>NC_139235.1:63520486-63632675 GCF_977018435.1 Lepisma saccharinum | reverse complement strand
AAAAAGGAGAAGGAAAGAATAGAGAAAATAGAGAGAAAAATATAGAAATAATAGAGAAAAAGAGAGCAGGAGAGAATGATAAAATACACAAAAACGTGGGAGAGATCGAATGTTGGAAAAAGGAAACAAAGATTTTCAACAGCATAGGCGTGCGCAATTTGACCCTCCTAATACGCTCAGTTAGAAATTTAGTGTAGATAAATCTTATTACTGTTATTAATTAGACAATATTACTATCTTTAAAAAATAAAGTATTTTCAAGCCGACGAAAGTTCCAAAGCAACTACAGCGGATTTATTTCCTATGTAATCGGATTGATTGATTAAGTTCGTGTTTTAAGTTCACTTTATGCACAGTATGGCTAATCGGGACAGTATGCCAAAAGATGCAACAAAGTGTGTTCATTTTACTTATACGTATCATACTTTACAATACATATCTCAAACGATCGGCATGAAAACAGCTATATTTTTGGAAAGGTACTGCACCTTAAAATGAGTTCCCTAGCACTACGACCACCATGAAATAAATTTTGGCCACCCTTAAACCCACCTGCAGACAGCACATCCTTGTTCAAAAATCATTAACGTAACACCATTGATTAATGATTAAACATTTCGCAAACATCAAAAACTAAGACCAAGAAGCAACATGACATCCCACACTAAGGGTAAAAACACAGTGAAGCACATCCCTCATCGCTAATTGCCAGAAACTCGCAGGGACAAGTTTCCGGTAATTCAAAACCATGGAGTGAAATAGGGAAAAACATAGTGGAGCCCCGCTCATCGCGAGAGGTTCCCAAGATCAAACACGGTTTGATCTTGGGTCTCTTGTTTCAAGTGGAAGGTCCTGTGATAGGTCCACTCAAGGTCACTTCTCCCCTTCGTGGAAGACACCCTCCTCATTTTCCCAGTTTCTTTTGACAGAGTTTCGCTCAACGGAAAGAATGGGGACCAGTTTGAGTGGGAGAGGCTTGTTCGAGGTGCCTGTCCGACATCTGGTTCATTCATTATATCCTGACATTTTTATGGCTTGACCGGGGTTCTTTCGATTAGCAAGGGTCCTTGTGCCGCACTGTGTTTTTACCCTTATAAGGGTAAAAACACAGTGAAGCACATCCCTCATCGCTAATTGCCTGAAACTCGCAGGGACAAGTTTCCGGTAATTCAAAACCATGGAGTCAAATGGGGAAAAACATGGTGGAGCCCCGCTCATCGCAAGATGTTCCCAGGATCAAACACGGGTAAACACCTAAGGTAAACACCCCCTTGAACTATGAGTTTTTTTTTTTTTAACCTATAGGAACCAACGAAAATAGTATTGAAGATATTTCAGAGTTTGCAAGAATTTCGATTTTGTCACCTTACCCTGTCGTGTGAATTGAGGATAATAAAAAGTTCTGCTTAAACTCTGTAATTATGCTAAATGCTTCTAAATTGTGCTAGGATTTATTATTATTTACTATTCTGAAAACTGCAGTTTTATGTTCAATTATGTATATACTATTCGAGTTTTGTACTTGCGTTACTTATTATTTACTACACAAAATTGTGTAGAATGGCTCAACAAACTAAATGGGTTCATCATAGAACTTGAAACGGTTTGAGAAAATGGTTTGTTTCCCAACCATCTATCGATTTACTGCCGTAAAATCTCCTCAGGAACAAAATCGACAGGATAAAGAAAATGTAGAGGATGAATTGTCGCATGGTTGTAAAAAGAGCGCGCCGCTGTGTATCCATACACCCTTTTATTTGAAACAAGTCCGCTGGTGAAGTATAGATAATATTTTGACGTAACTTTATTTCTATTTCCTGAAAACCTATTCCTTTGAATTCAATTTCCCTCTCCCAGGGACTTGCGTTTGCAGATTATGCTAGATTTGACCATTATGCCAAAAGCAGGATGCTAGGGACCAACGAAGATCAAACTGTGCTACGTTTAGTACCATTTTGATGGTGTTGGCACCACTGATTGAGGAACCCCTCGATGTTTTCTCGCTGGATCTTTAAAACCTGTGTGTCCATCCTCCTTTGGGTGTGGCTGGAAGGAGCGGCACCAGTCAACTCTTGACAGTAGCTATACTGCTGGTCCTGAACGTATCACCAGTTTGGCATCTTTGACAGAACCCCAGAGGAAGCCGACCGAATCCGTATCTGGTTTCGAGCCACCACCTGATTTTCGGCAAAGCGCTGTTGTCACTTTTGCCTGCAGTGTTTAGACATCCATTCATTCACTGTGACGCTTTACTACCAAGGTCTTTATATTGCATAAAAATTTAGCAAAACACAATAACACAACCTAGCAAAGATAGAGAACCGCAACCTCGCGTTTAGAAATCTCTAAAGAAACTGAATTAGCAACATCTCATTTAGTCCACGTGGACTTAACGAGAGCTGTCATTTCTTGGACGGACGCTATTGGTGGGAAAGATTTCAGGGGACGATTTATTGCACTGCACGTGGACCTGACATGTGGTTGTTAGGGGGAAAACTGATCTTTCGGAACTTTCTTTGAAGAAAAGTGAGGTTTCGTTGGGGACGAGCGCTATAACCTAGTCAATTGTACGTACATTGAGCTCATAATTTTATAACGCATTATTATTAAACTCCTAAAAAGTAGAGAACTGGAAGCAAGTATAAATGAACTGTAGGAAGTTCCTCACTTCGTACATGGAGGAATCGCCTCTGAAGTAAAATTAACATTCATTCATTTTCTCCTCTCGCTTCCCATTCGCTCGTGTCCGAGTGCGCCTGTGTTGCCATATTTATAACTTCGCTCCTTGCTTCGATGGTAAAAACTTCAACAACAGTAAATGTCACATCTTGTGAAAGTTCAGCCCCCTATCCCTCGTTTCGATCCGTTCATCTGGATTACTACCCTTGTATTATCATTTCAATCTCTCCTTCCACCTAACCCTGGGTGCCAAGCGAGCATATGCGAGCATATGCGAGCATATGCATATGCGCCGGAATTACAATGGGGGGTTTCACATAACAATTTATATTTTTTAGTCCCTGGTTCGTTACACATGTACAGCAAGTGAATAAATATTTGGTTTAAAATGGACAGTACCATAGTTCTGGAGTTAACTCAGCAAATCATAACATTTCTAGTAGGATTATATTGGTTTATTATACGTTGTTATATATATACATATTTACATAGCGTTTCCGTTTGTGCAGTTACATAATCAACCAATTTCCTTAATTCAACATAATTGCGCACCTATGGCTTACACCATCGGCACTTCCTTTACCACAGAATTAGCATAACTATCTCTGCGGGCCTACCCTCATCTTAAACGATATTCCGTTCATTACAGTGCGTTTCCTTACACCTTCACTCTTTCTTATGGGCATCAATTATTCAATACGGAAATATCCACATATTCAAGGCTTTTTCTAAAAAGGAACTTGGGACAGCAACAGGGGTTGGCTTACACCAAATGCTACATTATTATATTAAGTCTAGCCACCAAAAGTGGACTAAACTTGAGGAGACGTTCCTCTTCGTCGATCAATGGGGAAACACTGTTTTCTGCTAAAGCCCACTGACCTTTTTTATAGTCGGGGTAAACGTCCGTGGATGTGGACCCCGTAGGACAGGAAAATTCCACTGTAACGGTCCTTTGAAAGACAGCTAGCTCCCCCAACTGGGGAGATAAAAACAGGGGAATCTAATATCCAGTAAAGCACAATTCATTAAGCACATACACTTACATGCAATAATAACATAAAAGTACAGTCATGGAAACATATTACTTAACCCTACACCTTGTAGCTGGCCAGCAATTAATTAATACAATAATACAAAAACTAGTAATAGTCAATCCGACCATTACATAGTTTTCCCCTTCAAGAGGAACAAGAAAAAACAATATACTCAAACAAGATCACCATATTTACAAAATCTTTCAACACAATTACACACACTAAAAAAATCAACTCTTCTCAGAGTATCTGAAAAATGAAATAGGCACTAGTTCATTCACTTTATCACATTGTCCACAATGTTCGCAGACCCACCAAGCTTCCTCTTCCTTGCGAAGTCCGCCACTGAAGTATCCTCTCTAGGATGAAGTCTTCCTGGCAGCATCTTCCCTGAAGTAGGTGTTCTCTGGTCCCCGGTTCGACTCTCCACCGAGTCCCTGGTTCGACTCTTGACCGAGTCCTTGGTTTGACACCTGACTGAGTCCCTGGCTCGACTCCTCGAACCTAAATCCGCAATGTGTCTTTCTTGTTTACAAGTTTGGAGACACGCAAATAAATAAACTGTGTTGTATGAATGAAGAAAATGGGGGTAAGTTATATACAAATGAAAACTAATAAAATTGATTGATTGTCCTCAGCTTTTTCTTCGCAATTGCTCGCCATAGAATTCCTTCTCTCAGACACCTCCATAAAATAGATATTATGTCCATTTTGAAGATCCAGTCACCACACACTCGTCACGAACTAACAGACATGAAATTTTTGCATAAAATCATTAATGGCAAAATTAAAACCGAATTCCTTGTCAACCAATTTCATCTACGAGTACCCGCACGGCCAACCCGTAACGTAAAGCTCTTTCACATTCCCTCTACAAGGCTCTCTCTCCTACAGCGGTCTCTTTACTATAGGCTCCCACACTTATATAATAACCTGCCTGTAAATACCTATATTTTCTTGTCAGAACACAGTTTACAACAATCTCTAAGAGTGTACGTGTAACAATTTCTTCTTTTCGTCTGCCATCTTGTATTGTCTTGTTTTGTTGTTGTTATTTTTATTTTTATTATTGTTTTTATTTTCTTCTTGTTGCTACAGTTTCAGTATAAAATGGTCTTTCAGTACTGTATCTGAAACTTTAATTAAATAAATAAATAAAAAAAATAGAAGATCGGCGGTTGGCTCCTGTTATGACAGCTGGGATTGCTGGGTAGGCTGCTAAACGATGTTTTCCGAACCCTCATTAGGAGCTTGCCGCGTGGGTCCCCTCAACCGTTTGCTGTCCCTCCACCTCACACCAAAAGCTGGTGGTTTATGGCTGGACAACCGGTCTGGTTCACATTCCACAATCGGACAATCCTTCTCATTCTTTGCTCTGAAGGTATCTTTCACCCTTATTCCAGACAATAAATAAGGGTCTGAATATTTTGGTGCAAGTTCAACACAAATGCCACGCAATCTGCCTCTTTCAGCCTCACCATGTTTCCAATGCGAAATTTACATGGCCTACGTTTGATCTCGTTCTCTTCATCCTGGAACACATGACGTAAGGTTGGGTTCGTCTTCTCAAATTTCAGTCTCACTTCTTCTTCCTTCATTTTGCTGGAAACTTTACACGGAATGAAACTTCTGACGTAGCGAGCGATGTCTCGTGTCATTCCAAGCCACGAATATTTCTCCTTGACAAAGTTTTCTGCTTCCCATTGTGTCCTCCAAATTCTGAATCGAGATGTGACGTCAATATTTGAGATCTCAAACTCAACGGGATCCATATCTTGGCTGTTCCATTAGAATATTGCTTACAGTCTTTCCTTCTGCACAAAACCCCCTCCTCATCCAAAAACGACTGATTGGCCAACTTACCAACTTTCCCCTTATATTTCCTATTCCCAGAGAAATGCTTTCCCTTCAGTTGCTTCATTATATGAGATAACAAAGTGTCTTTCATTTGGTCTGAAACAAGCGATGAAGTCTTTTGTAGCCTCTCAGAATCCAGTACTTCGTACTTTTCATTGTCCTCTAAATCAAAAGGCAACAATGATTGAATGGTTCTTCTCGTCCATAGAAATGGAATTTTTTCGAGGAAATTTGTTTTCCCTTACTATTCCCTTCCTATGTTTCATTTTTACCTCATTCGAAATTTTCAAGGAGCATAATGCACCAGCGTTTGCAGTCTTCTGAACTTGGAGTCCTTCGGAATCCACTGATTGGCCCGTATCCTCATTCATCGACTTCCTGCTATTCTCTTGTGCCTGTGTGTTGCCTACTTCCAGGCGCGAGTGGTCTGACGAGTTATTCTTTTCCCGTACCTCGTTATTTCTCTGCATAACTGTAACAGTGAATTCTCGTTTACATGCACGCTTCGAGAACGTGTAAACGACGTCGCTATCCTTAAATTACCATCCGTTCTCCTCAATGTGCAAAATCATTCCACTCTGCCCCAAAAAATCCCTTCCAACGATTATGTCACGGAAATAATTCTCCAGGATGATACATTTATGCCTGAATGTCATATCATTAATACGAACAGTAGCATACATCTCGCCCTGTGACGTCACGCTGCCCACAGCTAATGAAATGTTCCATTTTCTCGGCTTCATGAATTTATTTCCATCCCTCTCTAATAACTTGGCTGTTTCCAAACTTAGCGTAGAGACTGAAGCTCACGTATCAGCAAATAATACAAAGGGTTTGTTGTTGATTTTACAAGGGAGCATTGGCTCGAAGTCTCGCTGAAAACAGCTTTCATTCAAAAAACGGCTCTTGTTCCTGCGTCCTTTTCTCGCCATTACAATCTCTACTTTCAATGTGTACGGTCTCCCCTTCTGATGATAAACACTTGACATTGAATAAAGGTGACAACGATGTGTTGAAAAATAGGGCACATTTTGGCAACGCAAGGGCAGGAAGAACTGATTGCATTGTTCACGATCCCTCCGCTCTCTTACGGTTGAAAATTCGATGACCGCGCAACAACGGTTTTCGATAATTAGGAATGAACGATATCGGAAATTTGATGTCGCGATATTTCGTCAAGAATATATCGTAACAGACCATACGATACGTTATTTTTTTTCCATATCGTGATATTGGCGATATCGTCTCCACAATATATATCTCCAAATATCGTGACGATATATCGCTGACACGATATGTACCATAAAATATCGTGATGATATATCGTCTAGTTGATATTGCCTGGACGATATTTTTTCAATATCACTATATATCGTCTGGACTATATATCGCCCAACAGTAGTAATAACAATTTGTAATGATAATGGGGGTCTATGGACCCGCTTTTGTTCTTGCACGCAAACATACAAACAAATTAAAGTAATTCTAAGGAAGCACTAATTGAAAACAATAAAAACGTGCAAATTCAGATGAAAGCATGGATGTTTGTTTATAAATTTTTGGAAACCAGAAATGATGGATTGCTGACCAAAATGTTTTGATTAGCTCTGACACTTTCGGGCAAGAGATTGGTTCATTTAAATATATTGCTACTAAAACGAAGAGAGAAGTTTTATTTTGTTTTTTTACATATTGTCGCGTTCAAGGCAGATGGGCGTAAGTGACATTTTTTTAAAATGACTTCTCTGCAGTTCCTTGTAGGTATTGATGGCCTGCACCTGGTGGCAAAAGTTGGTACTTGTACGGCTATTCGTTTGGCCTTGAGAAGCCCAAATCATATGGGCGTTAATGTAAAATTAAACGTTTCGTTCAAGGCATAAAGGCCTAAGTGATACTTACGCCTTTCTGCCATGAATATTTTGCATTCCACAAGGTGTTACTTTGTATGATACGCTCTTACACATAGGTCGACGTGTTCTTTTGTTCTTTAAGTGTAAATGCCGTCAAAGGTTGTTCTGTAGAATGAACCTGTTTGTTATTGATTGTTGATATGATATTATAAGTAAAGAAACAAAGACAAGGGTTTGTTATCACCCCCTCCATTTGCAAGGTTGATTTTTTGCATTGTTGACTGCACAGTTGCCTACACTGGAACTACACCATTCTTTAAGAGTCAGAGCTTGATGCAAGTCGAGAAATGAGCAGGCGAAGCAAAATTGTCGCGAAAGAAGATATTAGGACGCTAGTTGCTGCGTTGGATGATGATAGCTCGGATTACTTCCCTGAACTAGAAGATGATAGCGATAATGATCCTGACTATAATCCAGCAGCAGGTATAGTATTTTCAACCTATTATTTGTTCTACCTTTGTTATTAATTAATCCAGGAAAAGAAAAGATCAAATGAAAAACTTTAATTTCCAAAATAACTTTTCTCTTTTTTTACAATTTTCATCACAAATCTATCAAAATTATGAATTCTGAAGTCGATGCAAGTCTTAACACGCATCCTCACAGATGCAGTATTTATATTATTGTTAATAATTGCCTATACCTACTTTTAATCAAATTTACAAGGTTCCAGTTAGTCTTGAAGATGAAGCACCTCCTTAAATTGAAATAAATAAGATAAATTCTAACTTTTTCATTTACTTTGCCCACTTGTGAATTCCTTACTATCCTTATGGTCATTTCCTTTTCTCCCACAGATGCAAATCCTGATCCTCTTATGCAGGATGCAGTTGCAAGTACTTCAACACAGAAGCCTAGTTGCCATGGTGCTACTGAACATCAAGAGAGTTCTTCTGATAACATAGACAGCTGCAGTGCTTCCAGAAAAAGAATTTGTAAAAGGCAGACAGCAAAGAAGAAACGTAACCTAGCTGAGGAGTACGTACATAACAACAACAGGTAAGGTGCATCCTGCTCGCAAAGTGAAGCCGGTGTCCAGTAAATGTACTTATGACTGTTCTACTGTTATAAATGAAGATACGAGAGTGAGCATTAATAAGTCATATTGGAGCACAGGCGACCTTCAGCGACAAAGAGATTTTCTGTATAGTCACATAGAACGTACGCACAAAGAAAGGGGAACACGGAAGGATTTGAAAATAATAAGAGATGAGAACGATTGATCTATCACTGCTAGATTCGCTACTACTCAGTGCAGGTCACTGTATATGTTGAGGCCTGGGGCTAACATAATCGCAGTCCCTATACACAATTACAGTTATAACTTTTATACGAAGTTATGCCAAGGACCACTCTGAGAATTCCAGGGCCCTGAGGCAATGTTGATATCGGAGCATCTTTAATATCCCATGGATATGTGTTACAGTGCTCGAAGTTAGGGGATGTGGGGGGATGGTATTCCCCCAGCTAGAAAAATATTCACAAAGCCTCCCCCAGCTGTCTCATTGCCACCATGTTAAATCATAGAAGCATCCCCCCAGTTAACCCCAAGGCTCCAGCAAACACCCCCCAGCTAACATTTTCCACTTCAAGCGCTGGTTACTCACACATGCATGTTGTGCTAATCAGTGTCCAAAATGACCACCTTTTCCACGCACATATTCCCTCAGTCCCTGTGGCCACTCATAAACTGCATTGCAGAATGTATCGAGAGGGAAATCTGCCACTGCCTAGCAGTGGCGTATGCCGGTTTTAACGAGTGGGTAATCTCCTACCCTTGATTCATCCACCCACTCTTGAAGTCTCCCTGCAGATTTACCTCACCATCCATACAGGATTTATGAATATATGTGTGGAAAATGTTACCTCATTGTTGCGACCACTATCATTAATTGTTGTGATTGCAGTTAATCTACGAGGGGCGTATCATAAAGAATTACACTTTATTGTTTTAATGCAAAATGAAATGGTGTAATTCCACGCACTGCGCAGGATGGGCGCATAGGTACCTTGTCTACCGCCAGGTGGCAGCACCGTGTGACAGTGCGTAGTCTGTGGCCTGTGCAGCCGTCGAAGCACAACGTCACGAGTGCTGTTGCGGACAACATGGAACAAGATGAACGTGGTCAACGATGGACGAGTTGGTTTTTGTGGAAGGAAGGGGAAACAACGGCACGTATCCATAGACGGTTAGTGGCTATGTGTGGCGAGTATGCAGTGTCACGGAAAACGGTGTATAATTGGGTAACTGGCTGGAAAAACGGTCAAACGTCGACGGAGAAGGGAAAAAGTCCAGGGCGACATGTGAGTGTGAAAACAGACGCAAACATCGCGCGTTTGGAAAATGTCATACTGGAGAAAAGTCGTGTGACGTTTACGGAACTGGAGAGGATTACGGGATTAAGCAGACGAACCCTGCAACGCATTGTGCACAGTGACTTGAAAATGGGTAAAGTGTCAGCTCGGTGGGTACCGAAATGTCTTAACGCATGCCACAAACAACAACGCGTAGACATTTCCAGGGAGCTTTTGGAACTTTACGACCAGAATCCAGCTGATTTCATGGGGAAGCTTGTGACAGGTGATGAAGTGTGGCTGCATTACCACGAACCGGAAACCAAATCCCAATCCATGCAGTGGAAACATAAGGGTAGCCCCCCCACCCAAGAAATTCAAAACAGCGCCCACGGCTGGGAAACAAATGCCACTGTGTTTTGGGATAGTGATGGCATCATCCTCATTGATTGGCTACCGAGGGGAACCACCGTTAACAGTGCAGTCTACGTGGCAACACTGACGCGGTTGCGTCGTGCAATTCAAAAGAAGAGGCAAGGCAAATGGGGCAAAGGTGTGCTTCTCCAACATGACAATGCCCGGCCGCACACCAGTCGTGAAACAACAGCTGCTATTGACCGACTGGGTTTCAAGGTGTTACCACATCCAGCATACTCTCCCGATTTGGCACCGTCCGATTTTCACTTGTTTGGCGCCATGAAGAAGCCCCTGCGTGGTCACCATTTCAACAATTATGAGGAACTCCATGAGGCTGTCCAGCGATGGGTGCACACAACTCCAAAGAACTGGTTTCAAAATGGTCTCGAACGACTTCCACACCGCTGGCGTAAGTGTCTACAGCTCCAGGGGGACTATGTTGAGAAAGTGCATATAGCCGATTAAATGTATCTATGTCTGTATGTATCGAATACAATAAAGTGTAATTCTTTATGATACGCCCCTCGTACGTTTAGAATTTCAAATAATAAAACAAGAAAGTATAATAAACGTATAAAAAAAAAAACCTGTAACATGAAATATGAAAGGAATGTGCTAGTGAAATAAACACCCTCAATATTAATCGAAGTGTAAAATTCAAGTTACCCCAGTACCCAGTTACTCGTGCATTCTCGATTTTTGTTTTTATACACGGAAGTATAAGTTCAAGATCTGTGTTACAAGAGATGCTACTGGCCTACCTGCATTAACGATTTGCAATTTCTCCGGAAAAGATCTCCTTCCAAATATTTTCACACGCAACTGTTCTATTATATCCATTGCGTTTAACTTCAGTAAACACAGCACTAGCACGAATACTAAACCACTAACAACTAAACAAATAATAAATTTTCGAATCGCCAATAGGAGAACCAAGCACAACACAAAGCCACCTAAAACACGCATTCAATTCCCCGCGCCAATCTCCTCTTGTGTTCCTTCCTGCTTGAGTCAGAATGAAATTTCTTATGGATGCTGAAAAATTCCCTTTTTCAGCTTTAAATTTCCTGCGATGCGCGAGGTTCTCCAAGTTGGATTCATTGCGTTTGTTTTTTTATATATTTTACATTAATACATGTTTTATCTTTATGATTGATTGAATTGTTGTTTTAAGTCCATTTTATGCACAGTAAGACTAATCAGGACTGGACCTACTGTTTAAAGTGGGATCCGAACCACTGTGCCATGTGCCTTCACCGGGTACCGAACCCGGGACCCCTTGATTACAAGGCAACAACGCTACCATTGCGCCATCGGGGAGGCCCTTTTCATCTTTATGATCACTATTAATCAAAGTAACGTAAATTAACTAATATACGTATATGTATCTATATAATTTATTTCTGATAGCTTTCCCCTTTCAAAAATTATTCATTTCCATGAAAGAAGTACTCTCGCTGGTTTTGAAGGCTACAAAGAGAAAGTAATCAAGCATTTTAAAATACAAAAATGGGAAAAAAGTAAGCATTTAAATAGTTTAATTACTTCATTGATCGATTTATTAAATTGTTATTTGACGTCGTCCTTTTTCTACTTTTGGCTAATCGCGACGAGTGATGATATGAAATAGATGAAGGGACATTTACAAAGAACACCCATGCCCAGGTCGGATTCGAACCCTGGAGGTCTGGTGTCGTAGGGAGCTGTGCTAACCACTTCGCCATGGAGGTCGGTGTAATTTCTTGAATTTCTAGTTTAAAATTTAATTTATTTAATTACCTGCATCTTCAATATTTAAGCTTTTTCCCTTTGACAAATTCTGTTCAAATAGCAGAGATCAGGAAGACAGAAGCAAATGTAAAATGAGAATTAACATAGAATTGGTTCGCAAATGTCGTTCAGATTTCCCTGTTTCTCGCGCACTTTGAGATGTATTTTTCCTACTTCCCTTTTCAGTAAGTAATTTGTGAACCCAGAATTCCCGTTCCTAAGAAATTTCCCTGTCGTAAACAACACAGCTCCTACGATACAAAGGCCATCGGGGAAGAATGGCAGAAGAGGGCGCCAGCCGAGGGAACGGCAAAGGCTCTGGGGTGGAGAGTGCAACTGGCGACTCTCTCCAGAAGGAGGTTACCCTGGCCTGGCCACGGAATCACCGCGCCTGAGAAGCAGTGTTTCCTTCCCCTCTCCCCTCCTTCCCGTCAAGGGAGGCGGTGGAATCTCACTCTGCCGAGATTCATCCAGCTGGAAAAAACCTCTCGGACATTCAGCTGCAAATGGTTCAAAACATTCGAGCGCTGGAAGCAAGGCAATGTATGAATCAAAGATTGGTTCGGAAAAATATTGCAAAGAAATAAAAAAAGACTAAAAATTATAGCCGGGTCATCTCCGATTACCTAGATTACCCATAGTATTCGCCGCTGCTGCCTAGAAGAGTGCTTCAGACTGGCAATACTGTGGCGTCTTTTTTGCAAGCCATGTATTGAAGCACAGACCACAATTTGTAGTCGAGAGGGTTAAGATCGGTACTGTCAGGTGGCAAATTTGCAACAAAGGAAATGAAGCCTGCCTCATTCGTCTCAAGCCACTCCTGGGTTGTTCCAGCCTTATGAGGTTGTGCAGAATCCTGCTGAAAGCTTCACTTCTGATCATGAAATCCTGACTATTGTCTCCAATAGTGTCTCCTGGTACACCCTTGCTGATGTTTTGATCCCTTTCTCACAGAAATGGGGCTCAGTAGTGCCATGACAGACTGAGGTAGAATGATGGCCCCCCTCAGGGACGTCGGAACTTATTTTGGAGTGGGGGGCAGAATTTTAAATCTATCAACCAGTTTTTACAATCTCATCCTCCCCCCCACACACAAATATATATATATATATATATATATATATATATATATATATATATACACACACACACACACACACACACACACACACACACACACAGTGTGTCCGTAAAATAATGGTGGGGTTTTAAACAGTCATAGTTTTGGAACAAAGCATTGTAGAGAGATGAACGATATGTCAAACCAAAGAGAAACTCTCCAAGTTTCTTACCTGTTCAGTAGACTTCAATGTGTGGTGAACCCTTAGTTGCCCTGCAGACGTCAAGACGATATTCAGTCTCTTCCCATACACGGCAGAGAACATCCGGCATGATAGACGAAACAGCTTCACTGATCCTTGCTTTTAAATGGTCCAGATTTCGAACTTGACAGAAAAAACACTTGTGTTTTGACATAACCCCCACAAATAGAAATCCATGGGTGTAAGGTCTGGAGACCGTGGGGGCAAGGCAATTCACCCTCCTCGTCCGACCCATCGCTAAGGAAATGTTTCGTTAAGAAAATTCCGCACGATTGTGGAAAAATGTGGAGGATCACCATCTAACAGGAAAATGGAATTCTCCGGTAGGGGCACTGCATACCCTTGTAACATATCCAGGAAGGTGGTCCCCGTTATTGTTTGTTCAGCAAAAAAGAAGGAACCAATAACTCTGTCTCGTTCAATAGTGCACCACACATTCACTTTTTCACTGTCACGCTCATGTTCCATAATGGCATGTGGAGGTTCACTACGCCTTATACGAACATTATGCCGATGTACCCATCCCGAAACATGAAACGTTGCTTCATCACTGAAAATAAACTTGTTGACAAACTCCTCATCCTGCTCTAACCTCTCCAGAATGTCTTTAGCAAAATCACAGCTCGAAACACAATGCACATGCGCTACTCCTCGCGCCTGTAGGTGTCAGTGCGTAAGCTTTCGCAAACATAAACGTGCAGAGTTTCTCTTTGCTTTGATGTATCGTTCATCTCTCTACCATGCTTTGTTCCAAAACTATGACTGTTTAAAACCCCACCATTATTTTACGGATACACTGTATACAGTAATTATTATTAAATAGCTTATTTTATTTTATTATATATACGTATATATTTATTACGTAAATAGTAAATATATACTTATTGAATATATGAATGTCCACAGTGGCGAAGCCTCATAAGAGATAAGAGAAGGCCCAGAGACCTCTATTACGGAATATTTTAGTACTTATAATTCCATTAAACGGCACTTAATACATGAAAACTGAAATTTTAGGTCTTACGATAATTACCACAAATTTCCACCCGTGCCTGGTACTCGATCTTCGCATGCAGTGAAACACGATGATTATTGATTAGTAACATAACTGAAAATGCACTACTTTTAAGAGGATACGAAGTACACGTGCAAACGTATTGAGAAAATCCATGTTTCTGAAGCTTTCTGATCGATGGTTAAAAAGAAAGTTACCCATGGCCGTGTTCTCATTTACAATTTCATCATTTTATATATCTTAGTATAATTTTAACAAAACGTAACATACTAAAGAAGAATTACAAGAATGAAAGAGTTTAAAGGCAATAATGTAATGATAGATTTATTTTATTTCACTTTTCTACCATTTTTGGCAGATCGCAAGGCAGATATTTGTCATATTTCAACATATAAAACATTTCTGATTCTAATATGGCGTAACAAAACGATTCTTTTACCTTTTACTGATATTTTCAAATCCCAGACTGCTATTCAGAGATTAGGATTAAGAAATGAAACTATCAGTAGTTTTAGAGTATTTCTAGGCTAAAGTTTTGCAACGAAGGTTTTCAAATATAGTGTATGGTTGGAGGGCCGAGGTTTCAAACATGGGTTAAGTCGCCACGCTACGCCAACAGCTTAAAAATTAGATACTTTGATCTGTACTTGGTATTGCGTTTGAATGAAATCAGTCTGAGCTTTACATGTATTTTCAGATGAGTGGCCCCTCTTAGATGTTTCAGATTTGAGAGAAGAACCTAAGACTGAAGGCGATCCCCCCAACCCCGAGAAGTCTAAAATATCGATTATGCCTCGACCTTGGGACCTAAAACTAACCTCCCAACATAAGAATGAACGGTGTTACCTCTCTCTAAGCCAACATGATGTTTAACATGAAACAGTAAACGTTTAATAAATCTAAATGGCCAAGAGAGGAGGTGGTTCATACCCTCCAAAGTTTGCAGCGTTAAAGCCCGAAAGGGCAGAGAACTGACGGTGTATCGGAACGATACTTGTCTGTCTCTATACGACGCACGGTTTTAGAAGCGATATCGGGCGGAGTTACGGAGAGCGTGACCTTGGCGCCCAGCTAATAGCAGGAGTGCAACGTTGTACAGTTAGGAAACTGCGGCGAGCAAGTTAAGCGCCGTGTTCTGTAATTGTTTTTGCGCGCAAGAGGTTCTTTATAAAACTCACCACTTTAAGGTTCATCATTGCATGGGACACGACATTATAAACCTGACTGTCCAAGTCCCATGCATTTCCGTCGCCCACAGCCGGAGGTATAGTTTCTCGAAGAAACAAGGGAAACAGTGCGTCTCTACACACATACAATAACCCTTCGTTTTCCTTCAGTGTTCCGTCTGTTTTTGTTTTTTTATTTGCCAACTTGTTATGAACCCCGCTGAGTTGTGTCTTGGTAAAGCTATGGGTGTCAAATTCGGCTGAATATGAACAATGGCCCTACATTGTCGTGAGCTTTTACGAACATTGCGAGTCTGAGTCACTTTCAGTTCAGCGTTTTCGTTACAAGGGCGGTGTAAGATAATTGTACTCGTACGCCACGAAGAAGTTGTGAGACGATTCAATATGGCCCTTATTGATTGATTAAATGTTGGTTTATTTTACTTCGCTTTTCTGCTACCTTTGGCTAATCGCAAAGATGAGGATGGATGATGATATGATGAAATTGATGAAGGGACACTTACAAACACCTATGCCCGGGCCGGGATTCGAACCCGGGACCCCTGGCGTCGTAGCGCGCTGTGAAGTCCAGCCCTTATGTTCGATAGTTATGCAATAGTGTGTGTTCCGCGAGTGTTACTTAATAATTTCGCGCCTGCCCCTATGGTGGAGTGGTTAGCATATCGCGCTACGACGCCAGGGATTCCGGGTTTCAATCCCGGCCTGGACATGGATTTTGTGAATGTCCATCCATCAATTTCATCATATCATCACTCATTCCCATCTTCGCAATTAGCCAAAAGTGACAGAAAAGTTAAATAAAATAAAGTAAATCAAATTAATAATGTCGCTCTCGAAACCTATTGCAAGTAGTACAGGCACCAAGGGTAAAATATTACGTTCACAAGACAGAAATCTAGTGTATTCTTGCTTCAAGGAATTGGCGTCGGAAGAAGTGCGTGTTGAAACAGTGTTTTCTCCGAGCTTACGGCTAAAGCGTGTGGTGTCTGTGTGCATACTGTGTTGCGCATTATAAAATAGGGTAACGTATCTACCACAGAAATCGGTGAACCCCTATTTAAATCTTCTGGGAAACATGCCAGAAAACAGAAACGAGAGTGATGATGATGGTCTTCCAGTTCCTCTATAATAAATACCTTCAAACTTCTTTCAGGTACGAGTTTCTCTTATATGCTGCAGTGATATGATATAATCCATTCTACTCAAATATCACGTGCATGCATTATATATAAAAAGCTGAATATTGGACACGGTGAAAGCTCTACGTTTCCTTTCCGCTAGCAGTTGGTTTGACAGCAGCGCGACAGCACTGGCTGCGTATTGGCTGAACTCATGTTCCTTCTAAAAGCGTACGCCGTATAGTATCGTCTTTTTATGTCCTTTCACACAGAAAGAAAAGTAAAGTAAAGAAAACGTAAGGAGAGAAGTAAAACTTACCAATCTCTTGATTCTATATCAGACGATTAATTGCAGTGCACTAATGCGCGATCTTGTAGTCGATCTACTTTTTGCAAATTATTTAAATGTATATAAACTACGCATATAGGCACAGTTATATCACTTGGTGTGGAAGGAAATCCAAACTCATCACTACGATTTGCAGAGTGAAAGCTGAAACATGCCTTCTGCAGTTATTCTACTCTGAACAATGACAGCAAAACTGGAAACAGAGCAGCGAATTCCTACGGGGATACTTGATTTGCAGAGACCTGACTGCGATGTCACGTGCTTCATCATAGAATAGTTAGATGCACACACACACACACACAGAAATGCAATGCTATTTATTAATCTTGAAGGACAGGCCGATACGTTCCGTTGTGTTCGTTTATTTAAATTCAATCATCTGCTTCAAACTCCCCCCCCCCCCCGGTCGTTCGAGCATGTGTTTCGAGATAAACAAGCTTGACGACTCATTTGAACGACTCTTCTCAGTGAGCGAGCGCTCATGAGTCGACTCACACAAATGAACGGCTTGAACCCATCACTGGCTCACATAGACATACTACTACAAGATGTTACAGCTGCGGGTTAAAAATGGTTGACAGTATGGCGGCACTGGTAGGTCGTTTCCTCGCGACCACCGACGGCAGCACCGTCGGGGAAAAAACAGAAGACGAACGCTATGCGCAAGGACTCGCGGATTGTTCGAACGACAAAACACTATCGTGTTCCGTACCATTCGCGTTCCGATACTTTCTAACCGCGTTCAGCCGATTTGCGCGTATAATAAATTATACGCGCAAATTGACTAAACGTAGTTAGAAGTGGCGGAAATTAATTATATGCAATGCTTTCGTTTAATTACAAACTTTTCGCATTAAAATTGATTTCTATCAAACAAAAATAAAAGTATACGAAAATTATATGGAAAACGTAGTATTACCAAAACTTCCTGAAATTGCATTATTACTTTGAGCGGAAATATATAATTTCCTCTAAAAGCATTTTTTTAAAAAAAATCTACATCATACGAAAATGACAGTCTTAAAATAGGTAACTTTTTTTCTTGGGTGGAGAAATGGAATGAAATAAGTATACAAGAATTCAGAATGATTTATGTCATGTTAATCCATATTTGCAAAAAAAATATTTTCCTGATTGATCCTTCGGCTATACAGGATTGTATTGCAAGATTTTACACAGATGAATAAAAAATATTTTCTTTGCCACACATTAAAACGGAAAAAAATGATAATAAAAATTCCAATACTGTCAGGGATCAGATCCAGTGGCGTGACCAAGGGGGGGGGGTTGGTGGGGGTTAAAAAAAATCCTTTGGCCTAGTATTCCTAAAAAAAAAGAACATGAAATGCAGGTAAAAATGGCAAAATGAGTGCTGACTACTAAAAAATGTATTCCTAACCCCCTCCTTTCGGAAATCCTGGGCACGCCACTGATCAGATCACATACCTTAAGGCACTTATTAGAAATAGGTTAGTCTGTACAGAAAAAATATAATAATTACTAAGAGAATGCTCGGAAGTTTTCTAAAAAATCAAATAAATAAAAAGTACTAGGTTGAATGCTACGAAAAGGTTCAGCCTTTAACACAAATTTACTGTCCTGACACTGACCATTAAGTTGAAGTGAAATTTCATATCTTATTGTATCAAGTGCAGCAGCACCTACTGTACATATATGCTTTTTATACGGACAGAAAAGTATGAATTTTGGAAAATTGATTGTTTTTCCTTGAAGACTTCTTTCAGCATTTAAAGCAATTGAAAGAATTAAAACCCCTAATATTGAAAATTAATATTTCTACTTTAAAAATACACAGAAAATATTAAAAATAATATCTACAATATCTCTTACATAAAACAGCTTATTTAAAAACCAAATACTCATCATTAACTAAATAGCTGAACATGAATGAAGAAATGTTGATTTATTTCCCTCGCCACGATGAACTTTGTGCCAGCTGATACAAGACTTAAACAGAGAAGTGCCATATTTATTTCACTTCCCACGTCCAAGTCCCATACCGGACTTTGCATTTGTATCTCTTCTATCTTGATGCGTGCATGAAACATGCACACAGGTGGATAATTCCTAGAAATTAAATAAATGCTCTATTATGTATAAAAAAATACTACTCCTTTCATTCCAAATATGTACAGTGGGATTAATTTTCTTGCATTTTCATGTTCAAATACTATTAAAAAAAAATATCTACTAGGAACTGTCCAATGGGCAACATAGTTTCCCTGATGACACTAACATTTCAGTAGCCAACATGCTAGAGTGCTCACCACATAAATGAGAGTACACTTTGCAAAAATAAAGTCGACCGAAGCTATGGCAAACAAAAATGATGTACTTAATGTACTCACTTTAAGAAATGCAAGTCTTCATTATCAACTTTGGTTGCTTTATCCTAAGGACATACGAGCACCATTACAAAAATGAAAAAGTCATATTGGACCATGCTACTCTATACCTCCTTTCTGTAGTTATTACGCATAGTTTTATAACATGATCAACTAGTATATAATGAAGTACAGCATAAACAGTGTGCAGCATAGACTACTTACTTTCATACCTCTCACTGGACTTGATTAACCTGTTATATCAGTAACTACTGTACTTTGTGTATCATGATACATGCATGTTACTCAATACAAAAATGATCATCTTGAAATAGATAAATTGTGCAAATGATCATACTTTGAAGCGTTGTTTTTTTTCCACAGAAAGGTTTCTCCGAACTGCGAAGTTATTCTCACAGTTGTTTGCAATACTGAAACGACCTTATCATTCTCTTGTATAGCTTCTAAAAAAAAAAATACACAATGGGAACCATGATTTTCAGTAATTATTCTGAAAATAAAAAAAAAATGTGCAACTACATTCATGAAGTGTTGAGACTAGCAGAACAAGTTATTTTCACCAGTTTTTTTTATTATTAAGTACAAATGCTATTACATTTCACACATTATCATTTTTTGCAAGTTAAAACACTCAACTAACCATATTAGAGCTTAACACAAATTAAAAATGATGATTATTATTACCACTTTTTAGAGAGAGCAGTCATACCACATGGGTACTAATCTGATATTCCCCGCACAGATTTCTCCATTTTTACAGAAGAAACTACTTACGGTAATAAGTTCCTGTAGCATTGTCTAACATCTGGAAGGTATTTTGTGTGATGTGGGAATGTTTCATAGCGCAAATTCAACCATTAACGCATAGCCCCACGAACCATTTCCGGTAAGATTAGGTTAGGTTGGGTCACGTATAGGTTACAATAGTTAAAAATTTGTTTAGAAAAAATATGCGTAGCCCCACACACCATTCTCGCATAGTCCCACGAACCATTGACACATAGCCTCACAAACTATTTGCAGAAACGTACGTTCTTCAGTTACAAAAACATTTTAAAAAAAATGCAATTACTTTGATCAAAAAAACGTGAATACACGTTAAAGAATGTTCCGCGAAGCAGATAGGTAAGTACAAATGTCAAAAATTGACAAAACTAAGAAGTTATAGGTGTCCGGGGAATATCAGATTTTTACCATCACATGGTACAGATGATTATTTTTTGAGACATAGAACCTAACAAGCAATGCAAAACAAAATCTTACAAGAGAACGTGAATGTTTATAAAATAATTCCCACATTGTGAGGAATCATGAATTTAGGTGAAAATAGCACAAAAACGAGGTTGACCACTTGGTGAAAATAGTAACTGAAAATATGCTGCTTTCAATACAAAGTTGCATTTACCTCAAGTGATCCTTAAGTATTATATGTACATAAAAAAACAACATTGAAATTAGTGCCCCCCTGAGCATACACTTAATTTGGTTTTAGAATCATTAGGTTTAATTATCTTATTATTTCCTCGCGTGTATAAGTATAAAAGTAAGAGAACCAAACCTGACCTACCTAATCTAATACGAGAAAACATAACATCGCAGATTAACTTATACACATGGAACTTGGGTCTTACAAAACGACGACACTGAACAGTTCATAATATTATTATCTTTAAAACAACGAATGGTTTACAGTTAATTACAAAGTTCGTTTTCGATATTGAAAACCAGTCTGTGCTGATATACGAAATGAACGGAATTTGGTTGGCGATATTTCTTTTGAAAAATGCTGTGATTTTACGCACTGATTTCATACAGTGTATATGATAATTACGTTCACATTAACTACATTAGGTAAAACTTACCGTATCTCCAAAAACATATTCACAAGTATCAGACGACAGAAATTCAAAATTTACGGAAGCAGATCGACCGGATGAAACTACTTATCCAAATTATAAATTAAATATTGTGTAAATGAAAGAGTTGTAGAATACGTACATTGCTGGTACTATTTGTCAATATTACACGTATTCTACTCACATTCTCGCAATACAATTTTGTAGAAGAAACAGTTCGTGAATATGGACATGAATTTGACTTCAGCCGGTTCGCGAGGAACAGTAGAAACACAGAATACTAACTACGGTCAACCAATCTCCCATAAGACTGAAACAGCCCTGCTGGCTCAGCTCACTCTCACGTGAGATCATAGAATAATAGTTGGTGACATCACGTAGTTCACAAATGATTTTTGCGCCACTGTACGGACGGTTACTGTACTAAACGTACAAACCTATTTCTAACCTGTGCTCTATGATGAGTTCATCTTCTTTGGACCATTGTCATATTCTGTGAAACCCTTGCATGCAATTACCCATCGTGATTTATTTAAATGCATTTTGTATGTAAAAAGAAATAAAATATCATTATGGGAATCCTTGAAAGAATATCTGAAATCGAGAAAGAGATATCAAGAACACAGAAAAATAAAGGTAAGCTAACAAAATGCATTTTCCTCGATCTCACCTTATAATATCCTTCGAGGACCTCATAGTTATTGATATAATTATTTAATGCTGCTATTTAACTTGTTGCAATAATGGACATATGGTCGTAATATGTGAGTATTGGAATTAGGGAAGTAAATGACACAAACGTTGGACAGTCACATAAATTTTAAATGTGATAATTTCACTTTTTGATTTAATAGAAAGTGCAAGGATTGTCGATGTTAACAGCTTGGTAAAATTTCAGTAACCACCAAACGTCTCTAATTCCCTTATTTTCACATTGTTACTTACGTATTCTGCGTTCATAAGGATTCTTGAAGGTTTTTTTTTTTCCAAGCAAATAATCTCAATTTTAGACATATAGAGTATTTTTTTTTGTTCCCTTTCGCTTGCGTTACACGCGATATGGCGGAGAAATCTTGACTAGCGTTGTCCATGATCAGTGGTTATGCAGTGTTGCAACCTTCTTCATAGAAAAATACCTACTTTCGTGTTACTGATTTTGTATTTCTTTCCAGGTTCGAAAAACGCACGAACCATGCACGGATAGCCCCACAAACGATTGATAAATAGCCCCACGTACCATGCACGGCAAGGTTAGGTTAGGTTCTGTTAGGTTAAGCAAACATAGTTAAAATTGTGGAGCGATTTTACAATACCGGACCCTTCTCCAATTTCATTCATATTTCGCATACTCACTAAATTAGGGCTCCTAATCACGAATCTGAAGTTAAAATTTGGCGCTCACATGTCAAACTTGCAAAATAATAGGGTCAGTCATCGCAACCGACAATGCACAATTGCTCATTATTTATCACAAGATTTTCCGTTTCGAATACTTAAAGAACGAAATATATATATATATATATATATATATATATATATTCCTGATATTACTACGACCCTAAAATTTAACTATGTTTCCTAACCTAACCTAGCCTAACCTAACCACATGACAATGGTTCGTGGGGCTAGCATCAATGGTTCGCAATTATTTTGCAATTTCTAAATCCTGATAATACCACGACACGAAATTTTAACTATGTTTGCCTAACCTAACTGAAACTAACCTAACCACGCATCAATGGTTCGTGGGGCTAGCGTCAATGGTTCGCAATTATTTTGCAATTTCTAGAAGTTTCCGACAAATTTTAACTTCAGATTCGTTATTAGCAGGCCTCAATTAGTAAGTATGCCAAATATGAAGAAAATCAGAGAGGAAATAGCTTTTTCCAAAGCAAAACTTACGGAAAAATGGACATTAGGCCTACTTCCTTCCTTCAAAAGACACCATCTTCCTCACATGAACAACTGACGAACTGAAGGTCTCACTTATCGCACAACACTTTATCAACCTTCTTGTGTACTGAATGCAATGTAGCGAATAACGGGTCTCACTTATCGCAAAACACTTTAGCAACCTTCTGAATGCAACATAACGAGTTGCGAACGTCACTTGTTCACATGAGAAAAAATGGCTTTTTCGTTGTTTATGTATTGACAATCACCGTGATAATTCACAACGCTATTTTACAACTTCTACACGTTAATTTACAATTTCTACACGTGACCACCAAATCTTAACTGCAGATACGTGATCAGGACTCCATAATTAGTGAGTATTAGAATTATTAATGAAATTATGCCTTTTTTGGTGTTGTAAAATCCCAACATTCTACACGTTATTTTGAAAGTTCCACACGAGAGTGCCAAATTTTAACTGCAGGTTCGTAATTAGGAGCCCTAAATTAGTCAGTATGCAAAATATGGACAAAATTGGAGAAGGGTCCGGTATTGTAAAATCATACCAAAATTGTTTTTTAAATTTAGAATTTTTTTTGGGTTCGAAAACCCCACGAACCATTCATAAATAGCCCCACGAACCATTCACGGATAGCTCCACGAACCATTCACGTATAGACCCACGAACCATTCATAAATAGCCCCACGAACCGTTCACGGATAGTTCCACGAACCATTCATGAATAGCCCCACGAACCGTTCACGGATAGTTCCACGAACCATTCATGAATAGCCCCACGAACCATTCATAAATAGCCCCACGAATCATTCATAAATAGCCCCACGAACCATTCATAAATAGGCCCACGAACCATGCACGGCACGGTTAGTTTAGGCAAACATAGTTAAAATAGTTTTTTAAAAATTTATTTTTTGGGGCATTCCAATTCCTTCACAATTCCATGGTGAATTACAAATTCTACTGGATCTTCAACGCCGTGCAATTTCACCACACATCCTGTGCACGTCATGTTGTTGCAAGTTCGTAATCAGAAATGATGAACAGTAACGCATGTTTCTTTACGTTCTACAACTGTTACACAGTTACAAAACTGCATATTTGGAAACACTGACCGGTTGTTACGTCATTAAACGCACACAAAAATTTGGTTCACGTAGTAGACGGACATCAAGGGAACAGCTTTCGTGCATCGGAGTGAAATTAATGACGAAAATTACATGATTTACCGGGAAAAAAATTTAAGGGAGGGGAAAACACACTTCCAAGACTGTTTGTAAAGTATAAATAAACTCATTTCGGTAAGTACTTTCTCCTGTAAAATTGAAGAAATATGTTTTGCGGAAACTAATATTTTACCAAAGTTTACTATCCACAAACACGCTTCTTCATTTATACCGAAGAAACTACAAAGCCGGGAATCAGATTTCTTCAAATATACAGGAGAAAGTACTTATGGAATTGAATTTCTATGTAATTTCGGAAGGTCGTAGAAGTGTTTTCTCACATTTTTCAATGTATTTGGCTGCTAATTCATGTATTTTTTAATAATAATGTCCGTCCGATGCACGAAAGCTTGCATTTCCATCCATGTACTTGAACCGGATGTTGCAAGCATCTGATGACATAATCCCCGGTAAGTGTTTCCAAACACACAGTTCTTTCACTATATTGCCCAACCTAAAGCAACCTAACCTAACCTTACAATGATGGTGCGTGGGGCTATTGTGAATGATTTTTGGTGCTATGCGTGAATGTTTTTTGGGGCTATGCGGGAATTTTTCTGTTCAGAAAGTTGAAACACAACGCTAGTCAAGATTTGCCCGCCATTTTGCGTGTTCAGGAAGCGAGAAAAAAACGAACAATAATTACTTGATATGTCGACAATAGATACTAATTTCGTTAAAAAAAGCGAAATCCCTTGTTAAACAATCTTTCGCAATGCAGAATAAGTAAGTATGAATGTCAACAATTACAGAATAAACGAGTTAGAGCCGATTCCCGGCATTGACAGTTTTACCGAAACTACTTACAGAAATTAGTTCCTCTAGGATTGTTGAACATCTGGAAGGTGTTTTCTGTCATGTGGCAATGTGTCAAGCGTAAATTCATTATTTTTGTTGAAAATTAATTCTCCGATGCACAATAGCCTTTGCCGCGTACACCTTCGTAGAATATAGAATGTCGTGATTGTTTTTTGTCGATGTTCATTGGGTACGCAGTGTTTCCAACCTTCTGTGTTTCCAACCAGAAATACAAACACAGTTAAAATCCGTTGATCCATTCATGATAGCCCCAAGAAACATTACATAACGTTAGGTAAACATAGTTAATCGAATTTTAACTATGTTTGCCTAACCTAACTAAACCTTACTAATGTGTCTTGGGGCTATCATCAATGGTTCAACACATTTTAACTATGTTTGTATTTTTTCGGGTAAAACTATAGTATAGGGGTGACGGATTTCTTCAAATTTACAGGAGAAAGTACTTACGGAAAACATTTTCTGTAGCGTTGTGGAAGTTCGTGAATGTAGTTTTGATCCATTTTAATGTGAATACATGTTGTTTTCTGCGAAAATCTCTGTCCGACACGCTGTTATCTGCCGCCATTTGCTCTCTGCACGAGAACACAATCTTCCGTGTGTTAGATGATGTAACCCTGTAGTCAATGTTTGAAACTCGCCATGTTTTCACTAGAACATGACATGTCGAGTATTTTTATTTTTGTTATATTTTTTAACTATGCT
Source organism: Lepisma saccharinum (assembly GCF_977018435.1). Lineage (NCBI taxonomy): Eukaryota > Metazoa > Arthropoda > Insecta > Zygentoma > Lepismatidae > Lepisma > Lepisma saccharinum. The sequence continues at coordinate 63,606,832 of NC_139235.1, read as the reverse complement.
TGCCTAACCTTAATTAACCTAACCTAACCTTACGGAAAATGGTTTTTGGGGCTAACGTCAATGGTTTGTGAAGCTAACATCAATGGTTTGTGAGGTATTCGCATAATTTCAAATCCGGGCACGAAAGTAGGTATTTTCCGGTGAACAAGGTTGCAACACCGCATAAATCGACAAAACACTCGCACAACGCACGATAAACCAGTACACTGTCGCCATAATGTGTGTTACAGAATCTAAATAACAAGCAACAGTAAGTACTCGTAAATGTAAGAAATAGACATTATCTTAGTTAGAAATACATTATTTCACTGTAGGAAATGTTCCGCATTCCAAAATAGTATGTTAGCAATGTAAAAATGTGCGAAATATATGATTTATAGGTGTCACCCCCATACTATAGTAGTACCTTTTTTCGGTTAAGAAGGTTGGAAAGACTGCATACCAAATGACAAAACACAGGCACGACGCGTGATGATCTATGAAGGTGTACGTGCCATATTGTGTCTTATGGAAGCGCAAAAACGAAAAGAAAGAAGTAGTCGTAATGTGAAAAATTGAAATTACTTTGATAAAAAAAATGTGAATACACCTTAAAGATTGTTCCGTGAAGCAGATACATAAGTACGAATGTTTAAAAGTGACGAAACAAAGAAGTTTTTATATATATACTATATATATATATATATATATATATATATATATATATATATAACAAAGAAGTTTTTATATATACTATATATATATATATATATATATATATATATATATATATATATATATATATATATATATATATATATATATATATGCACACACACACACACACATGTCACAAGTGTTAACCAATGTTTGGACTTAGATAGAGAGTGAGAGAGAAGGAGAAGGAAAGCTTAGATTGATTTCTTTTTTCTTAGCGACTGAGTACCATTTAGGAGTGTTGAAAGCGAAACTTGCAAAGTATAGAGCCCAGCTTCTTGAACCACCTAAAAAGGCAGAAAAAGGAGACGGTTTTGATGTCCTGAAATCTGGTGATGCAAGGGTAGCCTTGATAGGGTTTCCATCTGTGGGAAAGGTGAGTTGTCTTCATTTATATATATTTTTTTAAGTATTGAAATATATATTGCATGGTAGTCAATTGGAAATCCTGACTGATCACAGCATTGTAATTATACCTCAGTTAGCTCCTTGCCCTGCGAATGACCAACCCTATTGCATATGTTGGTAGAACTCAGATCAATCTACTTTCAGTAGACACAGTTCACATTTACAAAAGTTTCAAGAAAAAATCAAGTATTGTCTACATAATGAATTATATTTGAAATACAATATAGCTGTCATATATAATTTCTTATCCATTTTTTAAATCTTGATGGTGCAGAGATCATCTTTGAGAAGTATCAGGTAGCATGATAATATTCCATCGCCTTTAAACAGACAAGATTTATAACGAGGTCAGGCAGTTATGTTGACTGGCAACATATTTTCTTCTCATATTACATTGAAATTTTTTAACCTAATGAAAGCAGAATGGAATGTTTCACCACTTGTATTTTTTTTTTTATATATATTTAAGTCACCTTGATATAAATTGTAATTTTACAGTCCACCCTCCTCAGCACATTAACCACTACAGAGAGTGAAGCGGCATCTTATGAGTTCACAACATTGACCTGTATTCCTGGGGTCATTGAGTACAAGGGAGCGAACATTCAGCTGTTGGATCTGCCAGGAATCATAGAGGGTGCTGCACAAGGGAAAGGTAGAGGAAGACAGGTAATGGACGTAACAAATGATTTATTACATGAACTTGAAATAAGACTGAATCAATCCACATAAAAAAGAAAAAATGTTTCCTGATTAGCCAAAAGTGTCAGAAAAGCAAAGTAAAATGAACCAAATTTATCAAATCTGTATCGTAAAAACAAAAGTTATGGAGAATGAGGTTGAGGCAAAGTGATCCAAATTGTAATGCTCAAAAATTATTTTATCATGTTAGTATTTTTTTTAAATGAGTAATTCTTTTATTATTTGATGTAAGGAATTTTGAGAACTTTAGACTATCATTATAGTGCTAAGGAAAACACTAACCTGACAAGGTAACACTTGATTATGCTCTTATGCCACAGATAGAGCTGTCCAGCAATTGCAGTTAGAAAAAGTATCCATTTTGAACTTTGAAATGGTGTTCTTTCATTTTTGTATCACCAGACCTATAGATACTGAACTCGGGGTCAATGACCCACTGTACCCTCTGAAGAATTATGTTGATTCTTTCTTTAATAGATAGATTTCGATGTTTTACGTAATATAAAATTGGTTTCACCGTGTGGAAAACACAAATAACGGGGATATGTTATCCCAAAATATGGCCTGTGTAAGTAAAAACCTACCATCTTAGAGTACTTTCGCTGCTTTTTATTAGTAAAACAGTTTGTATATACACTCAAATAGCAAAAGAACACTTCGGAAATTGCTACCAGCCCCAAACGTAACACTCATACCTAAAGACATAAAATTATGGCTGCTCTTGTCAGGGTTGCCCCACGTGGGTTTTTTCAGAAAAACCCACTCAAAATGTGTGTTTTCTCAGCAAATGTTGTAAATTATTGCTTTAAATAATTGTGATGTTCTAGAATTGTCAAAAGTTTGAAAAAACTTGTAAAGTAAAGGCTTACCCAAGCTTATAATACTCAAAATAATTAATGTGGTACAAGTCACAGTGGGTTTTTTCATGATATTTTTCTGAAATCATGCTAGAAATAGACTTTTAACAAGAAATAATACAAACATATATCCAAGAAACAAAAAAAAACAAAAGGGTCTGAAATATTTAGATAAAACATTGAACGAACAAAGCTTATAATTTTGAAATGTGGTAGCACTTTAGATATCAGTCACTTCCGTATTTGGGCAAGCCACATAGTTTCACCTGTGACGATCAACTTTTACAATAAATTTTTCCATGTATAAAACATTACAAAGGAGAATTGAGTACATTTTATTGAAATGTCATGAAAGTAATATAAAGTTAACAGTGGTATAATTAAATCAAACACTTTTCAAATGATTCATTTCATTTCTCAAAATTTAGTATCTGTGCAAGTTTTCTGTTTTCTTTCCAATGCCTTGCACTGAGACAGTGACCCTTCCTTTCCTCCATTGCATTGCTTGAACGTAAGGGGTTGCTTGCCCATGTAGGATAAATGTTATTTGTGGTTAGCAGCTCTATATCCAAGAAGTCGAGCACACTCATAATCTACCACAATTTCTTTTTTTTTCTTTTCTTAAAAATAGGGTGTTTGGGGTACTCAAGTAAATACAATGCATACATATACTTTCATATTTTTACAATTTTTGACATTTTCAAACCTTTTCAGAGACTACAATTTCGAGCTTCGTGCATAAAACTTTCAGGAGCATTGTGACAATATTTGCACTGTAAATTCACAATAAAATTATGGAAACATAATGCACGATTTAGGAGGAGCAGTGGTGAGGTGGATGGGCAAAGAAAGACAAGTCATCTATTTAGTGACCATGATAACATGTTTCTGCAGCTAGAAAACTTGACAGACTGCAATGGTATTGCATGTGAGTGAAATTGAACAATGTGTTTCAAGATGGTGAATGAAAAACTGATTTTCCTCATGTTGCACACACGCTCTATACCATGCTCTCTTTTTCCCCAAAACTGTCTGTCTACAATACATTTTCGGAGTATAAGGAACTAAACCCAGTCATTGTAGATAATCCGTCGGCACGCAATTTTGCAGTAAAACTTTTAAAATTATATTTCAGAGTTTAGGAGAGGAGTGGTGGTAAAATCGCAAACATACATTTTGCCATAAATGTAAAGCTTTTGAGTTGCAAGATAACTTAAAGGATTGGTGTCATATTGTATTTGAGAAAAAAATTGTCACCATGTTTAAAGATGGTGGACGATTTAACATGCCTTGAGAGAGCTTTAAGTTATGCAAATATTTGAGGTTAGATTTTCGTAGATTAAGAAAACCAAGTCTCGACTACGTTAGAGCATTACTTGAGATTTAAGTTTTTTAAGAAAAACTCTGTAACATAGTGTGTGGTTTAGGAAGGATGGGGGGAAGTCACCAATTTCGAGACCATGATATCTGTAGCACATGTAGAGTTTTTAAGCTGAAATTCATGTTGAAAATAGGTAGACCCAGGGAATGATTTTATTTTTTATTTGCATTTGTTGAAAGCATTTCAAGATGGTGGATGAAAAATTGATTTTTCATATTCTGAGGTAGCTCCAAATTCTGATGCCACTTTCAATTATTTGCTTAAACTACATTTTTGGACATTACGAAAAGAGACTTAAATATTTTAGGGCATTTCTTAAACTGTGGTGTGACATAATTTTTTAACAATATATTGCATATGTATGTCGGGATCCAAATGGGGCCACTAATGTTTTGTCCATGGGAACTGTTAGTTTCATAGCAACCAGATATTTTGGAGGATGGATACGGTGTTCCATTTGGATGAAATCAGTCAAGACAAATATGTCAGCCTTATAATTTGGCATGGTTAATACACGGAGGAGATAGTTAAACTTGAAACGTCCACAAAAATAATGGGAAAACAAACTTGTGAACAAACTGCATTGAAGCAGATTTAAAAGTGTGTGTGAAGCTACCATATGTTGTGTAGTAGGTATAGGTAAAGTTCCCCGTGCATATAGCACTGTGCCATGAAGGCACATTCAGGAGATATGGGGGTAGGGCCCAACATATTCTTGATTTCGGCCATTTTGGAGGTGATATATGATTACAACCAAACTCTGGCTGCCTTTACCCCCCAGGATACATTGATTTTAAGCTGGGTGAGTTCTAGAGCTGCTTTATGCAGGGACAAGACCGGAAGAATTCTGACCTTAGATCACCACACCCACCCCAAAATTTGAACCTGGGTCTTCTGCATGGCAGTCAGCCAGCCTGTCTACTTTTTTTTTACATTTGTAATAAAAGTAATACCCCTAAGCACCAAGATATTTGTGTAGATAATTTAAATACTGTCCAGGAACCCTTTTTTCTGAATGAATTTAAATACGGTCCAGAAACCTTTTTTCCAGATGAATTTAAATACGGTCCGGGAATCTTTTTTCCGAACCAATTTGAATTCGGTCCGGAAACCTTTATCCAGGTTCAATTTCAATACGGTCCAGGAACCATTTTTCCCGAATTAGTTTAAATAGGGTAAAAGTTCTGTATTGAAATGAAACAATATGCAACTTGGATCGATTACGAACCTGACGATAAACAATTATCCACTTGTGAGCATGAAAGAATAATCCAGGTGCTGGCTGCCCCGAGAATCTAAGGTACAAGGTAGAAATGAGCGAAACGCAAATGCTGCAGTTACGTTACCTCTCTCCATTTAGCCCCATTCTCTTGCGCGTGTTCCTTCACACCTCTGGCAACACTACCTGTCCCTGTTGTGATATCTGCTGGGCAGCTCCTATTGGCTGCAGTTCCTGGATCGGATTCCAGAGCAACACGTAACGGGTTTGTTTGAGCTCCATGTGACGCCATGCTAATATAGTCCATTGCATTATGTACAGTAACTCTTCGACAAGGGAGTTTTTAAACCTGGCCCACGAGAGAACAACAGCGTTATTATTTATTCCCTGTGCTACGCTTTCTACAACAGCAGCGTGACATTCCAATGTAAAATGTACTTGCGGACATTCTTAGAAGACAACTTTTAATCGGTCAACCCTGGCCCAGGAATTGAAAATAATTTTAATTCCGGACTGGGAGAGAAAATCAGCAAACATAAATGAGTTCTAGACAGTGTATAACCTTGTTCATATTTAAAGCATTTCAATTAGGTCCAGGAACATTTTTCCGGATCAATTTAAATACTGTCCGGGAACCTTTTTTCCGGATAAATTTCAATTCGGTCGAGAAACCTTTTTTCCCGGAAGAATTTCAATTCGGTCCAGGAACCTTTTTTTAATGTAACAATACGCAATTTGGACCGAATTTAAATTGTGCGAGAAAAAAAGGTTCCAGTCCTGCAGCAGAACCCATAGAATTTATGGGTTCCTGGACCTTTAACAACCCTGCTCTGGCTATGGGACGTGTGCAGGTTTGAGTCTCCTGAGATTTCGGCCTGTGTATGAGACTGGTGAAGACTCACCATCATAATTAAATTGGGGAGCTACGAACGAGTAGCGTAACCCCATCATGAAAACCTACGACAATGACTGGGGGTTCGTTGTGCTGACCACACGTCACACCGTAACTAGTTAGATGATCTCCCACCTCAGTGTAGGGTCAGTTGGGAGTGTGGCCGGCAGTCTGTAGGTAGACCTGCCTCAATGGTCTGTTGTGGCACGGGTTATGTATGTTTGTAATTTAATCATTTCAAGGTGTGAGACCTTGATTGTCAGTTCTTAACTATGTTAACAAAAAATATTAAAGTTTTTGACTCAGTGAACTAAAACAATACAAATTAAATGTTCCAATATATTACTATCAAGGAGAAATGTATTTCATTTTAAAAATACATAACCTGAAAAAACCAATAAAACCTAATTTTGCCTGGGTTTTATCTAAAAAAAAACCACCCGGGTTGTTTTTTTTAAAAAACCCAGGCAAAATGCCAACCCTGGCTCTTGTGGAATGTTTTGTTGGGTGCTATATTCACTTGCACAAAGTCTTGGGGCTGTTCTGTTTTATGCTAGGTAACACCCTAAGGTAAAATATGTACTTTTACGTCTCGGTAACACATCTGCACGAGCTAAAATCAATAAAAAACGTTTATAGACAAAATACTTATCATAAACCATGCAAAATAGTTCACTTTCTCGAGGGGGTTCAAAGGGTGAACTCTTGAAAATTCCAAAAAAGTTTAAAAAAAGACCACTCTTGGATGACATATTGCTTCCATCCTGCATTTGGTAGGTGGGGAGCTGGGAGAAATATAATTAAAACATTAATGTTTGGGTAATAAAAGACACGGTTGTAATTAGACCTAAGTGAGGTACTTTTTCAATGAAACTTATTTGTCTTATATCGGTAGCCTCTACAAGTAAGTTTCATGGAAATATTTACTTACTTGCTTACTCTAATTAAAACTGAGAACGTGAGGAAAATTTTGAGATGTATTCCACTTCCCCTCCATGCCCTGTGACAGTGGACGTGAGAAATCCATGAAAGGTAAGTTTTTAAATGTGTTTTGTGCATATGTTTTTTTCCTTTTAGGTCTTTAGACAGCTGAAGTGGCAGGCGAGATCATATTCAGACAAAATAAATTTTACATTCAGTGCTCCTGCATCCAGAATCTCTTCTCCATAGGCTCCAGCCTCCATGATGAAGTGGTTAGCACAGCATGCTATGACACCAGGGGTTGCAGATATGAATCCTGGCGTGGGTTTTCTTTGTTAGTGTCAACATCATCATCCTTTGCCATTTCCTGCCTCTGGCTGGGTTGGCATAGAAGTCAAGCCTATCCATTTTTTCCTGGTCTTCCACCACTCCTCTCTTTCCATGGTGTTCCAATCTTGTCGTCTTCTAACACTCTCCACTATCTGCTCTTTCCACCGACATCTTGGTCTCCCCCATGGTGGAAAGACTAGAAGGTGTATGCAACGCGATCGTGAAAACTCTCCCTCCTGATGCATGACATCATCTTTGTTGTAGGAGCGGGTCCCGTTACTCTGTAGGCAGGGAAGCGTTCTTCGGGAAACAAAAACATTTCATTAGCTTTTGAAAATTTGAAGGGAATATTTAAGAAAGCATACACCTTTTGAAGTTCAAAATTGACCTCTAAAATGTTTTGAAGAGCATGATTTCTTACTTCTCACATTTTACTGTGTAAAGTATTCCTTACTAATTATAACCTAATGTAAGTTGTCGTGGTTTTCATTAGCGTAGCGTGAAGCATCCTACTGCATAGTTTCTAGTTGCATTTTGAGTGGTGCATATGCGACCTAGTTACCGAAGGATGCAAGTTCAATTCCCTGTCTGGGGAAGGGAATCCAATTGTACTGACCTGCATGAGTTTGGATGTCTCACAGATGACTGTTGTGTCTGAATAATTTCAGTATGCTGATTTCAAAAATGAAATCCATTTTTACCCATCATGTCTAGTTTCTTTCAGCCTAGTAGTTTCGAACTATTAAGTGGGAGGAGGCAATCGGAGGCTCCGATTTCTATTTAAAGTAGCATTTCTTTATTTTAGATTAATTCCAACGTAGATTAAATTAATTAAGAAAAAGTTATTTGGAATACACTAGACAAGACCGAAGTGAAAAATCTTCTTGCATGTAAAACAGTGCAAGTGAGTTTCACAATAAATTGTGTGTTCGGCACCTCCGTGATGGCGTAGTTGTAACATTGCCGCCTTGTAATCAATGGGTCTCGGGTTCAATATCCCGTCGAGGCACATTGAGGGTGGTTCGGATCCCACTTTATACTGTATGTAAAGTCCAGATTAACCTATCTGTGAATAAACTGGACTGGAATAAACTAGAAACAGAAATTGTAGGATATATATATATACCCTATTCGTTAATACTGTAAAACTTTTTACATGCTAATCTCTAATATTATCAGGTAGATCTGCATATACATATGTGGTAATAAATTACATGAGCAATATTAATTTGAACAAAATAATAAACTGTTATATTTATAGAAGTTATAAGACTGAAAACAAGGAGAAGAGCCAGTCATTGCATTCAAAAAAGTTTGGCAAATACGGGGCAAATTTTGACTTTTGTCTTTTACGTGTTCCATGAAATTTTCGTAAGTAGAAATTTTATTCTGAGTACAGTTTTGAGACTTTGATGTGCAAGATACCTCAATTGAGCTAACGAGCAATCAGAAACTCTAAAACTATTTTCTGATAAGTGGCTCTGATAATTGACACAACTCTTCTTGTGAGTGAAGGTTAGTTGAAGATTTGTATGAACTTAAATTTTTCTATCGCATTTTCAAAGTTTTCTCCAACTTTGGCCAAAATGGGTCCAAAAACACATAGGCTACACACACGGCGAGTGAGAAATAGAACAGAAAAATCATCCATGCCCGTTAGTGGCACCAACTACGTATGTGCAACACTGTTACTGTACATGCACAACTGAAACGAAAGCAACACTTTTTTTTCTCAGACAAATTATCTGGTAAAAGGAACAGTGTGATGTAATTGAGTAGCATGCCAAGAACCTCAAAAGATATTTTAATTCAAGAATTGAACCTTGCTCAGTCTATGCCCAACCTGAAAAAATGTAATCGTAAAGTTTTTGTTTATTTCACTACCTACCACCTATCTTATCCACCTATAAATTATCAATAGTTTCCTCATTCCAAATCGAAGGCAGTAATTCACTACTCTTAAATCTGGAAACTAAACTATTGATAGAAGGTTTATTGTCAAGAGGTTGCTGGCTTGTTGTTACGTACTTTTGCATTGTGCTCCAGCCTTGAAACTCGCAGGAAAATAAGCCGCACTTCACATTTGTTACTAAGATGACGTCAGAGCTGTGACGTCCCGCTAAGAGCCATGCGCATGCATGCACCTGTTTAGTCTTTCCACCATGGGTCTCCCCCTTGGCCTTATTCCCACTCCTTGTGCATGGTTAGCTCTTACTGTTAGTCTTTCTGCATCCATCCTCTTCATGTGTCCGAACCACCTCATCTGTGCCTGATCTAACCTGTCCTGAAGCTTCACCACACCCACTGTCTGTCGGATCTCCTCATTCCTTATTCTATCCCTTTTAGTCTTCCCCAATATACTCCTTGAAAATTTCATCTCCACTGCCTGCATCTTTCTTTTGTCTCTCTGCCATTGTCCAAGTCTCTGCCCCATACATAATTATTGGTACATAGTATATGTTGTATATTACCTTCTTGAGTGTCCCCATCAATTTCATCCTGTCATTACTCATCCTAATCTTCATGATTAGCAAAAAATACCAGAAATGCCTAGTAAAATAAATAAATCAAATCCTTTTCTCTTGTAACTTACAGGGGGCAATTCCCCCCTGGAAAATGCAGGTTTATTAAAATTTACAAGTAAATAATTATACTTTTCTTAACCAAACCACCTCGGAATTAAGAAGCAAAGTAATGAGTAATATTTGTGAATTTGTAAATTTAGCAAATTAGTCCTGTGTGCTATTTTTATGGGATAGAAAATGTTTTTATTCTTCCCCCCCCCCCAACTTAAGCCCCAAGTTTGAATTTCCCCACCCAAAGTTAAGTCCCAAGTTGCACTCATTCTCTTCTCTACACATTCCAGGTAATTGCAGTGGCTAGAACAGCAGATCTTGTGCTCATGATGCTGGATGCGACGAAGGGTGACATCCAAAGGAATTTGTTAGAGAAGGAACTTGAAAGTGTTGGCATTCGTCTCAACAAGCCAAGACCCAATATTTACTTCAAGGTAAGCAGGAAGCTTAGAAGCAAAAATGAAGAATAACAGTGCAAGAAATGTACAGCCTAATTTTTAAGTATCACATTGTAGCTAGCTCGTTAGCCGGGTCGACTTATGATCCTGCCACTGAAGTTTACAGGTTAAAGTTCTGGCCTGGGCATACATTTTATTTGTGATTATCCCTTCATCAATTTTGTCTAATCATCACTCATCCTCATTGTTGCAATTAGCCAAAGATGGCAGACAAGTTACAAAATAAATAGGAATTGTAGTTTTCCTGGCGGCATGATTCGAACAAGTGTTCTCAGGTTACCATCCAGGTTAAGTCTATGGAGACCAGTGGTGCAGAATTTGGAGCCAATAAGAAGACAGAATCCAAATTCCGCACCATAATTGTCATATATTTAACCCTACACTGGTCTCCATTTTTATATTCCCTGGCTGGTAACCCAAGAACACTTGTTCAAAGTGACAAAATAATAGATCAAAGTATGACATTGCAAACATTCCATATCAAATTACCAGAATTTTGGTCAGAAATTATTTATGAGGCAGTCCGAATATCAAACAGCTGATCTCATAATTTGCAGCATATTCAAAGTGTAGAAAGGTATTGCAGATATGAGTGGCTAAGTTCGAACTGATGCTCTCCCATTCTACTATTTTTATGAAGAATGTTAATGTGTAGTCGTATAGTTTGAGTTTTCCAAGCAGAGAAAATGTATATTGCAGGATTTAAATTTATAGTGGTGTTGAATATTCTACAGTGTGTCCAAGAAGTTCTTGTACCGCTACTTGCATGTGTCATGATGCAGTTGTGTTGAAATGTGACTGAATTTTTTCATCTTCAACTTTACATTTACTTTATACCCGCAGGACAATAGCTAGTGAACTAACTCAATCTGACTTTGTAAGCCCTAGGGTGTTCATGACTTTAGGTGTTTAGGTATTATTAGAAAGTTTAAGTATACAGACATATCTATATTCTTCTTGAGGGTCACGTGACCACTTTTTATAGTTGCAAAATAATATACGGTTATTATAAGTATTGTAATCTGGGGTGAAATCCGACGCTTTGGTGAGGTTTTTTATATGTACGAGGATCATTCGAAAAGTAACCACCGTTTGGCTGTAAATAAAAAAAACCTGCATAGATACAACAAATTTTTACTTTACATATGAAAGGTACAGCTGTCCTCTATTTTTCAACATAGTCGCCATGTAAATTCAAGCACTTGTCATAGTGTTTCACCAATTCACCAATCCCTTTTGCATAAAACTCGGCCGCCTGGGAATTCAACTAACCTGTCACAGCATTTTGAAGATCCTCATTGTCAGCGACATGCTATGCCCCAAGCCACTTCTTCATGTGAGCGAACAGATGAAAATCAGAAGGAGCCAAGTCCAGGCTCTACGGGGATGGTCAAAAACGTCCCATTTGAATTGGCGCAAAAGGTCTTGTGTTCACCGAGCAGTGTGAGGGTGAGTGTTGTCATGCAGAAACACAACCCAGATGTCAGCAGACCGCGACGTTTGTTCTGCATGACTCTTCTCAGGTTCTAAAAAGTGTTTCAGAAGTGATTGTTGTACCACGTTCCATGAATGTCTGACGTTGACAGATTTTTTGCCCAAAGAAATCTTATCACTTCGCATACATCACATTTGGCGGGATTTTCGATGGCAGCACACATTTTGTGATTTTATAACCAGCACACGCACGGCACTATAATGCTCTAACTAGCACAGCTGGAAGTTTACTGAATCACAGATTGCGTGATGCAACATCGGTTGCACTCTGCCCACTACTACTAGCACTGTGCCACAACGGCGGTTACTTTCCGAATTACCCTTGTATTCATGATTGGGAAAAGAGAGACGCGGTAGTATATAAATACGGAGAAACTAGTACTCACTTTTATCCGCGAAGCTGTTTTTTCTTCTTTTTCGATTAATTTCAGTGGCCACTGCCACCATCCTCGTTGGAACTTGCTGCGCTGTTGCTTGGCGTGCGTCTTTTGTTCGTAGTTCTCTGGTTGCCGTTAGGTGCGCTGTGCGTCTTGGTACGTCGTCTGCTATTTCCGGGCGATAACTGCTGCAGTAGTGGAATCCAAGTATGGTGCGCTTGCCCGCTATCGATGTTTAGTTCGTGCGGGAAGTGCATTATGGCATGCGTTTCCTTGATTTTGGTGTCTATGAGCGTGTGGGCAGTGTGTTTGACTCGAACCTTTTGAATTTTATGGCTATTGTATTTGATATGTCTAGCAAGACCGGTAGTGGGTTGGGCTTTTTTCGCATCTGCTAGGTGCTGTTGGATTCTTTCATTGACAGATCTGATGGACCTGCCGATGTAATGAGCCTTGCACTCACACTCAGCATCATATACACCTGGGTTGTCAAGGGGGGAGAGGAAGTACCGTTTGTGCTTGTTTAGTTTGTCAGTTATTTTGGAGTTGGGTTTGTGCGCTACTTTGATGCCAAATGGGAGAAGGGCTTTGGCTATGCGGTTGGAAGTGGTGGGATGGTAGGGGAAAGCAAACCATTTATATTGGTCGCTGGGGGTTGGTTGTGGCTGGGTTGCTTGTGGATGGGTTGATTGTGGTAGGTTAGGGTGTCTGACCTGTATTTCCGCCTTACTGCACCAAGTGGAGAGTTGTGATTCAGTGTAGCCATGCTTCAGGGCTATTTCTGTGATGGTGGCTATCTCCTCTCGTAGATCCTCTTCTTTGCCACAGTAGGAGAAGGCTCTTCGATAAAAGTTTAGCCACACATTGGCTTTTTGCTTAGGGGGATGGCTAGAGAGAGCATGTATGTACTGGTTGCCTGCATCCGGTTTTCTGTAGACGGTGGTTGTGAATTTGTTAAGTGCACGGCTGATGGTGATGTCCAGGAAGTTGATTTTACCAAGTTTTTCATGCTCTACGGTGAAGTTGAGCCTGGGGTGGATGCTATTTAGTTTGTTCACTAGGAGGTTGAACAGTGACTCGTACAGTGTCATCAAAAAAGACCCCACAGACAGGTACAATAGAATTGTGAAAAATGCAGTGAAATCTAGTGCCATACTTAGTGAACAAGACCACAAATTCCTCCTCAATCCCCACCCTTCACCTGCCATTGCCTATGGCATTCCTAAAACTCATAAACCTGGAATCCCCATGCGACTTATAATAGCTGGCTTCAATTACCCCACAGTTCACCTAACAAACTGGCTAAAAAACAAAATATCTCTTTTCAACCACAAACTTACATACGTGTTCCGCAACAGTGCCGATGCTAAAAATCTGGTAACTTCAATAGTGCAAGCTGACAGTGCAAAACTAGCCAGCATTGATATAGTAGACATGTACAGTTCAATTCCCATAGACCTAGCACTGCGTTCGGTGGAAAGATGGCTGACAACTAACAGAATCCCGGCCCTAGAGGTTCAGGAGATAACCAGACTATTGGAAGTTTGTCTAAAACACAATTACTTTCAGTTTGAAGATAAATTCTACAACCAATCCGAGGGCCTTGCGATGGGCAACCCGCTATCAGCTCCTTTAGCCAACATCGTCATGCACCTGGCTGAAAAAGAGATACTCCACACTCCAGAACTACAACACATCCGATATGGAAGGTACGCGGACGACACAATAGTTGTATATAAAAAGGCAGAAGAACTCAACCTCCTAGTGAACAAACTAAATAGCATCCACCCCAGGCTCAACTTCACCGTAGAGCATGAAAAACTTGGTAAAATCAACTTCCTGGACATCACCATCAGCCGTGCACTTAACAAATTCACAACCACCGTCTACAGAAAACCGGATGCAGGCAACCAGTACATACATGCTCTCTCTAGCCATCCCCCTAAGCAAAAAGCCAATGTGTGGCTAAACTTTTATCGAAGAGCCTTCTCCTACTGTGGCAAAGAAGAGGATCTACGAGAGGAGATAGCCACCATCACAGAAATAGCCCTGAAGCATGGCTACACTGAATCACAACTCTCCACTTGGTGCAGTAAGGCGGAAATACAGGTCAGACACCCTAACCTACCACAATCAACCCATCCACAAGCAACCCAGCCACAACCAACCCCCAGCGACCAATATAAATGGTTTGCCTTCCCCTACCATCCCACCACTTCCAACCGCATAGCCAAAGCCCTTCTCCCATTTGGCATCAAAGTAGCGCACAAACCCAACTCCAAAATAACTGACAAACTAAACAAGCACAAACGGTACTTCCTCTCCCCCCTTGACAACCCAGGTGTATATGATGCTGAGTGTGAGTGCAAGGCTCATTACATCGGCAGGTCCATCAGATCTGTCAATGAAAGAATCCAACAGCACCTAGCAGATGCGAAAAAAGCCCAACCCACTACCGGTCTTGCTAGACATATCAAATACAATAGCCATAAAATTCAAAAGGTTCGAGTCAAACACACTGCCCACACGCTCATAGACACCAAAATCAAGGAAACGCATGCCATAATGCACTTCCCGCACGAACTAAACATCGATAGCGGGCAAGCGCACCATACTTGGATTCCACTACTGCAGCAGTTATCGCCCGGAAATAGCAGACGACGTACCAAGACGCACAGCGCACCTAACGGCAACCAGAGAACTACGAACAAAAGACGCACGCCAAGCAACAGCGCAGCAAGTTCCAACGAGGATGGTGGCAGTGGCCACTGAAATTAATCGAAAAAGAAGAAAAAACAGCTTCGCGGATAAAAGTGAGTACTAGTTTCTCCGTATTTACCCTTGTATATTAAACAAGCTACAAACATGGACAATCATCATGCATTGCATTGTGGGGTATATTTATGAGAAACACAACTAAGATAAAACATTCCATGAAAAGAACATACTTGAAATATTATTAACACATATCTGATGTCCGATACAAATATCCATTGCATAATCTGCATATTAAACAAGATAATAAGAATTGCATCCTTTTGTGTTTAATTGTTCTATCTTAAAGCATGCTTTCAGTAAAAAAAGAAATGTTGCACAATAGCACATCTAAATGTGAATTTTTCTCTCTTGCCATGTGGATTTGGAAGAATAACCATGATCTGATTTTTTGCAATAGAATCCTCGTCATCTACAGTAGGAAACATAAAGACTTTTCTACTTTTATTTTAAGGACTTAGAAATTTCACATCAGCATTCTTTGCACCCACACCAGTTACAACACCAACATATTTTCGTGTTTGCTTTTTTTGTTCTCTGGATGTATATAACGTACTGTTACAAACACATCCTCTTCTAGAACATGATTGCAGGATCCTGACACGGTCTCTCTCTCTCTCTTGTTGATCTGGCATTTCTGATTCATCACTTCTGTCTACGTGCACTGATTCATCGCTGCTGTGTGTTAATTCTCCAAATCTTTCTTATCTTAGTTTCCATAATTATGTCCTCCAATGTCTTATTGTACACAAGCAGCATTGTCTGAATTCACCCAGATGAAACACTGTCTTCCACTTTCACTGTTGCTACACGTCCACTTGCAAATGCACACAACTTACACTAACACAGAACTGTCCTCCCACTTACATTGTTGACACATTCCTGGAACCAAAAATCCTAACTTCCATTATATGTCTCCTATGGCCCAAAGTTTCCGCTATTGAGGACAACAATGAAAATTTTCTTTTAACTTTCGACAGATCTCTCACGCACATTGACACACGTGCACAAGTTCAATAACTGAATATTATCAGCTACATAACTCAGCAGTGCCACAAGGGACAACGTGAGAACTCACAACTCGCTGATGGCATGTTGGAGTGTCCGAATTCACCCTAGATTACAGTAGTATATTTTTATTTTATTGTTCATGAAACATTTTGTCGTGTCTTCCCAGAACTTTCTCAAGAAAATATAACTAGACACACAACTTTACATGACTAGTAACTGAGTACCAGGATGAAACGTCACATAGAAAATAAAATAAAAACCACTTAAAATAACTGTATATTATTTTTCAGCATATACAAACAAGGACTGAATTACTATAATTTACATTTTTATAAGAAAATGTGAGCGAGTTACTAAATTATTTCCGCAAAACTTACTTGCAAATGTTCTATTAATTTCAGTGGCCTCTGCCACCATCCACTTGGGAACTCGATGCTTCACTGTTGGGTTGACTTCGGGATCCTGTTGTTTCCTCGCTTACCACTAGGAGTGCTGGTGTAGCCAGTTTGTCTGCTGCGCGTGATAGGTTTGAGTTGTTGCAAAAGTGGGAGCCAACCTTCATCAATTTCCCTTTGTCGATCAAGCCCTGATTGAAGATTTTTTTAAAAAGTTAAGATGTGCCTGACCACTGTCGATATGCAGATCGTGTGGAAAGTGCATAATGGACATTTCCACTCAATTTTTTTTACAACAATTTTAAAAACTACACCCTGGAAAAATGACCCCTGCAAGTTCTCGCGTTTCTCTGCGTCCATTTTAAGGCAGAAACGAGACTTCCAAAGCTGCGAGGCTAGCGTTGCGCTGAAAACACGCTGCCGCCATGTTACTACGTCACTCCTTAGGGAGAGCTCGTTTGTCGTCTGCTTCGAGCATCCAGTTCCGGATGGGTAGCCCACAGTGAGCGAACACGTGCAGCAGTTTTACAAATCTGTACCGATTTAAATAATGGAAGAAGGAGCGATAGGAGAAAGGAAAGCTATGCTTTGTAATGATCATTCTTCTATGAAATATCCGTGCTGCTCACGTGCAAGATAAATGAAAGGGTTCAGCTGCGTGTGTGTTCTCAAGCCATGCGAAAAATATTGCTTATAAACCTATGTAGTACAAAATAAGAATTTTCACATTCATCACTTTATTTATAAAGCCTATTTAACTTTCTTTTCCATAAAGCAATTTCAGTTTGTGTTCCATTTCTGTTGCGCAAATTATGATCAAATATTTTTGTGCATATAAGAGAAAATATACTGAGAAGATTACATTAGTTGCACAGTACATATCTATACTTAGTTTATGTATAATTATTACAAGGAAATAATGTGTATAACCATGGGCGTATTTAAGGGGGATTCAACGGGTCCAACCTGCCTCTTTTTTGGTTCACTAAAATTACCAGTTTCCTTGTTCTATCCGCTTGTTCATAAAAAATTCATTCGGATTTATTTCATTCTCTTAAATTAGAGACGTATAGGACAGGATACGGATGGGAAGGAAATTTTGTAATTCCACACACCAGATGAGACTGCAAACCAATATCTGCAATTTCCTGATAGTTTCGGAATTTCTGCGATAAGAAACTGCATTGAGACTGTCAAATCAGTTATTTTTCCCCCCCTCGAATCATATTAAAGAAATATGGTTCTTAAAAACGTAGTGACACAAGATGAACAGAAAAGTATCAATACTAAGTAGCGTGACTTCGTGACTACAAACACACAACTTTGTCGGGTCCAACATCCCCTCCCCCCATGCTCCCCAACAAGTTTCCGGCCAGCAGTGTCCTGAATTTTCACTTACGAAATAAAGCAACCCTAATCATACCAAAAGTTGATCCATCCCTCCCCCCCCCCCCCCATGAACTATATATACGCCCATGTGTATAAAAATATCCCATACTGAAATGGTACGATAAAATTATTTTGAATTTTGTACTGCGAAAAAAGCCACCTCATCTCGTTACCCCGAACACATTAATTGGTTGGTTCACAACTTCACCACTAAGGATCCTATCGAGACGAGACATGTCAGCCTTGGTCTCGTTCTCGTTGAGAGTTGTAAATGTCTGTCTCGTGTTTATTTGTAAATGTCTCATCATTGACAGTCTCGTCTCAATTTATAAACATCCGTCTCGGTTTGGGAGGGCAATTCTCGTTCTCGTCTCAAGTCTAGAAAAATATAGAATTAACAACGTATGCAGAGGCTTATCATTATAAATACAAAAAAAAACCTTAATATTTTTTTTATTATTATTATTTTTTTTTTGACTCCTCATTTCGATGGTACAGCCCTCGAAAACTAAATATTATCCTGCTTATATATGCAAACCAAACTGCAGATTCAGAATTACCAGGAATGAACTGGCGTTGTAATTATTATACACAAAATTCATGATTTATCTGAGGAAGTCGCATGTTCCAGGTTTGACTCTCGACCTGGGCATGACTGTTTCCTTGTGAGTGACATTTCATTGAACTGGAAATTGTTACATGGGAGGATGTTTGCTCGAGACTTTGGGGACAGCTAGAGGGATGCTTCTATTGTTAATGTTAGTGTTGCTCACGAGACGAGGCATGTTCCGTCTCGTCTCATAAAAGGAGATGGGACAAGTGAATGTTTTCGAAATGAGATGGGACAGAAGAAAAAGTTCGTCTCTTATCATGGCAGGTTGGGTGTGTGTGTGTGGGGGGGGAGGGTGTACTCCTGCACCGCGACTTCAAATACAGCTTGTAGTTATTCATCTTCATTGTAGCGATTAGCCAAAAATGGGAAGAAATGTGATGTTAGAGATGATACATATTAAATTAACCATGCGTTCTCATCGTTGCAGTTAAACAAGTGAACGGAAAAGCGACGTAAAAGTAGGCTAAATACAAAAATTTGCAATATATATATATTAACTGAAGTAGACTGTCATTTACTGCAGGAAATTTAAAAACTCACCGTACCTTTTTATACCGTATCACCTCTTATATTGCAGAAATTGGCGTGTAAACCAGTGTGTTCTAAAAGTATTATCTTAAAATTTGTGAAGAAAATATTATGACGAAAATAACTGTAATTCCAGAAAAGGCATTCCTATAACATTAAGTTCTTGCCAGTCAGAACTAACCTATGTATTCGCAATGAACAAGGCTGTTCACGTGTTCAGCCATTGAATGTTACAAGGTTTGCTTTGTCACCCTAATGGGAAAACCCTCTACCGAGTGGCTGAATTATAGTAAATACTACTATACTGCTAGGGCATAATTCATCTCCAAGAAATGGAGCACAGATTTTTGCACTGGAAGTTGTAAGATACTTGTTTTACACAGTAACAAGTGAATTTTCTGTCACTTCCGCGGCTCATGCTAAGTTGACGGGACGAGCAGAAGTCCGGCCTGCATGCATTTCTAAGTGATGACGTCAGAGGACCTCCTGTCTGTGGAGAGGACGTTTTCAAATCCGTGACGTAGTAGGTGAATTTCAGCGGTGTTTGAAGGCGTGTTTCTCGAGAACCGAAACAAATATCGCCGAGATATTTTGCACATCTCATGTTTGTGTCATTATCTGTAAAATGAATGGATTTAAAACGTTTTTCATGTCAAAGTGGAAATGTCCATTGCGTGCATCTCTTTGATGTTTGTGTCAGTCAGTGTGTGTGCTGCATGCCTGACTAAAACTTTTTTGGACCCTGTGTTTGTTAAACTTGAGGTGCTTTGCTAGTTCAGTAGAGGGTTGGAATTTTTTTTGCATTGGTTAAGTGCTGTTGTATACGTTCGTTGATGGATCTGCCAATTTAATGTGAGTTGCACCCACACTGGGCATCGTATACTCCTTGGTTGTCAAGTGGTGAAAGGAAAGATCTCTTGTTTTTGCTTAGGACACTGTCTATTTTGTTCACTGGTTTGTGTGCGAGCTTGATTCATACTGTTTCAGGGTCTTGGGTAGGCGGTTGGATGTTGTCTGCTGGTAAGGGAAGGCAATTTATTGTGTTTTATTTCTGCTGGCTGGGTGGTGTTGGTTAGGTTGTCGCATCTGCATTTCAGCTTTGCTACATCATGTAGAAAGTTAATGTACTGTGTACCTATTCTGAAGTCCTATGTCTGTAACTATGGTAACTTCTTCCTTCAGATCCTCTTCACTTGTGCAGTGCGAGAAAGCTCTTCAGTAGAAGTTAAGCCATACATTAGCTTTATGTTTGAGTGGGTGATTGAAGAGGGAGTGGATATATTGGTTCCCTGCCCCTGGTTTTCTGTAGAGTGTGGTGGTGAATTTTGTGCCCCTTCATTTGATGGTTAGGTCTAGAAAGTTGATGCTGCCTTGGTTTTCCAGTTCAATTGTGAATTTCAGCCTGGGGTGAATGCTGCTAAGTTTTTTCATAAGTAAATCTCTTTGTTCATCCTTTTTGTAAACGACAATGGTGTTATCTGCATATCTGCCATATCTTCTGTACCGGAGTTCTGGTGAGTGAAGTATCCTTTTCGGCTAGGTGCATCACAATATTGGCTATGGGAGCGGACAGGGTTGTCCATGGTTAATCCTTCTGTTTGTATGAAGTATTTGTCTTCAAACAGAAAATAGTTGTGCCCGAGGCAGATTTCCAATAACTTGGATACCTCAGACACTCCCACTGGTGAGACCTTATTGGTATCAAGCCATCTTTCAACCAAGGTGAGGGCTACGTCAATCGGGATGGAGTTGTACATGTCGACTATATCAATACTAGCGAGTTTGGCATGGTTGGCTTGATTAGATCTTTGGCATCTGTGCTGTTGCGGAAAAGGTGTCAGTTTGTGGTTGTATCCAGAGATTTTCTTTTTTAGCCAGTTTATGAGGTGGACCGTTGGTTGGTTGAACCCTGCGATGATGAGGTGCATCGGAATCCCCTGTTTGTGCATTTTGGAATGCCATAGGCTATGGCACGGGATGGGTGGATGTTAAGGAATAGTTTGCAGTCTTGCTGGTTCAGAATGACACAACTTTCAACTGCACTCTCAATGATACGCTTGCACTTTTCAGTTGGGTCACTGTCGATGGTTTTGTATGAATCACTATTTAGTTTTTCATGCATCTTACGGGAGTAGTCACCTTTATACATGATCACGTACTGGTTTGTTTTATACAATTTTATGCACCAGCAGTTGTTTGCTACCAGCCACGATTTGAAGTCAGTTACTTCTGACCTGATTTTATGTGGGTTGGGTGGGATTTGGATGCCTTGTTTAATGCCACCTTCTGCAAAATGCCTGCTGCCACTGTTCGTATGCTGTCAGAGTGTTGCAGGTTGGATGCAAGATACACTGCTTTTTCTCCTGCACATATGAGGTGTAGGGTGGGAGGTCATAGCACTACAGAAGCAGCCAAATCCCAACCTAGACGTGGGTGTTCGTTGTGGGTGTTCTTTTCACTTTCACCATATCATCACTCATCCTCAACTGCAAATCAATCAATCTTCTTTTTCTTATTTTCAGGTGAAAAAAGGTGGTGGAATTGCATTCAACTCCACATGCCCACTTTCACGAGTAGACGAGAAGCTGGTCCAGATGATTCTTCATGAATATAAAATATTCAATGCTGAGGTAAGTATGTCCTTAAGTATATGCACTAACATTTAGATTACGATAGCCTCTCCTGTCTGTGAGTCTCTACGGATAGGACGTTTTCAGGTGGGTGCTTTGAAAATGTTCTATGATGCAGAAAATAAATATAATAGCAGGAGAACTATTTGTTGTAGAAAGATTACATTTTTACATTCTTCCTCCCAACAATTTAATATTGTTAGCAAGCACTTTTTAAAGTAGTAGTTTAATTAACTAGGGCTGAGCGCATACCCATAGCGCTATACCAATAGTCTTATCGATACTGGCACGTGAAAATTGTGGGTGAGTATTTCCCTTTAATTATAAGCATCAATTTATGAGTTCTGATTTAAAATATTAAAAAAACAACATATCAGAATGTTAAAATACCAGTTATGAAATTACGAAATACTGATATAAAATCAATGGAAACTTTAATTTTGCATAACTTCCAGGATAAATAGACTGCGAAAGTGTTGCATGGCATTTTTGCAGCCCCCGAGAATAACTGAATTTCAAAATTAACTGAAATGTCATCTTTTGGAGGAATGGTATGTCAGTGCCGTCGTGTGGTTCTGCCCACTCCATCGACAGTAAGGAATGTAGTGTATAAATCATGTGACTGTCATCAGGCATATTTGAGGCTTGCTGTGAACCTGTCATCAGGCATATTCGAGGCTTGCTGTGAACCTGGGAGTACGAGGCATTTATTCTTAATGTACCAATGTATGTTTGTTAATGGTGAGACAGATAAATTGGTACTGTGTCACTATCAGCCACCATAGGCATATCAATAAAATTACAATTTTTTTCTATGAATATAAATCATATGCTTTGATTGCACGTACTAAATGTCTAAATACACAGTTATTTTTCTATTTTAGTCCTTGTTACATGTCTTATTTTAGTAGGTTAATGAGTTCTTCATGGAACATTACATTTTTATATCAGTCTTGGTAAAAATTCCATATCGGTCGATACCAAATTTTATATACACAGTATATTGTCGCTTTTAAAAAAAATATTTGAACTTTTTTTGCTGTTTAAATACAACTAAAAAAAATTCTTAGAAAGTTGTATTATCACTAGGGCCTGGATAGTTGCGCATATTGCATATGCAAATTCATATTTTAAACTTTTTTTGACACATGCATATTTTAGAGCCAACAACCAGTACTAAGGCTGTATTTTATGTCTGTATGTTAGGCATATTACCTTCTTAATAAAAGAACTTTCTATTTCCTTCCATCACTGCTGCTCGTTCTCTACTTTCTTTTATAAAACAAGGAAATATGACTTCTTTAATCATTCTTGCGGGAACACTCAACTACTACTATTTTTGAGAGAGAAACAACAATGCAATGGACAGTCAGTAGATGATCTTGAATTTGATGTGTTAGATACTGCTGCCTTAAAACGTTGTCCAATTTTATGTTGTGAAGTGGAGAGAGTTTTCCTGAGTATAAAAATATTCTTGCCGAGAACAGGAGTTTAAAGGTTGAAAATTTGAGATATCATGTTGTAATGAAGTGCATTCATTATCTGTAAGGAGTGTAATTTTTCTTTAATTTATAAAACTGCAGTGTAAATAAAAAAGAGTGTGTGAAACAATTTAGAACTGCAACGTTTACATCTAGGGTTTTGCGGTGACTGAAAAAAAAAAAAGTGTTTTCCTAAGTGCATATTAGTTGCATATTTTGCACCTTTTTAGTGTTGTATTTTAGGATTTTTAACTGCATAACTATCTGATCCTTAAGTATCACTATTAAAATCTTTTTATGGGCATAATTGGATATTATTTAGATTAACCCAATTGTAAAAAATATTGAAAGTAATTTGTCCTTTTGGTAATGAATTTGAATCTTCAATTCCAGGTCCTCTTTAGAGAAGACTGCACTGCAGACGAATTGATAGATGTGATTTCTGCCAATCGTGTGTATCTGCCCTGCGTATACGTGTACAATAAGATTGATCAGATTTCCATAGAAGAAATAGACAGGATAGCGAGGAGGCCACATAGTATTGTTGTGAGGTGAGTCATTGTAAGGGCCATTTGAAAGAAGTTGCTGGTACCTTTAACCCTTAATGGATGGGTGCATCTCCCACCTGCTAACCTCTCCGAATGGGAACTTTTGAGGTGCTTGCTTTCCAAACTTGTTGCAGTGTAGTAAAAAAAAGTTGTAGCAAGAGAACTAATTATGTATAAATTGCAAATAGGAACAAAGATGAAGGCACATGTAGGTATTAATGTACTTACGCTGGATAACAGTATTGTCGATTTACTTTCATGGTCACTCAAATTGTTGTAACTAAGTATCAGGTTTTTTATTTGCAGAAACTTCACAAAAGAATTTTGTAGCTTAACCTGTAGACGCCGGACCTCTTGTGCTCCTGTATTCCCGATGAAGCCGGCACCTTTTGAACCGCACGCTTTTCATACTTGACGTGAAGTACAATAAAAATCTTATCTAAAACTAATTATATAGATGAAATTTGTTTTGTTTTCTTTAACGACAAGGCAGGGCTTAAAAGCAGAGGTAAAATTTATACATTGTGCCTCCCAATAATTAGTGTTTCATTTCATTGAATACGACTGATACTTCTTGAGTAAAAAATAACATTATATAAAGAGGCAGTGTTGCTTGCTTTGGAACAATGTCCGGAGTTTTGCTTCTAGCATCGGCCCTATGGACGCTGGATGGACCAAATTTGGAGGGAAGCACGACAAAAGACCACTCAATGAGGATATGTAATGCATGCGCCACAACTTTGAAAAAAACCTGGAAATTACGGGGTTCAGAAATTTTGAATAAGTATGGAAAATTTTGAAATTTGGACCTTTGCCCCCACTTCCCCCCCTTGACCCTTCATTGTCGGATGTTACTTAAAAATGATGCCATCATTCTTACATTTAGCATTGTTCTAAAAGATGCAGTGGTTGAGAAGTTACAGCCTTTTATCTTCAAGTGATCCCATAGTAACAAAAGGAAAACAAAGTGCTTTTACAAACGGTGCTTGTTAATAATAGTAACAATTTATGTATTGATTTGTAATTCGAGTATATAACACGTTTAGACGTAAACTAATGAACAAAAAAGATCGAACTGAAATATAGTGTCTAGATTTCAAGAAATGACACATGAATTGCTGCTGTGTGCTAACACGTAGTTGGGGCAAATTTTGACAATCGAACCTGTGCCCCGGCATCCCCCCCTGAATCCTTAATTGTCGGATGTTGCTTAAAACGTTGCTTTTTACTTATTCTTGCTTGTAGAATATAAATTTAGAATTAAAAAAATGCAGTGGTTTAGCATGTAGAGCTACTTAACTCTACCACACGCCTGACGGAAGCCACCAGATGGGTGGTGAAATCTATCGCGGAAGAAATTTACACAGAAAAATGAAAAGTAAGTTTATCAGAGTTAAGTAGCTATCTCCACGTAACCGCCAAACAGATCTTTAGATACAAGGTGTAGCTATATTTATAATACATCCTATAATAATATGGCAATAACAAAGGCAAATGAAGGGAAAATAAGGAATTTTTGAAACTTCGCTTGTAGTAACAATGGATTATTGTTTTGTAATTCAAGTATGTTATACCTTCATATGTATACTAAAGATCAAAAAAGACAGAACTGAAATATATTGTGTAGTTTTCAAGAAACTATGTCTTGCTGCTGTGCGCTGCTGGTCAAAATATTGACAATCCATCCTCAACAGATATACATGTGGGGATTGAAATTTCGACCAGTCTGGCATCTAAAGGTTAAAAGACAGGAAACTTTACATGTCAATAATTACAGGGAAACTTTGTACTCACGTTTCGTGAAGCTGTTTTTAGTTCAATTAATTTAGGTGGCCTCCATCCTTGTTGCACTAGTGCTTGGCATGCTTCTTGTTTTTGTTTTTTTTTTCTTTCCCCTTGATTGCTTCTAGGTGCGCTGTTGTCACGTGCACCTGTGTTTGCTGTTCTTGGGCATTAATTTCTGCAGAAGGGTAATCCATGCATTTTGTGCTTGCCCGCTATCGATGTTCAGTTCAGGTTGCAAGTGCATGCGTTTCCTTGATTTTTGTGTAAGAGAGTGCTCTTCGTGTTTGATACGTACTTTTTCGATTTTATGGGCATTGTATTTGGTATGTTTTGGAAGTCCAGTTGTGGGTTCTCTCATTCATGGACCTGCCGATGTAATGACCCTTGCACTCACTCTGCATCATGCACACCTGGGTTGTCGAGGGGGAAGAGGAAGTGCAGTTTGTGCTTGTTCAGTTTGTCAGTTATTTCAGTATTTGGTTTGGCACTACTTGGATGTTGTAGGGAAGTGCTTTGGAAAGGTGACTGGATGTGGTAGGGAAAGCCAAACCACTTATTCTTGGTGGGAGTTGGTTGTGGATGTGTAATTTGTCTGAACTGAGTTTCTGCTTTACTGCACCACGTGGAGAGTGGAGCTTCTGTGTATCCATTCTTTAGAGCTAGTTCTGTGATGGTTGCCTATCTTGTCCCTTAGATCTTCTCTGGAACAGTAGCGGAAGGGTCTTGGGGAGAAACGTCAGTCACACATTAGCCCATTGGTTGTCTGCATCCGGTTTTCTGTAGATAGTAGTCATGAATTTGTTGTTTGTGGCTGATTAAATTGAAATGAAACATGAGCCAAATGAGGGAGAATGACTGAAACTAAAATGTTACATACCAAATATAGCTGTACAATTTTATTGAACATGTGCCAATACACAATCCTGATTCTTTTTCATGTTCTTTTTAAATTATTATTTCAGTTGTAACATGAAACTGAACTTGGACTACCTGCTGGACAAGCTTTGGGAGTATTTAGCTTTGATTCGAGTGTACACAAAGAAGCCTGGCCAGCCTCCAGACTTTGATGATGGCCTTATTCTTCGAAGTGGAGTTACTGTTGAGCATGTGTGCCATGCTATCCATAGATCTATAGCAGCTAATTTCAAATATGCTCTTGCTTGGGTAAGTTTTGAATTAATGAAATTAGTCATCTGCATGATAAAACTAAAACTTGATTATTTTTTTTTTTACATTCTACTCAATTTATTGTTTCTAATACAGTTGAGACTGCTTTCTACGTAAATTACTGTAGGTCCTGGCAAAATATAATTTAAAAACTTGTTAATTAAACCTTATTTGTATGTAATTCAGGGTTACATGTACTAATTTTCATAAAATACAATTGATTTGTACGTGGCCTGTTTAAAAAGTATCCAACCTTTTCTTTTCCCGTGGAAAATATCTATGGTAGATTGACTACACTCTTCACAGAGGTGAAGGAAGCCTTCATGCACGTGCACACACGCTACTGGGCATGTCGGACCTGTCAGTTGATGATAGGCAGCTGGCAAGTGAGGTAGTGTTTCTGTGTAATGTTGCATTTCCTTGTTCGCTAGGATGACTGAACATGTGGAGCAGTTTTGCATCAAGTTTTGCCAGAAGCTTGGCAATATAAAAGCAGAAAATAATTCACAAAATGCAACAGGCATTTGGAGATGAATGTCGCACAAGACATGCTGGAGACTGTCAACAGGGATGCGGAGTTTCTCAACACCTTGATAACTGGAGATGATGATGGATATGGCTCCATGTGACTTCTGGTTGTTCCCAAAGCTAAAATTTCCACTGAAAGGCTCCTGTTTTCACAGCTGAGAGGACATTATGCGCAACACGAACGGCAGACTTGAGGCATTCCAGAAGTGCTTCCAGCAGGCTCATTGGGCTAAGCATGTGAAATCTCAAGGGAGCTACTTTGAAGGGGATTAGGATGTGAAACATACCAAGCAAGTATCTGGCATAAAGTCTGATACTTTTTAGACAGGCCACGTACGAAACAAGATCGGAGGGCATGGCGGGCTCGGTCTCTAGTTGTGAGAAAGATGAGTGTGTGGTACGGCACTGTCACAGAGAATACAAGGAGAGGCAGCATGAAATCAGAGGATAAAAATTTGCAGCAGTTGTTCAGACGAAACTACACACATTAAAAAGATGCCGATAACTGACATTTGCAGTGTTCCATAATAAAAACAGAAAACAGTTCCTTCTGTAAACGTTTTCAGTTGCTACTGATTGGCTATGGAAAACAGAAAGAGGAAATGTTACATGCTTGTCCAGAAAGTATTTGTGTGGGAAGTGGGTGCTAATCCACAAAAAAGCTTACCACTTTGACAGAAATAGTCTGTATTACATACATCTTCTTCCTCAAAATATATACAATTACAGAATTTTAAAAATGATATCTGATTTGAAGTAATTCTCAGTTATATGTATTATTTTCTCTTCACCTCAGGTTAACACTAAAGTACTGTATTTTAAATTTATTTTGAATAATTATAACGTATCATGTTGTAAGTGATGCTAGAGATCTGAAAAATTGTATGCAAACTATGCTTAACTTCGGTTTCCTTCATTTCAGGGTACAAGTACCAAATATTCACCACAGCGTGTTGGCATTCATCATTTGATGAATGATGAAGATGTGATCCAGATTGTTAAGAAATGAATTCAGTTACTATGAGCATTACAACCAAAGTTAAGTTTACGAAGTGCTTTTTTTGTTTATATGCAAGGGATCTGGATTGACACCAAGTGATAATGAGAACTGCATTGAAAGATCAGGCAGGATGACAAAAATATTGGGTGCATGTAAAATGTTACTGCTGTTGGTCTCTGTGCCTTGATCACAATGCACAAATCAGGAACTTCATTTCAAATTTTGCTTTGGAATGAACGCCAACTTCTTGCAAAATTTAAAATTACAAAAATAATTAAATACATAACTAATTTCTTCATTGTTATGGTAACTTACAATTTGTTCTGTTTTGTTATGTATGAAGCAATTACCGTACGTACGGTGATAAAAATAAAGGAAAGTAAAGTTTTTGGCTCTCGTTTTTCATGTGTGTTCACTTTGGGTAAATCAGTATTGGCTTAAAAATAAAGCAATTCTTTCTTACTTACCAAATACAACAGCCAGCCTTGTGGCGGAGTGGTTAGCACATAACACTGATGCCAGAGGTCCCAGGTTCGAATCCTGGCCTGGCCATGGATGTTTGCGAGTGTCCATTCATCACCATCTTCGCAATTTAGCCAAAAGTGGCACAAAAAGCAAATCAATCAAAACCAAACAACAATACTCTTTCCGAGACTTACTGTGAGCGAAGAATATTTTTCTTATCACCTGGAAGGTAAAAAACTATTTGCTTCAAATGTACAATAAAATCCAAATATTTTAAATTATATATTTTTTATAATGCATAGAAATAGTATTGAAAAATTCTGTACAAAATATAATATTTATCACAAAATAAATTATCACACACGTACTACCTTTTCCTCTCTCCATGATGACTGTTAAGGAGAAAAGTTCAATTTTAAAAACTGCCTGGAGTGGTTCCTAATAACACTACAACTGTCAAAAGTTGTTTGCTTGAACCAAAATTGTATCAAAATTGAGAGCAACTAGTCACCTTTCCATAAACACATGTAAATATGCTAAAATGAAAATGTACATCATCCCTGCTGTTGATAACTTGATTGTAACTTGTCTAGAATTAAAATCACTTTGTGCGCTTTGATTTTAGTGGACTCGGTTACGTTGTCAGATTTCCTGAGTTGATCCAAGCCTTTCGATAAAATCTGAGACATCATTGGTAGTGCCACATGATCAGTCCTCAAGAAACACTCGATCAACAACAAAGCTCGTATTAAAGTTGCTTCTGAAGATTCCGGGTTAAGAAGTCCTGACACCACATGAAGGATGTCTACACAATTCAGAGTTGAGCATCTGTAAAGCAGAAAGCAGATAATTAACTCAAACTTCGCAATGGTCAGAAATTGACCACTAGAAATACAGGGCTATTCCTGAGAGAAAGTGTGTGTGTTTCATATATACACATGTGGATTTTTCTCAACTATGTAGGAAACTGTTATGTGAATTGTGTTCTGTCAATACAACATTGAACCAAAAGTTTAAAAGATCAGTTTGATGAATACAGTGGAACCTCGATTTTATGTTTTTCAGGGGACCAAGCTGGAAAAACTTAAAATGCGGGAAAATCGAGGAAAGTTTTATAACATTTTGCTATGTTGGGACCATACATACTGTATTGTCCCCATAACTTTAATGTTCAATTTTTATTCATTCGACAATTTATGAATAAATTTCCATATGAAAAAGATGGATATCGTCCCCCTAAATTTAATGCTCAATTCTCCTAGGGCAGGGGTTCCCAAACTTTTCGTTTCAGGATTTTTCCGCGGCACCCAAGAAAGAAAGTAGGCCAATCCAACACTTGTAATTGTCAGTTAGCGTGGTTAGGTTGCTTACCTCGAGTTAAAAAGTAAACACATATTTCAATTTTAGAAATATTTTACACATAAAAAGCACTAAATAAGTACACATTTGTAATATGTGTCATTTCAGGTAAATTATTGGAACATTTCCCAGCACCCCTGTAAGTTATCCAGGGTGCCAAGGCACACACTTTGGGAACCACTGCCCTAGAGAATACCCTTGACAATTTGTGATGAAATGTCAATATGGAAAAATGGGATATTGATCCCTCTATCTTCAAAGCTCAATCCCCAACTCGAATACTGTATTTACTCATGTATAATGCTCACTCCCCATCCCCTCCAAAATAAAACTGTGGTGCATATTATGGATGGCCAACATGAAACCATGCATGTTTTCACTCTGCATATAAAAGTATATAACAACAGGCACAAATAGAAATTACCAGTTTGGGTTTCTTTAGTAATAGTTTTTAAAAAATACATATAAAAAGTGAAATGGTCATTTCCCATGATTTTTCACTTTGTACCGGAACATTTTGAAACATTGAGAAAAGTGGCACCATTCTCTCAGGATTCGACCATGCACATTCCAACAAACGGGATGTGTAATATCTGAATTTGCCATATGAAAAATAATAGAAAGTATCTTCCCGAGCATTGCAAATTTATAATGTAACTGCTGCTCCACTTGTGAAAAGCCCGTTTCGTGGATGGAGCTGACTTCAACTTTTCTTGATTCCTCCATTCTCTTACACTTGCCTCACCATGTGGAATTTTTGAGTCACAGCTCTATGGTCATTTTCCAGCATATATCGCATAACATCCAACTTGAGAACAGCAGTATAACTCGCCCTCTTTCACATTTTGATCTTGTTTTCTTCTACTTCAGAATAAACAAGGTGGATTGTACTGTACATTATATACAAGATATAATTTTGTGTCACTTTTTCTAATCAAAAAACAAGGTGCGCATTATATACACGTAGATATGGTACCCTCAAAAACGTAAGATTAATTATCAATATGCAAAAGCTGGATATTGTTCCTCAAAAGTAAAACTTTTTCCATTTTTATAAGTCCACTACACAAGCATGCTATTAATATTCAAGGATAACTAATATATTATGACACATTCAAGTTCTGAATCAAATATTCAGTCAAATTTCCACGAGAGGAAAGTCCCCTCAAAAGTAAATTCTATGGATGCAACCTGCATCCTGGAACTTGCTAGGTACACCCATGGTTTATTTTACTTTGCTTTTCTGCCACATTTTGTTAATTTCGAAGATGAAGATGAGTGATAATGTAGTGAAGGGACACTCACAAAGAATGCCCAGGCCAGGATTTGAACCCAGGAACCATTGCACCATAGCATGCTGTGCTAACCACTGTGCCACAGATGTTGGCTCACCCTTGGTTTAACCTCATTGACTGAAACCAATAACAATCTGTCATACAGAGCAACCAGAAACAAAAGCCTTCCCGCATCTTCCCCTCCATGCTTGAGCATGATGAGCAGAACATGCGGTTATGTCCAGGTCTTTTTGCCTGTGGTTCCACTATATTATCTTTGTTCTGCTTAGGTCTGGTTGAGATTAAGTGTGAAAACAATGCACTCAATTATTACAAACTGCTAATACAGTATGCCTGTTGGCTCCTGTTTTCTTGTGAAAACAGTCCAGGAACATACGTATCCCCATTCCCCGTTAATGATGTCCATGTTTATAGTGACTACAAAGATCTGCAAATAATGAATTACTGTATTGGCTGGAATATAAGCCGAGGGAAGAAAAGATAATACCGGTAACCATTTACCGGCAGATACAGGGGAAGAACGAACACAATCTTAATAAAATCAAAGAGTACGTTATCAAGAATGCTGACACTTTTTTGAATGTCCAGTTAGAAACAACAATGCTATTGTTCCAGTTAAAAACAACAATGCTATTGTTGGATAACATTATGGTATCTACAATGCAGCCAATTTCTACAATGCTATTGTTGCATTATCATTATTACAAAATAAGAAATCAGCACATTTTTAACAGTATATGATTTGACGAAATATCATAATTTTTTTAAGTTGCGAATATAAGATGCATCCTAATTTTTCACAATTGAAATTTGGATAAAATGTGTGGCTTATATTCGGGCCAATATGGTATTTATAGCATTGCTCTTGTATAAATTTTCTGTAGTATTTACCATTTATCAAAATATGAAAATATACATTTATGTGAATGAAACATCCAACTCTTTACATAATAAATGTGAAATATACATCTAGAACTTACTTCTTAAATGTTTCCACTAGTTTTTGACGGGGCACCGGTAATGCACCCTCACTGCAGAATTCCAACACGATGTCCCTCTCTGTTGACATTTCTTTCATATCTCTGTCAGACCTGAAAGAAACGATAATATTCTGTCAGCTGGTCATAAACTAATTCAGTAAAATTAAATAAAATCAACAGGATGGATATTATTAACATATTATATTATTTATTAGGATTCACCTGATACCACTCTGTATGGATACCAATGCTCAAATCCAGAGTTTGTTTTATGTTCATTTTATGCACAGAGAGGCTAATCGGGACTGAATCTACAGTTTATAGTGGAATCCAAACCCTATGTGCCTTAAGCAGGTACTAAAATGGGACCCCTTTATTCAAAGTATTTGTATTTGTTATTTCTTCCACTTTTGGTTAATCACAAAGATGAGGATGAGTGATGATGTAATGACTGATGAAAGAACACCCATATCCAGACTGGGGCTTGAACTTGGGACCCTTGCAAGCTGTGCAAATCACTCTGCCACAGATAAAGTATAAAATATACAGGGTGTGGCATTTAACATTTTCCACTTTCAAAATACCATAACTGATTTATTGTACAAAGAAATTACATGAAATGAACAATGTTAGGCATGTTATAGTCTTGGATTTACAGTTCAGACCTTATGTTTTAAATATTACGTCCTTGAGATGTCCTCCATTAGCATCAAAGCATTGTTGCAATCTTCCTTGTACACTGGCAATTACTCGCTGCAGTGTGTCTGGAGTAACATCAGCAATTTCCTCTAATATTACATTTTTGAGACTGTTGAGATCAGGGAGGGTACGAGCACAGGCCCGTAGTCAGGCAGGGGCCAGGGGGGCTCAGCCCCCCTGGAACTACCGTGAGCCCCCTCCCCCCAGCACTCAGGTCAGCCCCCTTGACATTAGGTGAAACTATTTTGTGTAATTTGTTTGCAGTGAAGAGTGAAAATGTGGACAGCAGATATTATTTTGCTCACAACTTTTGTGAAGGATAAATTCAGGGAGCATGAACAGCAGCTATTACATTCATTCATCTTATTTATAAGAAGTCTAAGTAGCGGCAAGAATTTAGGAGATTCGTTTCTCTAGACTTTAGAAAGCTCTTTCACAGGAGAGCTTGTTTATCTGTACCTTTGTTGCCCCTGTTATGACCTCCCGTTTATACCGAAATCTGCGACTTTGATGTCATTATGCAAATTCCCTGGGTGACGTGTGGTCAGAACCCTGAGTCAGGGCTGGCGGAAAGGGGGAGTTTGAACCGTGCCACCACCCAGAATTTTCAAATTTTCAGGGTGGCAAAAATTTGAAGAGAAGAAAAAAATAACTTTGAAGTTAATATATGCCAACCCACCATTTTGAAGGAACATATCAGTAGTCTCACTTTAAAACCACTGAGTGCCACAAGGTGAGAAAGCAGATTCGATGCCTTAACTCCGTTGATATATCAAGTGGGAGAGGTCTATGATTCGCTCCTTCAAATAAGTGGCGACAATAAAACTGTCCAAATGGTCGTACATGAGGCTCAGTTTATTGCAAACCAGTTGTGTGGTTTTACATTCCTTTGCTCACTAGTTATCTGGTATGACTTTTTACTCCATGTAATGTAATGAGCAAATGTCTTCAAAACATTAATCTACGATGTGTTAGATGATTTCTTGAAACGTATCAGCTCTTTGAAAAAAGCAGGAGTGACGAAAAAATTCCAAGTTTCTTACACGCCACTTGGCAGCCTGGCAGGGCCTCCCTCCCTCCATTCGTGGAGGCATAGGTGGGGGGGGGGGGCGACGGGTGAGTCCCGGTTGATGAGAAAGAATTGGCATCGAATTTAGGTATAGAGGATCCAAAGATAGGCAACACTGTACAGGGCCGAAATAGAAAAAAGAAGCAGTTTCAGTATGATGAATGTGTTGAAGATCCACAAAAATGGTACAAAGTTAATTTTTATTACCAGGCCCTAGACGATTATTTTAGCTGGCTATAATAAAACAATTACACCAAAGGAGACTTTAAACTGATAAAGGTCATGATTTTGCACCTAATGTGAATATTGCACTTGGAATTTTATTAACTTTGTCGGTAACCGTGGCAAATGGCGAACAAAGTTTTTCTTCGGAAATTAAGGCTAATGTAATGGGGACTGTTTGTAGTTACTAATATCTTTGGCACTCCAAAGTTAAGATACTAAATTCTTCATTTCATCTGGGATAGTAAGAAGCTTCTTTTGGAAATTTATATTGATCCTGATTCAGGGCATGTAACTCCTATTTCTCAACTTTTTAACTCACCAGCCAGAAAGTGGTTACAGATTTGGATTCTCTTTCAGAACCTGTTCCTCTCAGTATATGCGTATGGGATAGCAAATGCGAATTTTAATATTTTCTGAATTTCCAAGTGTCTTCTCTCCTACTGGAAAATTTATGAATCCCACATTGAAAATAACTTTTAACTGTTCCTAAAACTAGTTGCTTATGTTAATATACTTGCCTTTCTCCATTAAGGTAATATGTGCCAGTTGTTGACACCACAGATATTAAATTTCTGGAAGATCGGAGCTCGGATCTGCTGCCTTTTGGGATCTGACCCGGCATTTCCCGTGAAGACCTGTTCGGGGGCGCCAAATCTCACTGGGAAACTTTACCTTAGTCCGGATACCGAAGTCCCCTTTCTAGGTGCCAAGCTAAACGGTTCGATTCCAGGGTACGTGTGACGGGATCGGTTTTCACCCCCGGCGCATAGCCGACCCATGCATAAAGTGATGTTGAATAATTAATAATAATACCGACATAGATAATAATAATAATTGATGTTAGCCCTACGTCCAACGGAAATGCTTCGCTGACTTATCGTTGAACAAAATATTAATACCAGAGTTATGAGGATTAGTATACTATACGTTTAGAATCCAAGATACTTAGCTTTCATCTGCGCACGCTCATTGATTTCTGCCAACGAGCATAACACGTAATCTTTTATATTTTGCAATTTATTAAAACATTAAATAATTATTGTAGAATTTTGACAAATGCACCTTGGAACTTCAATAACATTAGGCAGGGCACGCAACTCGTGCAACATAAATATCAAATGCAAGGCACATACATATTTACAGAATGAAAAATGAAAACACTGATTATTCATTAAATTAGGCACACACAGGAGATGTACTATGTAGATTTTCAGCGAAAAATGCAGGCTCGACCAGGACTCGAACCCGGGTCTCTGGCAATCCGTGCCATTGCTCTACCACTGAGCTAACGAGTCAGCCTGGCTTCCCCTGCATTTTCGCTGGCGCTGTTTTACCTGTGTGAAATCATCTCTGCAAGTGCTACAGCAATGGGATCTGTTGCCTTTGAAACACTATAGACGTCGAAGTTGCCTGGTTCCTCCCAGGAGCTACTTGGGGGGGGGGGCAAAAATACCTCTCCCCCTTGATGATGAGTGGGGGCACCTCTCCGATTACAACGTCCTTGACGCCTGTGAAGTGAAGTGAGGTGGAGTGATTATTTCAAGATCTGGATGTCTGTTTTTTCGTATGACTGTACATCTTTGGGGCACAACAATTCGGAAGTAATAATTGGGCATTGTTGACAAATAAATCAGTATCTTAGTAACTGCGTTCACATACTTATCAATTGCTGATTGCGTGAGTACCTGTAAGACCTTAGAACTAGGTAAAATTAAATTCTCACTGTGCGAATTAAGCATCCTGCTTTTTTGGGGTGGGGGAGGGGGAATGCCCACTCTTTGGCATATGTGTATTTTCATTTTGAAACTGTTTCTTTTTGGGTTACTTGAATTTGAATTTATGTTTCAAGTCCACTTTATGTGCAATGTACCTCCATTTTTTGGTTACGTACATTTGCATAATATATTACCAGTGAGTAACTTAAACAATTCCCTTGCAGTTCAAAGCACTTTCTGACCTAGGTCATGAAATCCTATGATAATACAAGGTAACCAAAGAAGTTCTTGCCCTTTTTGACGTCCCATTAATCATGCACTCACAGAGAGGAAACGAAATGACGCACGTGCCTGCCAAGCGATCGGGAGTTAGTCTGACCATCGACTGTCAGTAATACAGGCACGTTGCACACACACAACAGTCATAGCTCGTCCAGTGTCGAAGAGAAATGGAGGTATCGAAGCAGCTTGTTTGCGAGTGTTTGTTGTATGACTTTAAAAGTGGGCCTGTCAGCTGCCGCATTTGCCAGGCATTTGGGTTGAATGACGTGAACGAACGCACTGCCAGGCATTGGTTCCAGAAATTCCGTTCGGGAGATGTGAGCCTTTCGGATGAACCTTGCAGTGGACGACCACATGTATTGGATGACGAGGCCCTGAAAGCAGCCATCGAGGACAGTGGTCTAACATGTGATGAACTTGCAGAAAGGTTCCATGTTTCCGCTGGAACAGTCAGACTGCACCTGCATGGGATAGGGAAGTCATACAAGTTAAGCAAGTAGGTACCCCACACATTGTCGGCAGCCAACAAGGAACAACGAGTGACAGCCTGTTTGTTCTTGCTCACTCGGCACCTGAACACACCCATATTTGATCGCTTGCTCACTGGTGACAAAAAGTGGGTCCTCTATGACACTCCCAAGCGTACCAGACATTGGTTGTCACCACGTGACCCTGTTCCTCACACCTCAAAACCACCTCTGTACCCACGAAAGGTTATGCTCTCTGTATGGTGGAATTGTCGGCAAGTGGTGCATTATGAGCTCCTTTTACCTGGTCAGACCATCACTGCTGACCTTCTCTCAGCTGTTGCAAAGGGTGCACTGTGCATTGCGGCAGAAGGAGCCGGCAAGGGTGTACTGTTCCTGCACAACAATGCCAAGCCACATGTGGCAAAGAGGACCCGGGAGACCCTTCAGCAACTTGAGTGGGAGACACTGTGCCATCCACCATATTCACCTGACCTTGCACCAACAGATTACCACTTGTTTCATTCCATTGACAACCACCTCCGTGGGAGATCCTTCACAAACGAGGGAGACCTATGGAACGCACTCACGGACTTCTTTGCATCCAAGCCCGCCGAGTTTTATCACCAGGGTATTGTGCAGCTGCAGGAACGTTGGCAAAAGGTGTTAGATGCTGATGGAGATTACTTCGAAACCTAAAGGTACGTACCGTCCACTGTATTGCTCTTTGTTTATCACTGCTCTAAAACAGCAAGAACTTTTTTGGTTACCTTGTATTTACACGTAATTTAGAAACAGTATCCACTTCAAACTGTAGGTTCAGTCCCGATTAACCTATCTGTTCACAAACTGGGCTTTAAACAACAATCCAATCAACTAGTAACATCGAAAACTTGACCAACTTTCTATTGCCAAGTTCAAATTTAACATCCATCTAACTTACCTACGTGTTTCTTGTGAGGACTTCAACACATGTAAAATATCAGCACTATGCCATGAAAACTTAAGTGGAAAGCAGTCTGATGTTGTCTCTGTCGGTAGGTCAGTTGCAGAATAGCGTCCTTCTTTAATCCACAAGGCTGCATACTTTTCGGTAGGGAAATCTTTGATGGTTGGACCGATAATGGACATGAATGATTTTTCAATTGTGATTGTTTCATAGTTAAGAAATGTTATATTATATGGTTTCAATCTCACTCATTGAGGGGCATAAAAGCATCCTAGGCAGTGATAAAAATATTTTACTTTTATAGGAGGAAATCCCCTGTAACGCTGCCCCCTTCCCCATTAATTCGCACACTGATTATTTCACTCGAGTTATATGCTTGACCTAATAAGTGCACTTTTGTAGTCTAGTGGATATAGTTGTCGAATGCATGTGTTGCTCTTATGCACTAGGTACTTTTAGGTGTTCTTGGATCATAGACTTCCTCAGCAAGTATGCAGAGATAAGGTGGCCTCGTGTCTTGCGACCCAAGAAATGCTAGAGTCGAGTAGATAAGGTTGTTCTATGTGCATCTTGTGCTTGTATGTAGGGTAGGTAGTTGGTTCTCAACACCGTAAGGTACAAGCGTCCTTGCATCCGTCTCCAACTGTAAACAACTACCCCCACAGATGGTAGAGACGTTGACGGC
Organism: Lepisma saccharinum; assembly: GCF_977018435.1. NCBI lineage: Eukaryota > Metazoa > Arthropoda > Insecta > Zygentoma > Lepismatidae > Lepisma > Lepisma saccharinum. The sequence goes on along the minus strand of NC_139235.1, from coordinate 63,568,481 downwards.
GTTGTGGGGCTTTCCACCAACATCTACCTGTACCAGTTTCTAGTTCTCTTATTTGCAGATGATCCAGTGAAAATGAAGCCAGTCTCATCAAAGTAACAAATAAAATGGAAGAAGTTCTACACAGTGGTTGTAAGGGAAGAAATGAAGGACAGAGGAGGTGAAGGAACTTATTTCATTATATAAAAAATGTAGATAGGAAAAATATAACAAGAAGAGATTGTGTGTATGTGTGTGTGTGTCTGTGTGTGTATATTAGATAACTGAATGAGAAAAATGAACAGAAATAATCCACTCTGTAGTTTCATATCGTTTCCCCAAAAAGAAGCAGTACACAGGAAGAAGTAGAATCATACATAATAATGGAGGGACAGAAAGATATAACAAGAGAAATTGAGAGAGAGAGAGAGAGAGACGATAGGTAACTTGGGGAGAAAATATTGTTCCCCTCTTCTTCTCCATCATCCTCTTTCTCCTCTGCCTGTTTCCTCTCAATCTTTTCTTTCTTTTTATATCGCAATCTAGACACACACACGCGCACACGTCAGTGGCGTATGCTGAGAATAAGACCTACAACTCTTTCCCTGCAATCTGAGGAGCAAAGCCGCACATAGCAACAGAGAGGGGGGCAAATCGAGTGGTCAGAGCGAAGCAGTACACGCTGCTGGTAGTCTTGCCATCGCTTCCCCCCTCCATGCAATCCCGTTTCTTCTCATTCGTTTATTGGTGGAGTTGCCTGGCGTCACTACTTGCACAGACACTTGTTTTCCTTTGCTTGCCCGAGATATACTCGGAACATGTCTTGCATTTAATCAATAAAGACTTTTCTGTCGGTTTTAGTAAATGAACTGCTGTCAAGGAGTGGATAGAGAATCTACTAGTGTTTCTTGTGCTTTGTGATTTAAGTTAGGAATATATTCGTATAAACAGAGTTTAAAAGGTAATATATAATATAATAATTGTGTGAACGAAGTGAATTGATAGATTAAGTGAAGATAAACTGATTAATATGATATAAGTGTTTAATATGGCTCGACGCCATTAAACAAAATGAATACCCAAGTAAGTGACACAGACACTTCGGAATGTATGGAAGTTTTGGTTCCTACTAGCGTAGCTAGTCAAGACAAAAGTGATGTCTCTCAGAAAAACCTGTCACAGGATACAGTAAATACACATCAAGTTAAAATATCTAAAGATCATGAAACAATTACATACAAAAATATCCAATTGGTGCCTTATGATATTTTTGTAAGAAGTGCAAATGAAATTAATGGAACAAATAGAAGAAATACTGGACAGCTACATATACTAAAATTAGGGAAAAAACTTCATGAAATCAAAATAGAAGGTCTAAAGACAATTGAGACCATGGGGAAAAATCTGGCGAAGTTGGAATTCAAATCTGCGAAAAATGCTAACAACTTTCTCTCTCATCCAGTTCTAATGAACAATAACTGGTTTTCTTATGTACCAGCACATAAAGTGAGGAGAATGGGTGTAATTAAGGGAATAGATACCTCATTTTCAGATGATGAGTTATTAGAAAACATAAAACCTAATGTTTTCAACGTACTCAAAGTGAGACGAATAATGAAATACAAAATTGACGAAAATGGAAGTCGAATTGCTGAGCCAACGCGATCAATAATATTGACATTTGATGCCCAAACCTTACCAGCATATGTAACTTTATATTATTTAAAGATTGATGTAGAGCATTACATTCCCATGGTAAAGCAATGCACAAACTGCTACTACACTGGTCGACCATTGCTCAGGAACAAACACGTTTTGACCAATAACTTTTGACTACGTGATCAGGGTGCAACAAGTGAACAATATATAAGCACATATCAGTTACGGTTTATTGAGAAAAGATGACGGGGATTCCCCATCAACCAAAGAAACAGGACGTCATAAAGCAAAACCAGCATAAGCGAAACGAAGTGAGGAAAGCACATGAATCACAATTTGGCATGTGTAGGGCAAGTCCAGAGGAAATCAGTATGGTGTGTGGCCACCGCGGGCTGCACAGCATGCTGCACACCTCTTTCGCATGCTGTCGATGAGAGCGTTCGTGAGCACGAGGGGTATATTGTCTTATTTTCTTGAAGTGCAGTTTTCAGCTCCTGGAGGATCCGGGGTGGGAGATTCCTTTGTGCAACCTGCCATCCGAGAGCATCTCACGCATGTTCGATGGGATTGAGATCTGGTGAAAATGCAGGCCAGTCCATGCGGGTGATGTTTTCTCTTTCCAGTGTCTTTGTCACTTGGACAGTTCTGTGTGGACGCGCATTATCATCCATGTAAAGAAAGTCAGGGCCCACTGCACCCCAAAAAAAAACGAACATAACCTTCCAGGATCTCGGTAGAATACCATGCTCCAGTAACGGATCCTGCGTCGAAGATGTGCAGTGGTGCTTTCCCAATTTTCATTATGCCCCCCCCCCCCCCTCCCTCCCACCTGTCACGTTCACAGATGTGCTGTGCATGATATCGTGTTCCACGTTCCCTTCACACCATTTGATGTCCAAAATCACTTGTCACTCAGTACAGCGATTCATCGGAGAACATCACATTTGCCCATCTGTCTTGGTCCCAGTTATGATGGTGCACACACGAGTGTAATCTGGCACGACGGTGAGCTAGTTAACTGGCTTTCGGGCATACAACCCACGACTATTCAGTCGTCGTGTAATGGTTTTTGGGGACACACGGACACCTGAAGCACTGACAAAGTCTTGAGCAATTTTGGCTGGAGTGGCAGATCGATTCCTTTTTGCCACCTGGACGATGTACCGATCCTGGCGAGCAGTTGTACACCTTCCATGACCTCCACCATGCATATGCAAAACTGTTCCTCAGGTACGAGTAGCTTTCTGAAGTCGGGAAATGACACTTTTCGATACCCCCATAACACGTGCCACTTCAGTGACACTTCGCCCTGACTCCAGCTGACCAACCACTCTGCCCGGTTGATAATCACTTAAATGTACTCTTCTTGCCATCTTCCTACACGCTTCTTCTGTTGCACTACCGTGTTTGACTGTCTCTAGTGGGTACCACCTCCTGCCACAGCACAGCAGTCTTTTCCTGATAACAATGCTCCAAGCGCATACGTTCCTTTCTGAATGGGCGCAACGATTCCTTGCTGCCCTCTACTGGTCTCTTTCAGGCAACAAACTGACACGGAGTTGTGTATGAAAAAGATATGGGTCAATATGTGTTTGTTCCTTAGCAATTGTCGACCAGTGTATTATGGGCATTTCAAATATAACTGTAAGAGTAAATTGAAGTGTAAACGTTGTAGGCAAAATCATGAATTCTCAAGCTGTAATAATAATGTCATATACATTCACTGTTCACAAGAACACTGGGCAACAGACAAGGACTGTCCAGAAAAACAGCGACAAAAGGATATAGTCAAGACTATGGTGCTTGAGGGCCTATCTTATTATGAAGCTGTGAAAAAATACCCAAAAGCTACTTTAACTACTGCATCAGTAGTACCGAGTGAGAACAGAATATACAACATGTCCTACGCATCAACATGCAAGGAAACAACACAGACCCAATATAATATTAATGCAAATACTTATAAACAAGAAATCCAATACCAAATGCTTCATCACCAACTGCCTAACAAAAGAGCTTTTAATTACGCTCAACAAGTGGATCGTAACCAGGAAACAACAAAGTTATCTCAGGGAAAACGTCCAAAATCATCAGAAACATCTCAAAATCGAGAACAAAAAGAAAGACAGAAACCAGCGACAATTGACAAAACAAAACCACATTGGAAAGAAAAGCAGCAGAGTGGTTCAATGAACTCGGCTTTACATCAAAAAGACAAATTACTTCCACTATCGCAGAAAATGCAAGCGAGTTAAGATTGTGGATCATCAATGAATGACCCTTTTTTAACAAATTTTTCTAAGTATCTAGCAGGAATATGCAACTTCGCCAATACCTCGTCATCACATAACATGAAACAGGATTGGTCTGTTGTAGCATCAAGTATAATAAATTATCTAATTCATCACTGCCAGGCAGGATAAAGAGAATTATACAATGGAATATTAGAAGCATAATTCCAAATATACACAGTCTAGAAAACATTATTCACTTTTACCCAGCAGACATTATATTAATTCAAGAAACGTGGTTGAAACCCGAATCAAAAATTAAAGCCTATGGATACGGGATAAGATACGACAGAGATGACGGATATGGTGGAGTGGCCATAGGGATTAAAAATAATTATAGGTATGAAGTAATACATTTAAGGAATATGCCTGATAATATTCAAATAGTTGGAGTAACAATAGATAGTACTACATTTGTTACACTATATAATCCACCTTCGTCTAAATTACTGTATTCGTTCTGGTGTAATCTCTTCCAACAACTTCCGGCAAATACTTCTATTATAATTGGAGGGGATATTAACGCACATCATCCATTGTGGGGTTGTTATGGTTCAGATATATCAGGGAAATCTCTGTGCAGATACATTCAAGAGTCAAATGTAACAATACTAAACGATGGCACTCCCACATATATCTCGAGACCAAATGAAAATCCTAGTGCCCCTGACATAACACTCGTGACAGAGAATATAGTTGCCGATATTAACTGGAGAGTTCTGGAAAATCCATATAATAGTAATCATCTTCCAATTTTGATATCATTTTATTCAAATATAGATACAACACTTATATCTAGTAATCTTCCGGAAAGACCAACAAGTCCATACTATTCTAAAAAATTAACTGGAACGAATTTTCAAGACAAATCAATTTCTCCACTGAGAATTACCAACAACAAAATTTAGGGAAAGATTACGAAAACTATACATCACTAATTAAAGAGAATTTGAACAGATCTACAATTCCCCGTCAACGTGACTCGAAAAGGAAGATTGCTCCGTGGTGGACGACAAACTGCCAGAAATTGATAAACGCTAGACAAAATGCATTCATCAAATATAAAGAAAACCCAACAATGAACCATTTCTTGAAGTACAAAGAAACAGCAGCCAAAACTCAAAGGTGCTTAAGGCAAATTAAGGCAGAGTTTTGGAAAAAGTTTCGTTCCTCATTAACAAATGAATCATCCTTAACCACAACGTGGAAAGTTATTAACAGAATGTCTAATGCCAATAATATTACTAGATATCATGGAGGCGACATAAGCAGTAAATGGATAACCGAATTTCATCAAACCCTAACACCAGACTGCAGCGACTGTGATTTTAATGCCATATTAAATTCAATGACTGAATTCACACCATCAACATTGGAATGTCCATATACCAGTGCAGAATTAAGAAAAGTTATAAGTATATATACACTTTCCTCCATATCCAGTTAAAGATACACGAATGTCAATGCCAAGTATGGTGAATAACATATTCATGGAATATGTACACACTGTAGTGCATGAAGATTTTTACATAGTATATACAGACGCATCAAAGTTCGCAACTGGTAACACTGAAGATGCAATATATTGCAATAATCTAATGGAATACAAAATCTACCTATTACCAGCAGAATTTTCAATATTCACGGCGGAAGCGTTTGCTATTCGTCAAGCATTGTTGTATATACAGGAGAAAAACCTGAAGAGGGTAGTGATCGCCACTGATTCAGCGTCAGTCTTACACTCCCTGGGATCGATAACAGCTGATTACTATGTAGACTGGTACATTGTTAACACAAAAATTTTGTATCACAAACTAACCAACTCAGGATACAGTACTTCTTTTGTCTGGACTCCTGGGCATACATCCATAGAAGGGAACCACATAGCAGAATCATTAGCCAAGTACGCAGCTGAAGAATCAAGTCACCGATCGCTTCGGATCAAATTTTCTGCAAAATCGCTAGAGCCGCATGCTAAAACAGAATTGTTGAAAAGTTGGCAGAAACAATGGACAATTACAGGGAAGACTAATGGGAAAAAATATTATTCAATTCAACCATTTATACCTAAAGAACCTTGGTATCAAGAAATTAACCTTTCAAGAAACTCTTTAACAAGTCTTCTTAGATGTCGGCTAAATTACACCCTAGCCCCTAAAGACCTGTATACTAGGAAGATTGTTCAATCCCCAATCTGTCAGTGTGATGCAACTGAAGGAACACCTGATCATATTATATTTGAATGTCATCTTAATGCAACTACGCGTGATTATTTCTTTAGAGACCTAAAAGAAGCAGGATATAATGTCCCATACGCCTTGTCAACACTTTTGAGGAACCCAACGAAGAAAATAATATATGTACTTAAAAACTATATTGTGAGAGAAAATATTATATTATAAAATTATGAAATTGTAAAATTATAAAATGTAAAACAAATGTAACTAGTGCATAGTAGCAAAGCTATAACCAAATATACATTTATAAAAAATACTTGGAACATCATATGCGCTGTATCATCATTAGAGCTAGGAACTTTCGGCTATGAAGGAAACATGTTTAGCAGAGTTGTAGTCGACGGTATATGCCATATGACTCTTACGTAACCTTACTCATTAGACTATACCTTCTGCTACAATGCGTTTCACTTTTACTTTCGTATCACACGTATCATCACTCGTATATTTATTTATGTAATTTGGCCTTTAGTGCAGTGAGCTTATTAGGATCAAATACTTCCCGTTTCCCGTGATCCTTTTAATGATTTGGTTTATTTTACTTCGCATTTCTGGTTACTTTTGAGTGATGATGTGATGAAATTGATGAAGAGAAACTTGCAAAGTACACACATGCCTAAGTCAGAATTCGAAGCCGGGACCCCTGGCATGGCTGTGGCCACCACTTAACCACGGAGCCCAGCTCCCCTCAATGTATAGGAAGGCTCCCCTGATATGTTAAGAAGGGGGCGGGAGTGTTGGTATGAATACACGATGACATCGTATGACCGCATCTGCGTCAAAGTTGAACAGCTTCCAAGTTTTGGGAACGAAGGGGAGTTTTATTGTTTCAGCCGGGGAGTGGAATGTACACTATAGGCACTATGGTTGTTTGATTTGTTGTTTTAAGTCCTCTTTATGCACAGTAAGGCTAATTGGGACTGGACCTACAGTTTAAAGTGGGATCCGAACCACTTGTGCCTCCACCTGGTATCGAACCCGGGACCCCTTCATTACAAGGTGAAGACACTAACACTGCGCCATCGAGGAGGCCCTACTACAGGCACTATGATTGAATATTGTCCATCTTTTCTTGGGTGATATAAATATCTGTATCATCAAACGTAGTATGGAGTGTATAGTAAGGGATGATTTCAGTAGCAGCCAATTAACACTTCAAGCGATATTTTAAAAGATCTAGAAAAATGTACCATTTGCGTGATATTTCTAAACTTTATGTAACTTAATGACCCCCCTAGCCCTACCTTCATTTAACACTGTTCAACTTTTGAAAAACGGACTTGATTTACAAAGCCCCCCCCCCCCCCCCCGATAACCCGTGAGACCCCTGGAGATAAATTCTGGCTACAGGCCTGTATGAGCATAGACCTTAGTCTACAGGTACCCCCCAAAAAGAAGTCTGGTGAAGTGAGGTCATGGATACAGAGGGCCACCGAATGTCACTCACCTGGAGAGAAGTTGCCCAGGGAAAGCAGTCCGTAACATATTCATCGACAGATGTACTGTATGTGATGTGCCTCCATCCTGTCTCCATGTTCGAGTTACGACGTGACACCTCAGGTAGGAAGAAGGTTGTTAGCATGGTGTTGTAACCGCAGCACCATTATCGACCTTGAAAAAGTAGGGGCTGGTAATTCCCTGCCACTGCAATGGCACACCAGACTATGACCTTAGGACTGTGTAGTGGCTGCAAGATTCTGCATGAATTTCAATCAGCCCAATATTGAAAGTTTTGCTTAACTGCCGTTAAATGTTTAATGCACATTCACTCCCTGATCTCAACAGCCTACTAAATGTGATTCATAATATAGGTCTGAACTGTAAATCCAAGACTATAACATGCCTTACATTGTTCATTTCATGTAATTTCTTTGTACAATAAATCAGTTATGGTATTTTGAAAATGAGAAACGTTAAATTCTGCACCCTGTAGATGGATTGATATGAATTTTTTTGCTGATAATGATAAATTTACTTCCAATAGATTTGCCTTGGTTAAGCTGGTGATTCCAGAAATCAGAAATATTCATTTATGAGGGGTTCAGAACACAAGGGGTGTAACTCACTTTTTGTGGAAATGGAGTTACACGTATAACTTAGAACTCTGAAGTATCAACATTTCAATCCTGTATCCCGTAAGTTTCAAATTCTTGTTCATGTAAGCACCACTATGTTTATGCTCAACAGCTAAACATAGTACTAAGTTATTTAAATGTGTCTTTTCCTCAAAACTGTCTTGAATGGAGTTACGGCACTTTTGCTCTGAACCCCTCATATGTTAAGGAAAGTAAACAAACATAATAAGTCTTCCTTTGATATTAAGAAAAAACATACCCTTGTCCATCAACCGATTTTTCAGTTTCAGATGTTATACTGCAGTGGCCAGGTAGGTTGTCTTGTTCAGCCATATCTTGTGACTGCAACACATCTTCATCAGAATCCCAGCCACCACCTGCTCGTCCTGGAATATGAGCTGCAAATACACAGTTTCCTTACTGGACCAAAGCAAAAGATCGCTAACATTTAATCAGACAAATCTATTAACTGACAGAAGATGCATATCAAATAACAAATTGAAAAGAGTCAAACTTATCTACATGCATCCAACCTAACCCCCCCCCCCTTTCCCAATTGTTTACAAAGCCCATTTTCGCACTAAATTTACCCTTTTAGCCCTGAAAGATGATCCCCAGATGAAACATTCTGGAGAAACCTCTGGAAAGAATAAATAATGTAAGGAAACTAATAGGAACTGCTGTGACAAGGATAAAAAGAAAAAAATGGATCATTGCATTAAATTAAGAAATTTAGGGTCAGTGATTGATTTTTTATAGCTGCAGCCAATAGAAAGAAAGAAATACATACATTATAAATTAAGAACTTATATGTATACCCTGTCCTGGGAATCTCTAGAGCGAGCGAACAAAAAAAAAAAGTCTCTGCGCAAGTAGTGACTTCAGACGGCATGTGAGAGGAAATGGGATTACGATGGAGGGGTAAAAGTGATTCAGTTACCAGCTGTTTGCAGCAGCGTGCACTGCTTCACTTGCTTTCTTTCCTTCTGTACCATTATACACAGTCCACAGATTCGCAGGATAGAGTATAATTAGCACTCTTGCTTTTGGTGTGAGATGTCTTGGATTTGATTCCTAGTGGGATCTCCAAAATTCTTGAAACAATAGGACACTCCAGCCTACAGTCAGAAAATATGAGCAAGGAGATTGGATCCATGAAATGACAAACATTTGTTGACACACAGTGTTCAAATGAATGTTCCAAATATGCAGCTCTTCTTTTTTTCTCATTATTGACTTTTTATGTTTAGACAAAGTTATTTAAGTTTCATAGGGTCACACAGTTACAGAAACAATTGTTTTACTAGAGTACTATAGGGTTTTGTATGCACTAAGTTTTCCTTCCAATTCCCAGAAATAAATTCCCTTCTATGTTGAAGGTTGCCTTGATATAGTATGTTACGTGTATGTACAAGGGTTTCTTTGAAGATAATGTGATTGCGATAAAATGAGAGGGGTTTGAGATTAAAGGGAGATATAAAAAGGCCCCTATGGAAAAAAAATGGAGGATATTTTGTTAATTGACTGATTGGGTTTGTTTTACTTCACTTTTCTGCCACTTTTGGAAAATCGTGTAGATGAGGATGAGTGATGATAAACGTGGGACCCCTAGGATCATAGTGTACTATGCTAACAACTCTGCCACAGATATTTGCTTGTATATATATTTTGTACTTCAATTATAAGGTGACAAGATTTATAAAACAACAAAACAGAACATTTTTCAGGAAAAATGGGACAAGATGGGGACCGAAAAATGTACACATTTTAATATACGAGGCACATCCAGAAAGTAAGTTTCCCTATTTTTTTTAAAAAAAACAACAGTTTCAGGAAACCATTTATTGGCAACAGGTACAGCAAAGGTTCAACATAGCAACCACCAGAATTGAGACACTTGTCGTATCAACTTTTGGATCCCACTGTCGTAGAACTCTGCTGCCTGTGAATGGAACCAGCGTGTGACAGACGTCTTCAGCTCTTCGTCGTTGCCAAAACGCTCACCGGAGGACAGGTATTTCTTGAGGTGCAAGAAAACGTGAAAATCGCTGGGAGCCTGATCAGGACTGTAAGGTGGATGATCAAACAACTCCCAGCCAAATTCCGTCAAAACAGCTGCTGTGCACCGAGCCGTATGTGGACGAGCATTGTCATGGAGGAGCACAACACCTGCAGTAAGCATGCCATGCCTCTTGTTTTGAATGGCACGTCGCAATTTCCTTAGTGTTTCACAGTAATGGTCAGCGTTCACCGTTTCACCTCTGGGGAGAAAGTCAATGAGCAAAATTCCCTTCCTGTCCCAAAACATGGTGCACACCACTTTCTGTACCGACAGCATCTGTTTGATTTTCTTCTTGACCGGAGATCCACTATGCCGCCAATGCATTGACTGCTGCTTGGTTTCCGAGGTGAAGTGCGAAATCCACATCTCATCGCCCGTGACGATCCTGTCGAGGAAATCATCGCCGTCATCATGGTACCATTGTAGGAATGTCAGTGCTGCTCCTGAACGTTTCATTTTGTGTTCGGGTGTCAGGTTTTTCGGCACCCACCTGGCACACAATTTTTTGAACAGCAGGCGCTGCTTGACAATCTCATGCAACACGGATCACGATATTTGCGGAAAAAGGCTACTCAACTCCGTAATCGTGAACCGACAGTTCTCTACGATGCGCTGCCGCACAGCTCAACCAGATCATCAGTGATGAGGGACGGATGCCCACTGCACTCTTCATCATGGACACTTTGACGACCTTCCGAAAACTGCTGACACCAGCGACGCACCATCTGCTTACTCATAATGTTCGGCCCACAGAGCTGACGATGAATGTCAATTGGCGCAATGCTTTGTGCATTCAGGAACTTTATCACCGACCGAACCTCGCATGCGGTGGGAGAAGGAATACGAGCTTCCATTTCGGACCACTGCTGCCTCGCTACTGGCATGCGGCAGGAGAAGGAATACGAGCTTCCACTTCGGACCACTGCTGCTTCGCTACTGGCGCCGGGCGGGATCTGTCCGCCTGGCATATGATTGATACGTCTTAGCTCTGCTGCGCATGCGCAATTTACACGGCTCATTATGTTTACTTTCACGGGAAAAAAAGTAGGGAAACTTACTTTCTGGATGCGCCTCGTAAAAACTGTTTCGTCATAAATACTTTTGTTTGAAAACTAATTGAATAGTTAAATACTGTGTAAATAACTTCCATGACATGGTGCACTTCAACCAAGCAGTCCTTTAGAATTAGAGGTCATTCACTGATGAATGGATCTTCTTCAGTACATCCTTCTTTCCAAATAACATTTTGTAAAAGTGTACACATGGTGTGATTGAATTTCATCTTATCAATCAATATAGCTTTCACAGTTTGTACTGCTTGTGACTTGTACACAAACCATTCATGCACGACAACACTTATTCAGTGATTCAAGTAGAGAAGAAACTACAATATTTTAAGATAATGGGAATATGGCACGTTGTTGACATTGACATGTGAAATAATTGAAGACTAATATTGGTAAACGCTGTAAGTGCCACAATAATTCAAACACCGTTTTCCACGTTAAACTGTGAAATATGCCATGCTTTATAATGTGGTAAACTTGAAATGTGGCTGGTAGCCCTCTACTAGTGTGAACGTTCTTACGGGATGATGTGCTGAACGATGCGATTTCCCAACACTTTCACTTTTGGCACTTACAATGTTTACCACTTTCAGTCCTCAATTTTTACCCAACAATTGCTATGTGATGTGTCTTCAGCTTCCATGTTTCCAATATTTCCTGCTTTAGTAGTAATAATATGCTGCTAATTCATTGTCACCAACAAGGGAGATTTTTGCATCCCGTTTTACATTCCAAAAAAATTGGGACAAACTCAAAAAAAGGGACTATCTCAGCTAACATGGGATGTCTAGTCAGCTTATCCAATTACTCTGGTGTAACTAAATACTAAAGAAAATATCACAAGCCAAATGAAGTCCAATAAAAATTGAAGGGCAGACTGTACACAGTAGAGTACTGCATTTGACCACTTTCGCTCGAATCTTCCACGCTTGAGCATGATACACTCGAATATAGAAAATATTGAATATCATTTTAATGGGATAATCATACAAATATATGTGTAAACATATGACCTGGTAGTATCAGCCCATAATCATCTACTTATTTTCATATATTGCTATGTATTGGTAAGATAGACTAAATTACATTTTTATGGAGATGATGACTATGTTCATTTTAGTTTCAATTTCACTGCGTCTTTCACTTCACGAAGCATATTTGAAGGCCCACTACCACAGACAAATTACGGTTATAAGGGAACAAACGTATACCGATCGTTTGCCTGTTCGAGCGCTATTTGCTCGAGCAAAGAAACGGCCAATTCTGTAAGCCATCTAGTATCATCCGTGCAAACTATTAGACGATCGAGCCAAAAGGCCTCGATGCAGCACTCCAGTACACAGCTCGTATTTACATGAGGTATCAATTGTTATTTACAAGGCTGCAACACTAATCAAGTGAGCTTCGAAATGCCATTTTTTTTTTATTTTAAAGATGGTGCCTCCTATACACACTTGCACCAGTGAAGAGGAGTGATTTCTTGCCATCTGTCAGCCTAAAATTTACAGAAATTTCTCGACAAATGAAAATTCAATATCTCTGTGCATACTTACCACACCAGCAAGTTTACTAATGGAGGAGAAAGTTCGACAATGGCCTGTTTAAAGCAGATGGGTGGAAAGGCCTTCGCATTGGCTCATAAGTGACTGCACGTTGACCCCAATGGCTTATTCTTCTTAAGGTATACAGGCACTAACTCAAAGTTGAAAATATATGTAGATCAGCAATAGGCCTGTATTAAAATGCAGCAAATTTGTTAAACTCTACATACAGAAAGCTACTAAACAAAAAACAAAAACAAATTCAGGTTTTCAAACAGATTTCGGCAGAGTTTGAATCTTCTTCAGCCCTACCCTGAGAAGGCTTCAGTGTAGGTAGATTAGAGTCACCATTCTCCTGAACTCAGGAGTGTATGGTAAGTAAATGTATGTTCGCAGCAGGAAGAGAAAAGAACATGACTGCTCACCTTTAACTCTCACAGGCATTTGTTGAGGCTCTCTCAGTGGAGGAATAGTGTATTCCCCAACATCTGGAGGCAACGTAACAGGCTGGTAGTTACCCACAGGACTGCTTAGGGCATTTTTCACGATTTCTGATGAATTGTCAGGCTGCTGCAAAATCTTGCTTAGTGTGTCTATCATTTTCTCTGTTACTGTTTCTGAAAATGAGAATAGAAGACTATTAAGTTTTTCCTTTGTACTAATAATGATTTTGTTCATTCATATTGCCTTGCAATATAAAATTACACTAAGGAGGAATAATAAATGCTTATGCATTGTTAAATAAGCTGTAACTGAACCTTGCCACTCTGCCACACTTTACTGATTGAATAAGGTAAAAGGTAAAGATGTTATGAAGGCATATGGGGTGATGTAAAGATATAGATAGATTGATTTGGTGTTTTAAGTCCACTTTATGCACAGTAAGGCTAATTGGTACCTACAGTTTAAATTGAGATCCGAACCACTATGTGCCTCCACCGGGTATCGAACCCAGGACTCCTTGATTACAAGGTACAAACCATTGTCCACTACACCATCAGGGAGGCCCTGTAGAGATATAGAGCTCCACATATTCTTGATCTCTGCCATAGTTGGGATGAGTGATCAGCATCATGCCAAGCTGTCTTTACTCCCTCTAGAGTTGCCCCCAGGTACCCATTTATGAGGCTGGGTGGGTCTCAGAAACAGGGAAATGACTGGAAAAATTCCTGGTATAGATCACCTATCCTGGGATTCGAACCCAGGTCTTCCACGTGGTAGCCATAAGCTGTGGTAACCACTCAGCCACAGAGGTTGGCATACTTTATTCTAACTAACTAACTCTCTAGCCTTCTTAAACCCAAAGGTTCATGGCTGCAGCAACACAGGCCTTCCATCTGTCCCTATTCTGAGCAAGATCTATATACTCTGTTCCATCCCTACCAATTTCCTTTAGGTCCATCTCAACATTATCCCTCCATCTTCATCTTGGTCTACCTACTGGTCTCTTACCATCATGTTTCCCAACAAGAATCCTGTAAACTCATACTTTATTCTATTAAGGAAAAGCCATATACTGTATCCCCACAGTATAAAGTACTCAACAACTGACATTGATTAAAATTAAAACTAACCTACATGTGTACTATTGTCATATTTCACCTTTATGTAGGACACAAAGACAAATGCCAAAAGTTCAAACTCAAGGTATGTTAATTTCTAACTGTTCACTCTCTTGTTTAGTTCACTAGGTCATCTTTTTGATTGTTGAAATAAACCTAGAGGGATGGAAGCTTGATTTGATTGGTACTCTATGTGATCAGAGCATTCGGACACCCAGCTGAAATTTAAGTACAAGTTTAGGCTGCCCTCCATCGGGAACACTGGCAGTCAATATGGTGTTGGCTCACCCTTAGCCTTGATGACAGCCTTCATTATCGCAGGCATACTTTCAATCAAGTGACGGAAGGTTTCCTGCGAAATGGCAGCCCATTCTTTGCGGAGCACCGAAATGAGAAGAGGTATTGATGTGTGTCAGGGTGGTCTAGAACGAAGTCGGCGTTCCGAAACATCCCAGAGATGTTCTATGGGATTCAAATCAGGACTGCACAGGCCAGTCAATTAGTGGGATGTTGTTGTCGTCAAACCACTCCCCCACAAGCCCTGCAGTATGGACGGATGCTCGGTTGTGTTGAAAGACACAATGGTCATCCCCAAACTGGTCTTCTGATGGGTGGCAGCATGAAAGTGGTTTAAATGTCAACTTAAGCTTGTGCCGTGACATTGTCATGCAAAGCAACAAGGGGGCCAAGCCCCTCCAGGAGAAACATCACCACACTGTAACCCTGCCACCCCCGAATTGCACTGTCGGCACTATACAAGCTTGTAGATGTCGTTCACCAGGCATTCACCACACCCACACCCTACCATCAGATCACCAGATTGTGTGCCGTGATTCATCACTCCACACAACAGTTCCATGGTCCAGTTTCAACGCTCCTTGCGGCACGCGAGGCAACATTTGGCATTTGCTTGTGTGATGTTTGGCGTATGGGGGATAGTTGATGATTACGCTGTATGACCGTCTTCAACACTTGACGGTCTCTGGAGGTCAACATGGGAGGTCGGCCTTCATGCTTTTGGGTTGTACACGTCCCTTCATGTTTCCACTTCATTATAACATCGGAAACAGCGAACCTAGGGATGTTTAGGAGGGTCAAAATCTCGTGCACAGACTTCTTATACAAGTGGCACCCAAGTACATTAAAGTCGGTGAGTTCCTCAGACCCTCCCATACTGCTGTCTCAAGCTGTCTGCAGACTACTGAGATCGCTGACCATGTGTTGCACGTGGTAGATGGCAGTACTTTGTCGCCCTCTATGATAAACACACGTTTCGCGGTGTGTCCAGATACTTTTGATCACATAGATTTGGTTTATTTTATGTCGCTTTTTCTGTCATTTATGACTAATTGCAATGATGAGGGTGTGTGACAATTTGATGAAATTGATGAAAGGACACCCACAAATAACACCCAGGCTAGGATTCCTTGCATTGTAGCACTAACCACTCTGCCATGGAGGTCGGCTAGATGGATGGAAGCAACAGAACAAAATACAAATATGTACATGCACCTTCTTTCTGGATAGGACTGCTCCCAAATCCATCATACTTTTTTTCTGCTGTCACACTGGACCCAAGACCACCCAGTTGAGATTTTGGAGGTGCATCTTCAAGTTTTGACACTTCTGATACACTTTTTTCATTCTCCAAGGTTTCTGGGTCAAAGAGGAAGTCTAACAGTTCCTGGAAAAACAAACATACATTTGTGTACACTTCATTTGTAAAGTTGAAGTTCTGTAACTTAGCGAAACAGAATAATTCTTAAGTTAATTATAGCAAGAGAAATTATACATTTAAAAATGTTTGGCAATTTTACTTTAATGGTCCGGAATGCAAATACCAATAGAGTACTGGAATAAGCTGGCCCATCCCTAGTTTACGTGAGTTCACATGTAACCATGTGGTCAGCACCATTACCTCTTGTGCAAGAAGTTGCGGGAGTGATTTCCGATACGAGCTTCAAAATTTCTGTCTTGCTACTTGAACTTCCAGTCTCAAAAACTAGAAAACAATGGCATAAGAACTTGATGCATTCACCATGTATCACTCAATAAAAAGTCATATGCTGCACTCAGAGCCTTGGCGTGCATCAGCAAAATGTGAAGAATTAAAAAGTTGTTTCAATAAAATAACAACATTGTTAAATAAGTTAACCTATAGCGTTGCCATCGAGTAGATATTGCAGGACATTTTTTTTCTGCAGCCAACAGAAGTGAAGAGCCAATGCAAGGGAAGAGTGGGGGAAAGCTTTGGGGCAAAGTGTGCTAAGGGGTTATTCATATGCCTGTTTAAGGGCCCAGTTACCAGTCAGGACTGCCGGTATGGGCAAATGTTATCACATTGGATTGTAAGAAAAAAACTAAATCCTGCCTAAACTGGGGATATTGTTTCTCGGAAGCAATTAGAGCTAGACTGCAAAGCCAAGGCTGGATTGAACTACAACTGAGATCGGTCAGAAAATGGAAAAAAATATAGTTCCTTTGTGTGATTTGTGATTTGGACGAACCTTGCTCCGAAAAACTAAGTTGGCAACAGTACTACGGGCAGCTGGAGTTCCCTTCCACATGCGGGAGGAGCGGATTTCTGTCGTCTGCTCGCCCCACAAATGTCAAACTGATCCAAAAAAATGTGTGGTTCTTCTTCTTCCTCCTCATTTACAAAGAAATAAATGAATAATTGACAAGGCTCTACCACTATTCATTGGATTTTCGTGGTAGTTTTTGCTAGGAGTGTTTGTGGCTATATTGCTGAGTGGATTGCAAAAAAAAAAGAACAAAATGAACAACAATGTAGATCGAAAAGCATTTTTTTGGGGGGGAGGAGGGGCAGGGTTGTAGATGATAACATCTACCAGAATAATTGTCATACTGATGGCCAGTAACACTTTTAAAAAAGTCACACCACACCACTGGCTGCACTACAGTTTAGTCTAGTTTTCCTTTATTAAATTGTTAGTTTCTCAATCACATTTGAAATTAATTGTAGCTACATTTTACGCTAAATAACATGGTCAAAGAGAAAATATTAGCTTGCTGGATGAAACTTTAATTAGAATTAAAAGAATTAATGTGATTGGCTTGCATGTTTCCCTATGTAACAGCAGGGTACTTAGGAAGTGGTGGGTAGCTCTACTAAAAGTTTCACATGCATTGATTAGTGATTACATGTATTTAACAGGAACTTTAAGACATCAAGTTTATTCTTGCCTTTAATATGCACAAAAGGTCAACATTTTAACAACTACGTAACAAATCAATTAAACAGGCAGAGATGATGTTCAAATGCTATGACATAACTTGTATGCTTATGTTATGGTCTTTATTTATATCTTCTTTTTTTATTATTTTTACTTTATGTATTTGTCTTTTCACCATTTTTCTTTTTACAATTTTATCCATATAATATGTACAGCAATTATTTGACCAATTATTCTGTATCTTAATCATATTATACTATACTATATTAATATTGTAACCATATATCAGAAATATAAGTTTAAATGTATTCAATGACTTGGGTTGTGATAGAACAGCCTCAGGCTGAACCTTGCCGCAATAAAAAATTTGAATTTGCATTTTGAAAAACAAAAACCTACCTTTGCAGTCTTCCTTACACTTTCGTACAAAGCAGTTCCAATCAATGGGTCTGGAGGCCCTGTACATGAAAGAGCATTCTTAATGGACCCATCATTGTTTCTGAGGTTCCATCGGATACTAACATGGCCATGTTTCACCAGGTGGAGCAGTACCTTCAGAACCTTTACAAAATACAAAAGAAACATGTACAGTCACAGACACTTCTGGGCTGTAATGATTCTACTGAAAGTCAATGGGTTTGTTACAACTCAGTAGCATCCATGACTGTACATTAACCCTTCAACTATGGATTGTTCCATAAAGTAACCACAGGTATTTCCGTTAACTAAGGCTTTTCCATTCATCGTATGCGACTTTTAGGACATAGTGTGACTCGGATAATGGTTGGAGATACAAGTTTTGCGTTCTACGTGAGTCTTGGGGGTAATTAGCAATTAGTAGTTTATTAAATTTCATTATTCTTGGGGGAAATTGCTTTGACTACTCCTGCATAGGGGTTAGAACAACAAAAATATTGATAATTTTAAAAAAATAGTCAAGCAACCAGTGCGGACCATTCAGTATTATGCAATCTGGACAAAAACTCTGGTTTTAGTACAATTTCTGTGAACTTAAAAGATTTGTGAGTGTTTTAGAGCCATTTGTCAAAAATATAGCTGTATGCCAGTGGAAACATTGGTTCATACACCCAATACTGAAACCTGTGATATTTTACTATGAAAATATTACCTTTCTGATTTTTAAATATTATGTTTGACATGTATTGATTATGCTGTGTAACAATTTTCATTCTGGTAAAACCTGGGATTCCCTATCAAACAATTACCTGAAGTTGAGGATCTTTTTCATCACAAAATATTACTTTCTTTAAAGATTTTTCTACTTTATGAGCAGGTAAGAGTGGTAACACAGATATTTTCTGTTAGGACTGTCCTTCTCCTCTCGAACAATACCTAAGCCATCACAATACTCCACATAGTTTCCGAGATGTGACATGTTTTGTCTTGCATGGTGCATTCATTTGTCCACCCAACTTCTGAAAATTTTCAAATTTTCAAAAATTTGTAACTTTGAACATATTTGTTGGACAAGTCTAATATTACATATTTGTCATATTAGACGAAATATCTATCAGTAAAAAAAAAAAAATGCAAATCCATGACTATGAACCTGCTCTGGATAATTTTGCGAGGAATGACCCATATGAACTATAAAACACAAGCCTCACCGAGGAATATACTAGCCGTGAGTCCAGATGCCAGAGCCTTGTAGTATGCAAAATGAAGTCCAGGCTGTACAGCATGAAAGTGAGGTTGACATTTTGGTATCTTTGTAAAGTGTCACCATAGAACATATAAAAAATGGGTGAAAAGTTCCTCTTGTAATAAATTATGAAATATAATGCCATTTGAAAGTTTAAGTAGGGGGAGGGGAGTGTAGTCTGATTCAATGTTTAATTCGATGTTTTATTATTTTCCTTCCACTCTCATGCATGCTCAGTGTCAATTTTTTTTCTTTCTTTCCTTTTGTTGGTAAGCTGTTAAAAAAATACTCCATTCCATTCTCTTAAAACATGGTAACTTTAGGTATTATCAGTAGTGGTGATTGGGTGCCAAAACTGGGAAGGAAAAGGGGGGAGATGGGGGCAAGGACAGTTTACTTTTTCTTGTTAGACATGGTTTAGCAATAAAGCCCATAGTGCAGAATTGCTTGTAAAACTTCATGCACAGATTGGCTAATTGGGACTGAGCCTAGAGTTTAACCCTACATTGGTCGTACACGGTCTCTAGTTGTGGGTGAGTGGTATTAACATCACCATTTACCAATGATTGTTTTGTCCACACCCTTCCTCTTTTACACCACGATTTTGCTTTCAGTGTTAGTCACATCTTCAAGCTGCTGGGGGGGAGGTCATGATTATGAATCATTATGAATGTCTGTGTATGGAGCTAAAAGGAAAATCTGGCAAAATACATGTACACCTAATAATTAATTTTTTACCTCTTCATTTATGGTATTTAACATTCACTTCTTGTATAGTTAACTTTGTACAGTATGAAAGGGAGAAAGTAACTTACCTTTAATTTCACTGCCAGAGAAGGTTTTTCCAACCTTTGCAGAAGATACATAGTCAACTCCTGGCAGTGTGAGGTAGATTCATAGCTCACATCTGGTCTTTGGGTTAAGAAACGATAGTCATTTTTTACATAGATTGAAAACATGTTTTTTACCACCTGTGTAGAAAAGCAAATCATGAATGAATGATAACTGGGGAATATTTAGGCATTTTCTCAAAACTTCAAATTTACTTCCACATTCATTTCCAGAATTCTATAAGTTTACGGTAAAAATGTCATAACCGGGAAATGGATTTCTTCAAATTTACAGGAGAAAGTACTTACGGAATTGAGTTTCTGTGCAATTTCTGAAGGTCATAGAAGCGTTTTCTCACATTTTTCAATGTATTTTTCTATAATAATGTCTGTTGCTTGCATTTCCATCCATGTACTTGAACCGGACGTTGCGAGCATCTGATGACGTAATCCCCCGGCAAGTGTTTCCAAATACACAGTTTTTCACTATATTGCCCAACCTAACCTAACCTTACCGTGATGGTGCCTGGGGCTATCTATCGTGAATGTTTTTTGGGGGCTATTCGTGGATGGGGAAATACTTGAGATGACTGGACCCCTCTCTGATTTTCTTCATTTTTGGCATACTCACTAATTAAGGCCTCCTAATCACGAATCTGAAGTTAAAATTTGTCGGAAACGTCTAGAAATTGCAAAATAAGCTAAAATAAGGCGTTAGTTTTCGGAATGGAAACTGTCGATTTTCGCAATTTTTTTTTTTCACAACTAATACTCCCAATTATTTGCAATTTCTAGATCCTGATACTACCATGACACCAAATTTTAACTATGTTTGCTTAACCTAACCACGTGCCAATGGTTCAGTAAGTATGAGCAGTACTATAAAAATCGGAGAGCAGTCCGGTCGTGAAAATTGATTCGCTTATTTTGCAATTTCTAGATGTTTCCGACAAATTTTAACTTCAGATTCGTGATTATGACGCCTCAATTTGTGAGTATGTCAAATATGAAGAAAATCGGAGAAGGGTCCGGTCATCTCAAGTCATACCCGTGAATGGTTATACGATCCCGAATGGTTTTTGGGGCTATGCGGGAATGGTTTTCGGGGCTATGAGGGAACTTTTCTGTTAAGAAGGTTGAAATACTACTTTGTTGTTTGAAATACAACGCTAGTCAAGATTTGCCCGCCATTTTGCGTGTTCAGGAAGTGAGAAAAGAACGAACAATAATTACTCGATATGTCGACAATAGATACTAATTTCGTTAAAAAAAAGTGAAATCCCTTGTTAAACAATATTTCGCAATGCAGAATAGGTAAGTACGAATGTATAAAAGTAGAGAATAAGAATATTTTTTCCTAGCACTCATGTAATAAAAATATCACTAATATTTATTCTATACACTCTTGTTTTTAAATTAATTAACGCGTGGTGCAACAGTCCCTGAGGGCCAGGGCCTACTGACTGCCGGTCTCACTCCCAACTGCCGATGTGGGAGATCATCCAACCAGTTACAGGGTGACATGTGGTCAGCACAAAGAACCTCCAGTCGTTGCTGTAAGTTTCCGTGACCAGGTTACGCTACTTATTCGTAGCTCCCCAATTTTCTACGTTGCACACACACTAATTTATAAGGATACCGACAATCTGCTCAAACATATATCCAGGTGTTGGACTGTCACTTTCTGAAGTTGCACTTGCTAAGAGAGACAACTGAAAGAGGGAGAAAAACAATAAATATGTCAATAAATTTGTCACTGTTGCAAAAGTTATTCCAGTTTATCAAAAGAAAATGACACTATTGATCTTTATCGAAAGACAACCAGAATTATGCTCGTATGTGTCTAGTTGTATACAAACTTAATTCAACACCCACCATATTTCTAGCACTAGCTAGGTAGTTTCAGTGATTTAATAACTATTCTTTCCTTACACTTATTATCTCATGTACTTTACCACTTTAGTAGGTAAAAGTATGGTAACACTTTACTATACCGGAGACGCATTTCTTCAAATTTACAGGAGAAAGTACTTACGCAAATCATTTTCTGTAGCATTGTTGATGTTCGGGAATGTAGTTTTGATCCATTTTAATGGGAATGCATGTGTTTTTCTACGAAAATCTATTTCCGACGCGCTATTGCTGCTGCCGCCATTTGCTTTCTGCACGAGAGCACAATGCGTAAACCCCGTAGTCAGCGTTTCAAACCACGCCGTGTTATCACTACAAGATAACGTGTCGAGGATGCGTCGTGAAGTTGTTGCTGGGTGTGGAAGATGCCGCGGAATTTGTAATTCAACATGGAATCTTGAAGAAAGAAGTGGAAGGTTAAAATTAAAAGAATTCCATGTATTTTCTTTCATCAAGAAAAACTGATGTTGTCCGTATATGCTAAATTGAACGAAAGGAGTGCTAATGGAACCTAACCTAGTAGGCATACCACGTCCCCATGATGGTTCGTGGGGCTATCATGAATTTTTGGGCTAACGTCAATGGTTTTTGGGGCTACCCATGGATGGTTTGTGGGGCTAACATCAATGGTTTAATAATTACTCTTTATGTCAAAAAATCAATTTTGGTAACATTATAGTATAAGGGAAACGGATTTCTTAAAATTTACAGGAGAAAGTACTTACTGAAATCATTTTCTGTAGCATTGTGGAAGTTCGTGAATGTAGTTTTGATCCATTTTAATGCAAAAACATGTCGTTTTCTGCGAAAATCTCTGTCCGACACTCTGTTTCTGCTGCCGCCATTTGCTTTCTGCACGAGAGTACAATGTTCCGTGTGTTAAGATGACACAACCCCATAGTCAGTGTTTCAGCCTCGCAGTGTTTTCACTAGAACATGACTTGTAGAGTATTTTTTTTTAACTATGCTTGCCTAACCTAACTTAACCTAACCTAACCTTACGGAAAATGGTTTTTGGGGCTAACATGAATGGTTTTTGGGACTAACGTAAATGGTTTGTGGGGCTAACATCAATAGTTTGTGAGGCTAATATCAATGGTTTGCGACGTATTAGCATAATTTTAAATCCGGGCACGAAAGTGAGGTTGCAAGACTGCATAAATTGACAAAACACTCGTACAATGTGCCCTGAATCAGTACGCTATCGTCCGCCATAATGTGTTACAGAATCGAAATAACAAGTAACAGTAAGTACTCGGAAATGTAAGAAATAGACATTTACTTAGTTAGAAATGCATTATTTCACCTTAGGAAATGTTCTGCATTCCAAAATAGTACGTTAGCAATGTAAAAAAGAGAGAAATATATGATTTATAGGTGTTTCCCTTATACTATAATAGTATCTCAATTTTTTTGGTGAAAAAATTTCGTGAAATGTTTTTAATTTAGGTACTTTTCGGTGAACAAGGTTGCAACACTGCATGCACACTCCAAATCGACAAAACACTGGCACAACGCGCGATGAACGGGTAAGCTATCGCCATATTGTGTGTGGAAATAAGGAACAACAGTAAGTACTCGTTAATGTAAGAAATAGACATTATTTTCGTTAGAAATTCATTATTTCACCTAAAGAAATGTTCCGCAATGCAGAATAGTACGTTAGCAATGTAAAAAATTGCGAAATAAATAATTGATAGGTGTATCATGTATAGTAAAGTAGTACCAAAACTATCATACCGTGCTTGAGTAATCTAAAATAATTAAGAATAAAAATAGACAGTCGATTTTTGGAGAATATATGAACCGTATTTTTGGTAAAAAATATCTTGGACACCCTGTATATTGGACCAATTTAATTTATGCACAATATGACTTTTACCTGGTTATTAAGTGCTACTTTGTCCACAATATCAGAAATTACTCCACCAAAGCCTTTCTTTAAACCCTCCATTATTGTCGTCTGCAAAGTTTGGGGCTCTAATAATCAAAAAGTATAAATTTTCAATGTATCAGAGACGAAAAGAGTTCCGAATTATTAGCATTGTGCTTCCATCTTGCGACCTTATATGTAACTTGAAGAAGGGGAAAATAGGGGAGGGATTGGTGATGGTGGAAAGAGGAGTATGGATGGCCGTTCTTCTTTGATATGGTGTACTTTTGTTGTAAAGTGGACGTTTAATTAGGTTAACAGAATAGTGGAGTAGCAGTATGAAATAGACATGACACTTCAGGAAGGTGCTGCTGTAATGTACATTTCATAAGAAGGAACTAAAATTGCTTCTAAATGTAGTGAGAAACATTTTTATTATGCGCAAGAAAAACAAAAGAGCACTGTTATGGCTGTTGAGCCAAGATTGTCTCATCAAAAGCAGTACGATTATTTGTTAAAATTTTTACTTGTGGGTGACAGTGATGTTGGTAAACAAGAAATATTGAGCGGTTTGGAAGATGGTTCTTCGGAATCGCCGTTTTGTAGCGGCAGTGGTAAGTTTCTGTGCAATGGCACTTTCTAGTTTCAAGTTTATGACGTAGTGAAACCAAGGTTAAAGTTATTTTAGGTTACTTTCCCTGCTAAGACATACATTTAAATATTTATTTATTTTGTACACTGGTAGGTGACGTATACATAAGCCAGTGAGATCTAAAGTATATAAGCAAAACCTTAGGATATCTATAATAATCAAGGTATTACCCTACCTTTTCCAGAATACATGCCTTTTACCTGACGGTATATTCAAAAATAGGTTATGACGGTATCAGACAAATCAAGCATATCAATAGAGTTTACCATATATTCAATGAGGTTGAAATTCATAATATGTTCTATAAATACCTTATTATGTATTCAAAAGGCAAAGAGTAATTGAAGCAAGTATGTACATAGTCAGCTTGTAATTAGAATGTCTATATTTACAAGTAAAACATAGGTATGTATTTTTTTTTTAAATTTAAATTTTGGATCTTTTAGTTCTTTCGTATTTATCCCTTGCAGTTAACTTTGATGTAAATATTTACTAAAAAGCTGGGTAAAACTTCGATAGAGTCCCAACACATCTCACTCGTTTATTTCGTCATTTTTAACATTCGTACTTACCTATTCTGCATTGCGAAAGATTCTTCAAGGTACTATTTTGCTTTTTTCACGAAAAGAAGTTCAATTTTTGGCATAAAGAGTAATTATTAGTAAACCACTGATGTTAGCCCCACGAACCATCACGGGGACGAGGCATGCCTACGATGTTAGGTTAAGCCTGTTTGGTTAGGTTCCATTAGCACTCATTTCGTTCAATTTAGCATATACGAACAACATCGGTTTTTCGATGAAGGAAAATACCTACATGAACTTCTAAATACTACAGAAACTCATTTCGGTAAGTAGTTTCTTGTGTAAAAATGAAGAAATCCGTTGGGATTAAAGTTTTACCAAAAGCTGAACAAGCTTCATTTTCATTTGAAACTAAACAGGTATGATGTTTACAAGAAATTAAGTCTTAATTGAAGATGACTGGAGTGTTCCCCGATTTGTTTGAAATTTTGTACACTTGGTACTATTATCGTATGGGTGAAACACCTACGAATCATATATTTCGGACTTCTTTACATTGCTAACGTGTTGCGGAACATTTCTTAAGGCGAAATAATGCATTTCTAACTAAGATAATGTTTATTTTCTCTATTTACGAGTACTTACTGTTACTTGTTGTTTCGTACACTTTATACATGAGGCCTCCAGAACACGAATCTGACATTACAATTTCCCGGTCACAACTGTAACTTGAAAATTTCATGTAACGTTCGGTTAGGTTTGGCAAACATACTTCAAATAACACTAAGCTTACCTTCAAAGTCTGTAGTGTTTACAATCCAATGGTGGATACAGTGTTGCCACACTTAAAATCCACACTCAACATGTTCCTCTCCTTCCTGGTTGTCACTTTCACTTTCGTTCTGCTCATCCCATTCTTTTAACGGATCGTACAGCTGTCCTGCAAGCTGGAAAAATTCCATTGTGCAGTCTGATCCCAATTGCAGGCACCTTTTAAGGAAAATATATTTTGCAAGATAACCAGGAAAGAAAATTTTCCTTGTTCTGTACGAGTTCAAAGTTACCTTTGCATGTCTCCATGCAATGCTATTCGTGTGGGCACCAGTTTCCTCATCCACGAACTTGATACTATGGTTTACTTTCATGTGGTCGAAACCCTCGTCCTTTAGGTTGTCATGTGACTTCCAACAATCTGATATAATGGTGGTGACCGGGAGAATCCATTCCTTGATAACAGCAATTAATGTTCAGACGTCTCTTTTTTCAACTCGAACAAGGAAACAATGTCTGTTTCCAAACTTCGATTCATCAATTTCGACGATGCTGCCTATCCCACCAATTTTCTGGCGATTTTCATATATTGAATGTTCTAAATCCTCTCTGCAGAAGGATGCCCAGTCTTCACCAGTCTTTTGCGAAATTTCTGCCTCCTCACATATGTTTCTTAAAGCCGTATTGCATCCCCAAAGTCTGACAAAAATGCAGAGCTGTAACAGCAAAAAAGGTACCTTTTCTAAGGGACACTGAGTATTTACATGGCTTTCTTTTCTCTTTATTTTCTACAAAACTTTTATAGCACTTCCACGAGTACTTATCAATGCGTGAATTGTCTTTGCACAAACTAAGAACATGTCTCGGGGACACATGTAATCACCTTATTTCGGTAGAACACCATACTCCATTAGTTTCTTTATCAGCTGAAGTCCATTTTCCTCCACACTCCAGCAATGCAGTTGCACAACATTTACAATCTTCACACTCTTGCTGTCCCACCATTCTCAACCAGTCCTTCCTCTTCAAGTGACAAACACACTGTGTGGCAACACTGTAAACAGCGCAACTCAGTGGCTACATTCCACAAAACATGGCTTCCTCACTTCTTTCCAGAGAAATATCACCTTTATGAAAAGCAATATATTACACCTTATACACGTAATATCCAAATTTCAAACAGTGACCGGGACATCAGAACCTCTGATACTTCATCCGGAAAACTTTTTTGGTTAGTACATTCTCTAGTAAATAAATCTGAGAAGTCACCTTCAATTGCTCCAAAATTAAACTTTTCAAATGATTGCTGTGTGATATGATTTATTTCATTCCATTGACCATTGTACAGTGGTTGTTTCCACTGATGGTATGGAACATATCAGTACATTAGATTACAGTTAACAATTCTTTTCAGATAGGTACAAGCATAGAGAACATGTTAAACATGTAAACATAAACATTGATTCCCCCGAGACTTCCGGTTTTGGTCAGTCCCCGTACAGTTCACACGTATAGAAGTAAGAAATGAGCACTTGTTTTCATCAGTTGTGCGATGATACCGCAACAGACTGACGATGGTCAAGAGAAGTATTTGTTCAGGTTTTACCATGAAGGAGTGAACTTGTTGAATGCTTTGGATGAGTAACTGAAGTGCCTTAAAAAGTATCATTTATTCTTTAAAAATAAAAGTGCTGTGATACGTTTAAAGTGTTGAACGTTAGTTTGATGTAAATTTTCAAACCCGAAGGTAGATGGCATAGTCTAATTACACGTCTATCTTTTCTACAACCTTACATAATCTCATACACTTGATCATATGGAAGTAGGCTACAAACAAAATATAATAATTCGTTGTTCTGATTGCTTTACAATAAAATGGTGATTTAATTAAGACTAAACCATATTTGTTTTGTGACGAGAAGGTTTTCACAGGTTTCATCAATTAATATTTAAATGTATGTTGTAGAGTTATTTGTTCAAGTATATTTAAACATACAAGTTATCATGTATTTATTCTCTCTATGTCCATCGGAAAATGTATGAAGTGATAGTTGACCCAATAAAGTTGTTCCTTATCGAACTGTGCAACCATATGCTGCATACCATGTTTCCTTGTAAAAGAATATCCACCTCCCAGTTTCATATTAACGTCCATAGAACAATCAGCGTAACCGTATGTTTGAGGGGAACCAGATGAATGTGCATGCTCAGGAGTAGCTCCGCCTTTAACACTGTCTATATGTGTCTGTGAATATATTACACATAACATTCGAATAGAATGATTACATTATACTTGTTTTGATTAAGGATTCTTGGAGTTTTCCTTGTTTTCGCTTATGTTAGTTACAAGGTATGTTTACATTATTTTACATACACATAATAGATAAGCTCAATATATGCATGTACATGACTGCATAATTGATGGTTAGCTCGTGTGTTTATCAATGATAGGTATTCAATTAACATTTTGCCAGATCTAGAAATAATAAAGTGAAATTTGGTATTTATTTAAGAACATATATTTTTTTTGTAGCATACAAGACAACAACCATTCTTCTTGATGGAAAACGTGTAAAGTTGCAGCTGTGGGATACATCAGGTCAGGGGCGATTCTGTACTATAATCCGTTCATATTCTCGAGGTGCCCAGGGAATTCTTCTGGTTTATGATATAACAAATAAGTGGTCATTTGATGGCATTGATAGGTGGCTTAAAGAAGTGGAGGAGGTGAGTGTAAAAAATGTTTATTTTGTGTTTATTTCTCATATCTCATAAAAATAAAATGATGAATTGTAGTATGTGTTAAATATACATCAGATTGTATTACTTTGGGTTCAATTCGAAGAAATTGGGGATTCACGTCTTATGATTTATGAGGAAGGAGTCAAGACTGGGAAATGTTGAATTGTCATTTACTGCTGTACTTATACTTATGTTGCAAAATGATAGTGATTACAGAACAGTACCTGCTTTACACTGTATTAAGCTGCAATGCATTTGAGTATATCAGTTTCACTCAGGTTCCATCAGCAAGTGGTAATCTTCAGACAGTTAACCTGCTTTCTAGCACAGAAGAATGAAATACTTGTAGTTTCTTGAAACGTAAATCTAATTCGACAATCTTCACAAAATTTTGTTTTATGTCATACAGTACACATTTCGTACGTAAATAGACAATTAGAATTATATATATTATAATTACATAAAGGTCCTTGATACACACACACACACGTCCATAGAACTCAATTAAGCATTCATTTATATGTTATGCTATCTTTGATCAAACGTACTGTGAAAGTATGTGAAAAACGAGTGGGATGTGAATCCAGCGGAAAGATGGTGAAAATGGAGCTGCTGCGCAATTCAATGTGTGAGATGCACATCTTCGGATTTCTCAGTTCAAAGGTAGATGGTGCCTATGGTTTGGCGGTCGTCGGGTGAACGTAATAGCATTCGCATAGCTTTCGGTGCGTCAGCTGGACTTCCATTACAGATGAAAGAATAAGGTATTAGAATGGACTGCTTTATCTCCTCACCGCATGATGGAGGTAAGCCATCTTTCAGTTATTAGTGTTGCATGAGCTCATTGGAACGTACAGGTTTGGTAGATCTACCCATTTCCTCATCGAAACAAAGCATGCTAGCGTGTGTACCAAGTGTCGCATGAATGAAAGATTCATATCATCGCTTCGTTCCACGTGGCTTGAGCACGATGGTGAATGACGCCATTGCAAGAAAGTGGAAATATTACAACAGTTAGTATTTGGGTACAAATGTGATCAGACATTATTCACATCCCTGATTTGTATCATAAGAAAGCATATATTTTATCTTAAAATATTGTTAAGGTCACATGACCTTATTTGGAAGTGCTTGCAAATAGCGTATTCACCTTTATTCCAGAAAGATCGCCATGTTGCGTACAATCTCATGCAAAGGCATTGACCTCTGTCAATACTGCCATGTATGGTAGAGTTTTTGAGATAAATTGCATATTTATCCCATTTGTATAATTGAAGTACAGTAAATATATACTTTCACGTACTTTTAGAGTACAAGGCATATGAGCATGTTGAGTATGTTATCTAAAATAATAATCCAGGTATGAATAGTGAATAACTATTTTCGTAGTCGAAATATCAACTGTTGTAATGTGCTGTAATAAGCTTACGTCTTTGCATTGACAAAAATTAAAATTAAAATAAAGTGCCCGTTGATGGCAAGTGTAGATATTGATTATTATTGATTACATAGGTGTATTAATGATTGTCTTTTTTCCAGAAGGGGGAATTCTGGGTGCTCTGTTCATATGATGTGGTGTCTTAACAGTTGGGCTGACAAGTTCGTAGGCTAACATAGTAAAAAATATTTTTTTGACAAAATTCGATTTTATTATTCAATATAGTTGCCTTCGAGGGCGATACAACGATTATAGCGGTCATACAATTTTTCGATGCCATTTTTATAGTACGATTTCTCTTTAACCTCAAAATAGGCCTCAGTTTCGGCGATTATCTCTTCATCAGTGCTAAATTTCTTTCCAGCGAGCATTCTTTTAAGGTCTGCAAACAGGAAAAAGTCACTGGGGGCCAGATCTGGAGAATATGGTGGATGGCGAAGCAATTTTATTACGGTTGAATATCGCTAAACATTGCTCCGAATCATCAAAACGTTGTTGCTTTTGATCGATTGTGAGCACGCGCGGCACCCATTTTGCACACAGCTTTCGCATGTTCAAATATTCATGCACAATATGTCCAACACGTTCCTTTGATATTTTTGAAGTCTCAGCTATCTCGATCAACTTCACTTTACGATCATTTAAAATTATTTTGTGGACTTTTTTGATGTTTTCGTCGGTAACAGCCTCTTTGGGGCGTCCACTGCGTGCATCGTCTTCGATGCTCATTTCGCCTCGTTTAAATTTAGCAAACCACTTCTCAACGGTTGATTTTCCTGGTGCAGAGTCCGAATAATGTTTATCAAGCCAAGCCTTGGCTTCAACAGTATTTTTTTTCGCCAAAAAGCAATGCTTTATTAACACACGAAATTATTTTTTATCCATTTTTTCACAATAACAAAAGCTGCTTCACTCACAATGCTATATCTCACGAACTAATTATCCGGCAGCTGTGAAATTTATACACGTATCTTTTGAAGGTTAGTACTAAGTAAAAATCACATGGATTTAATTCTAGTAACGCCATCTATGAGTCAGCCTACGAACTTTTCAGCCCAACTGTTATGTTCACAATATCATTTATTCAGCTCTTGTGGTGTCCAGGTGCTAATAATGCACAAGTGACCTACTTTCGACAATATAAATTCTGCATAAATAAATGTTTACGAGTAAGGTATGGTATATTTTTGAATATGCATCGAGGTGCATCAGGGACAATTTTCTTTTAATTCAGAGATGCTTAATCAAGTTTAGACATACTGCATTCACCTGTCAGCGTTTCCAGGCAAGTCATCCTAGAAACGATGAAGGAAAGAGAAGAACGAACAAGAATTCAGGGGGTAGGTAAAATTAATAGGTGTAGGCTTCTAGTGGTGCACACGGGTATTCCATTGCTCTTGGTGACAAGATCAGATTGTTTTGTTTGATTTTGTCAAGTAAGGGATCCGAGTTTGGTAGCACCTGTGGTAAAAGATTCAAGACGATTTTTTGAGTTTTTGAAGCACAGGTGCGTGATAAAAGATCCTGAGAATCATTGTTTGAGTGGATACGGTTTCAGTTTTGGTAATTTTGAAAGGTTTGTGCTATTCATCCTTTCAGTTGATCTTGAACCTGAGAGTTCAGTCAATCGAACACTACCGTTTTCAACATCTCAGTTTCTTCAAATCGTTAAGACGCAAGCCACTTTTGGAGGTGTAGGAACACATGATAGTCACTAGGTGCAAGGTCCGGGTTATTCGAGGAGTGATCAAAAAGTTCTCATCCATATCTCTGAATTGTCTAGAGAGTGAGGGCAACAGTTTGTGGTCTAGCATTATCATAGATAAGAACTTCCTGATCGCAGTATTCCAAGTCATTGGTTTTGTAGTGTGGTTAGTGATCCACAGTACGCCTGCCATGTGATGGGTTTTCCCCAGCTCTCTGAAGTCCACCAAAGCAGATCTTATTGTTCCCAGAAGACAGCTGCCATGACTTTTCCTGCAGATGCAGTTTGCTTGAACTTTTTCACCTTTTTTGGGTGCCATACTTTTCCTTCACTCATACACTTGGACCATTCCCTTCGCACAATTTTTGATGAATTACGGCAGCATTATGACCTTTAATGTTAAGAAATTGAATCACAGACTGTACTTCCCAACTGGCAGAATTGTGTAATTGCCCAGCCATTTTAACATGCTGTAACTCACACGATAACTAACAGCTGACTAGTGAAAATATGATTGCTGGACTAATTGAAATTACTGCACAGATGCGATGCGATCCCTGTTGCCAGTAACTTTTTATAAATAATCGACCCTTATTTTTTAAATGTACAAGGTCTGCCCATAAAGAAACCGAACTGTCAAAAACTGAGAACCGAACCAAGTAAAAAGGTACCGTATTCTGGCAACACTGCAAAGAGCTATATCTAAACTTCCCGTCAGTGCATGTTTCAACCTGTTACAGACAGTCGGTATTGGGGCAAGCATGCATCAGATGAAGGTCGTGTGCAGACGGCGTACAAAATATGTGCACCAAGATGGAACAACGTTGCAGCATAAATAAAATTTTGTTACAAATTGGGTAATTTGTTTACCGAAACGTTACAGATGATATGGGCAGTGTATGGTGATGCAGCATTATCAAGAATGCAGGTGTATGACTGGTACAATCGTTTCAAAGCTGGACATAAAAGTGTCGAGGATGAACCAAGATCAGGAAGCCCTTCAACGTCAAGGAATGATGACAATGTGGAGAAAGTTCCCAAGGACTGAACCATCATGAATTAGTCCCTGAAAACCAAACAATCAATCAGTGGTATTACAAGGAAATGCTGGTCAACTCAGAAACTGGATGAAACGGGTTAGGAAGGACCTCTGTGATTCTGGCCATTGGTTTCTGTTACATGATAATGCTCGGCCTCACAGCACATTGTCTGTACAACAATATCTTGCTAAGCATTCGGTGATGGTGATCGATCACCCTCCATATTCTCCGGACTTATCGCCTGCTGATTTTTTTCCTTTTTCCCAAGCTTAAAATGGCAATGAAAAGGCGAAGATTTGATGACGTTGCAGCCATTAAATTAAATGTTATGCGTATTTTGCTAACATTTACTGTCAATGACTATCAACAGTGTTTCCAAGACCTGTACAAACGCTGGTCAAAATGTATTGCCTACTCTGGTGATTATTTTGATGATTATAAAGTCTATCTTTCCTATAAAAAAAGTTCAGTTTTTTGTATGGGCGGACCTTGTATCTTGTATGCCAGAACAAATTGAGGAATATTGATCTGAACTTGGAATTTTAAGTTGTGATTTTGGCTCAATGTAACCTCTAATTATTATTATTTCATGTGTGTGAATGTAGATGTTTTATTTCTTCATTTCCTTCCTATTTGTCTGTAGAATTTCTGCTTATACTTTTCCCTGATTACAGCATGCACCTGGAGTGCCAAAAGTTCTTGTAGGGAATCGCCTTCACCTGGCCTTCAAGAGACAAGTTAGTCAACGAGAAGCTGAAGCTTATGCAGCTAAGTACCAGATGGCATTCTTTGAAGTCAGTCCTCTCTGTGATTTCAACATCAGGGAAAGCTTCAGTGAGCTTTCTCGAATGGCTCTTCACAGGAATGGTATGGAGAGATTGTGGAGGTCAAATAAAGGTATGTAAGAATTACGTACACTTCTGTTTTAGTTGCCGAAGATAGGAACCTCGGCTAGGAATTGACCTAGTGTAGGATCGAATCTGTTGATATTTGAACATTTTAGCAGGTGTTCAAAATAATTATGGATGGGTAAAGGTGAGACAGTCCTCCTCCGTGGCTGTCCGGTCAAGGTGCCATGCTTTGGACTCTTGACAGTGGGACAGCATGGGTTCAAGTCCACCTGGGTTCAGTCTCTGGGTTCTCGGTCTGTGTATAGAACCGGTGGCAACCCACCTTCGCGAGGAAATTGGGGAGCTATGAGTTAGTAGCGTAACCTGGTCTCTGAAATCTCCTATAATGGCTGAGGGTTCGACGTGCAGACCCCACGTCACCCCATTCCCGGTTGAAGATCACACCTCTAGGTAGGATTGTGGGAGAGAGACTGGCAGTCGGGAGATAGGTCAAGGCCCTTCCAGGGCTATCACGCCATGGGTAAAAAGGGCTTAAGATGAGACACTAACATACATCTGGAAAGAAAACTTTCTTCTGAGATTGAAAAATTTTGAATGCTGAGGCTTAGCTCAACATAGTCTTATTTAAGAGCTCTTTTTATGGTTCAGTGTCCTCCTCCTCTTAAACATGTTGTATTAATGCAAGTTCAGAATTCAAAATCTCAAATACTTATGCAAAGCTTTACAAAATACAACAGGTAGTCAGTGTGGAGAAAAATTCATCTTGGGACACTGTGGAGTAAGATTTTTTAAAAAATTGGACTTCCTGAAACTTGATGGAAAGATTGTCTCTGGCTATCAACCAAATGACTTGTGAAAAGGATTCCAAACTTTCAAGAGCTAATGTCAGGGTAGAAGATGAGAGTGACGTTAGCTCTCGAAAGCTTGGAATCATTTCCACAACTCACCTGGTCGATAGCCAGAGATAATCCTTTCATCATTTGTCGCCAGGAAAGCTTAGAAGCTTACTTCCTGAAACTTCTGCAAGACAGGTTATATTCTTGGAAACTCAGCCCACCACAACAACTAAACTTTCACTTGGCTGTCTTTCATTCTATTGTTCCTGGTTTAGACTGGAAATTCCCTCATGGTTGCCCCAAAATTTTACTTTTCAGCCTTTAACCTTTAGTCCCCCGCCGTTCCATATTTGGAACAAAAAAAAGTATGTCCCTGTCAGCCGCGGTTGCATATATGGAACAAACAGCTTTAGATACAATTATCGAGGGTTTGCCACACTTATATTTGTATATTGAGGTTGAAACACTGGCAGTTCGTTCGGGAACAGGTTTTGCAATCGTGTTTACGAAAATTCCAAATCCCCCCCCCCTCCTTTCTCGGAATATGTCACGTGTTTGGGCTTTGGGCTCACGTGTTCGCTGGTCAGTTGACAGACACAATAAATGCTTGGTATTCTGTTTTCCTCCAAGCTTCCAACGCTGTGATTTAGTACTGATAAGGCACACATTCTTCTTTGTGTTTAGACCTGTTGATCCAGCTGAAGTAGTGGTGGGGGGGGGGGGGGGGGCAAGGAGAGAGGGGATTGGATAAGGTTTGGCGGTGTCAGCTTTCTGTCGCCTCTATGTTAGAAATGCAATGAAGCTTGACGATAGCCAGAGGTACCAGAAGCGTGAGTCTATCCAGAAGTAGAGACAAAACAAACGATTGCAAAGGCTCCCTTCCGTCCCTCCTCTGTTAGGAGAGGCCTCAACATAAACAGTTTGTATCATATAACAGCTCATCGATTTCCCTAACGCACAATCGTTTCCTTCCGGACATATTTCCAAAAAGAGCCGAGAAATAGATTCACAGTAGCTACACAAGATGCAAGTGCAAACGAAAAAAAGCAAAAGTTCGGGTTTTCTCCCCAAAGTAGCTGGAGAAGAGGGGGCAAACTCCACATTTTTATGATTTTTTCATTGAAATTCGGGGGATGCAGCCCCCACGGGTAAACCCCCCCCCCCCACATGGTTGGGGCATCCAAATTTTACATGGTTGCATGCACCGATGTATTACCTGCAAAACAAAAGTTATCCTAAGTAGATTGGTCCCATAGTGCCAGGGTTATTACGATTTTTCTCCATTATGTATACAAATTCAAATTTCCCGCTCAAAGCCTCGGCGACACTGGGCTTACTTTCGTCAGACCGCGCGGCGTACTAAGGGTTAAATTCCATGCATTGTTACATAAGAGGTTTTAATCCCCCCCTCCCTTCTAAATCTATAATTATAATAATCAAGTGTTTAAAGTGAAAAATAGACATGCATAAGCAAAAGTTCACAGTGTTTAGATTTCCCTGTTTCCACATATTTATGAGTATTTCTTTTCTCCCCTTTTTGAATGGAATGTCACTGCTTCATGTCAGTTTTAAAAAGAGAAGGTCTACACCACATGCATTCATTAACAGAAGTATTTAATTTTTCCAGTCCTGCCGTTGCAAGAATTGTGTTGCAGATCCATCGTAGCAAGGACTACCGTGTACGGCATTGAACAACTACCCCTGCCAACAAGCCTCAAATCCCATTTGAAGTCTTATGCCGAGACAAGCTACACTTCACGATACATCCCTCGGTCCTTGCCTAAGAACATTCACCACAAGAAACAGAAGATAGTAACCCCCATGGATGCCTCGAGGACAAGTTGTGCTGGTCGAAATTCATGCGAAATATCATGAGGGTTGTGAAGTTGCTTGAGAGAGAGAGAGAGAGGAGAGACTGACTAAGGCGAACCATTTTGTGCAATTCCCGTGATGTTTTGTGAAGTCAGAAATGTGTTAATTAGGCAATATTTGTTTCTCAAATAAGATGTGTTCATGTGTGTGCCTGCCTGTTTCGGGAGTTACGGTGAGCACCGTTGTACAGTTTCATGAATTTAATGGTGAACACCGTTGTACAGCCTCGTGAGTTTATCTATGGAGTCAGTTCACCGGGTCTAAGTAGTAATTTATTTTAAGAAATTTTCTACCAAAGGAGTGGCAAGCAACCAAAGTTGGCCCAGTGATGTTTTCTTTTTGGCCAATCAGTGAAGAAAAGAACCAAATGTATATTTTCCCCCCATATACTCAGCCATCCATATGTGTGATATCCAAAGTGGTCAACTTGTCCTGAACATAGAAAACCATTGACAAATCTGTAAAAAGTAAAGAAACGAAAGTATTTTCGTACTAATTTTTTTAAGGAACAATTTCTTTTTATGAAAATGACAATGTTGATTTGGAACTAGTTGTCCAGTACATTTTTTTTCTCCTTAAGCAGCTGGTCTACTGACAAAAGACTAATTGCCCAAGATTGTAAATGTAGTGTAGCCACATACTTGTTCTATATATCCTGCCAAAGTTTTATATGGCTATGGTTGTGATGAAGTGCTGAATATAATTTTAAATACAGATCAAGTTCAATATTTACTCTTGCGCTCTTTTAATTTTTATTAAATAGTGGGGGAGGGGAGGCTGATGATAGTACTTCTAAATTTGACAAATAATTTGTTCAATGCCTTTTCTATGATATAGTATTAAAACTGCTAATGGTGGATGACACTCATTTTTGTTTCAAGTGGCCAATATAGAAATGAGCTGCATAGTTCACTAAAGTTAAGCCTTAGGTATGTGATCTGCAATTTTATTGACTGTTATTCTTATTGGAAGTGGCAACACTGTTTTGGGTATTTGGTGTTATATCTGGTTCTTCTTACAGTGAATTAGAAAGTTTTAACAAAAGCTTTGACTTGGGTATCTAAATGCTATTTTTTTTTAATATGTGGGTGTTTGTTTTGTTTAAAGTGGTATTCAGTTGTATCAACTGTTTAAAGGGGACTTGCAGCTTGCTAGTGTTTTAAACCTAGTATTTCTACTATTGTGTACCATTGAAAGATTTTAGATTGGATAAATTTGTAGAGCAATGGCACAAACTTACAGTAATTGCAGGTTCAAGCCATGCTTATGCTCCATATATAGGGTGTTAACGTAGAATCTACATAATTTTAACAGAACTGTAACTTTCCCTTGGTTATATTAAGGATTACAAAGCAGAATTTGGTTTCACATGGCATTACAATTTTCCATTATAGAAAATTAAACTAGGACCAGGAAGAGTTTTGCAAACCCAATTTTCTTTATCATGTGGCAAAGGCAGATTTGATTTTTTTTTTTACAATTTTCATGTTGGTATCACTGTTAAACAAATAAAATACGTGTGCAATATTGTAGATTCTACGTGCTCATCCTGCTTACATCTATGTATTAGTGAAAAGTATTAATCAGAAATCATCGTCATTTCATCAAAATTTCACATGTTTTTCACTGAATAATGTTACATCTTTATGTAGCGGTATGGATGTTTTTAGTAATGGCAGTGCAGCTACAATCATTGTTTTACTAACTAATAGTTTGGTGATTTACATTTTTTACAGGGTTAACATGCTTCAATATCACTTTTAGTAAAATGAACTCATGATGTGAACATATTTTTTAGTTAGTCTTCGTATTTAGCATATTTGATTTTGTTTCATGATGCAGTCTGTATGAAAAATAGGTTCTTCTTTTCATGCGTAAAGTATTTATTTTTCACTTTGTCCTTTGTGCAATTCTTGGTGGAAATTAATGTGGAAACTAAATTTGAAGGTAGATGATTTCACTTCAAATATTTCAAATCTATTCCGGAATATGCCCTTTTTCTCCCTGATTTTCTGTCATACTACAGTAACATATCATGTAATTTTCAGAGCAAACTGATAATTTTTACAATCATTATCCATCCATAGAAACAGATGATGATTATTATATCATCCAGGAATGAAAATTGAGAATGTTTTACCGTCCATTTAATAAACTCGTGGAATATTATGAAGTATAATTTGATCCCAGTAAATCGATTATCTTACATTATATGGACTTTTGTGGAAACTGTATTCAATCTTAACATGTATTTATTGTCCATATTTATGTGTAAAGGTATATTGTGCTGATTTTTTCTGTTCACTGTACAGAAATGTGTGTATTTATAATGAGTAATTTATGTAAGTACAAATAGTTGCAATAATTTCTAGAATAATAATTTTTCCCCCTCATAGAAGTAACTTTCAGTACTTGTTCAACTGAATGTGGTGCAAGAATTTTTGGAATGTGTCGATTCAAAACATTTCTCGCATCAAACCAACTTGCCCTTTCTTACAACTTCATAGCATTATATTAAGAAATAGTCGTACAATTTATTCATTAATGCAAGATTATTTATCTAGTCAATGTAGTAATTCAAATTCTTAAGTGTTTCGTTAAAGGTTAGCTTTTCAGTAATTAGTTTATTGACATACAAAACTCACTATTGGTAAAGAAAATGCTTGTTCACAAAATTGATTCATTAATATTTCACTAAGCCCCACGACAGGTTAAATTTGCAGCAACTTTTCGCATATAATAGACCAAAACGTGCACACAGAATGTAGTCCTGCTGCAATACTGCCGATTTTCTCACTGTCTGTGATATGAACAGTTCTCGCGTGGTTTAATACATAAAATCTGCTGCAAACTTAACCTGTCGCGGGGCTTAGTTGAGACTTTGAACATTGATTAATAGCCATAAAATGTGTTTCATACTATCTTAAGTGTTATCTCCCCCTCTCCCCTCCAAATTGTTTGCCAAAGTATTGTACTTTTCTAATTTACCTTATGAATGTTTATATAACCCAGCTTCAATAACACAAAATTCTAATAAAGTGTTCAGAAGTTGTTCACAATCATGTTTCTTGTAGGAAACAAACCTGTGCAACAACAATTTAGTACACTTTAGTTATAGATGATTTACATATAATGTAGGTTTGTGCTCTTTGATGTTAAAAAATTGAGGAGGTTCAAAGTAGTTTCCAGTCTGTTTTTCGAAATGGCAAAATGCATTTGATGCTTAGAAAGTTTCATAACTAAAATGCATGGCAAATTCATGCTCAGACACATTTCTATGTGAGAAAAAATCAAACCATCCCATTGTAAACGTCCACAATTCAAGTGGCAGAAAAATTACTATAATTATTTGAAAACCCATACTTAAAAGATAAAAACAAATATGTTGGCTACCTCATTTCAAAATTGGAGTATTGTGTGAGAGGTCATTTACCACAAACTTTTTACAAGAGGATTTAGGACTGTAATAAATAAAAAAAAAAGTGCATTATTTTCACAGAGTGTACGTGCTGAACGATTGTGCGAATGTGACCATTATTGTAAATATTGTAGATTGGTGCAATGGTATTTTTAATCATTGCTTGTTTGTGCATTCACTCTCTCATTGTTTTTGTATAGAACAAGTATTAATGTAACCATGTTCATTGTTTGTATATTTACAGGTGTACAGTAGAAAAAAATAATTTGAAAAATAGAAATTTCGAAACATACATTAAAACTGTTTTCCTTTAAAAAAATAATAGTGTGTCAATAATAGCTAAAGGGATATACACAAAGTATTCACATGTTCTTGTGTAACTAAGACTAAAAATACTTGGGATCGTAAAATTAGGATGAATATACAATTTTTGAAAATTTATAAGTGGTTAATATTTTATGAAATTTTCTCAGTCTTGGGCAGAGTTGACAAAAATCGTTTGGTAGTTCATTGTAGAAAAAAAGAATTAAGTTGTATTTTACAGGCTGGGCCAAAAATCAGTAGGATTTGATGTGTGAATACTTTTTTTTTATTAATGAACCTATTTCAGTGATACTAAATACAGTGAATGCTTAACATATGGAAATCTGTTTGACTAGGTATGAAAGATTGATCGCTTGTAAATGAGTTCCATTTGGTGCCTTGCAAATAGTACTGCGTGGGACCACTTCCTCGCTATACTCGTTCGAGTCTCCCACCTTCAAGTGCATACAATGGCATATCATTTTAATATGACAATAATCATAGACGCATACATATAAAATATCCATAGTTTCAGCCCACAATCATCTGTTTCATTTTCACTGTATTGGTACGATAGACTAAATTACCGTATTTACTCATGTATAATGCACACTTTTTTCCAAAATTTTTGCTCCCAAAAACTGTGGTGTGTATTATGCATAGAATAATTTCGGCAGCCAACATGAAACCGTGCAGGGTCATTCCATGATTTTCGGACACTTGCATTAATTTTTCATGTTTATGGAAGCATTAATTTTTCATCTTTATGGAACCCTATCATGTTATATATCGTTGTAAAGCTTAAATCCTGCAGTTTCTGGATACGGTAACAGTATTATATTCAAGACAGCGACATTTATAAGTGAAATGCAGTTGAAATAACTTCATCACAATATGAGGGAACACACTGATTTTTATGGTAATTTGGATGAAAGAAAAGATAAGCAAAAAGAAAATAATACTTAAAATGTATTACTGGCCAAATAATATTATATATATGGAGTGTGTAAATGTCTTAATTGAAGAAATCTGCTAAATTCTAGTTTGAGGGTCCTGAATGTGCCTCCTTTAATGTTACGTTAGTCACGAAAAGTATACACTTTGAAGTTTTCTTGGAAAAAGTAAAGAAGGAATGAGCAAAACCACATATCAAAACTTGAAGGCCATTTCCCACGATTTTTTCTTTGTAATGTAATGTTCTGCGACACCAAGAAAAGCAGTGCCATTCTGGCGGAATTCGAGAATGCACCTCCCATCACTTGGCATGCATATCAGCGGTATTTGTTGGTTAAGAAATAATAGAAAATAACTTCCTGAGCACTGGAAATCCATAACATAATTTTGATCTCGCTGGCTACTATTACAGAATAAATAAGGTGGTTAAATAGTGAAATCTTAGGGATGCTATACACAGTGGAGGGAGAGGTTGTGGGGGAGGTGGTGTGGGTTGGTGACTCATGGCATACACAAGTGATAT
Source organism: Lepisma saccharinum (assembly GCF_977018435.1). Taxonomy (NCBI): domain Eukaryota; kingdom Metazoa; phylum Arthropoda; class Insecta; order Zygentoma; family Lepismatidae; genus Lepisma; species Lepisma saccharinum. The sequence goes on along the minus strand of NC_139235.1, from coordinate 63,526,908 downwards.
TCTTCTCTTGGTCCACATAGCAACAAGTGATTCATTGAATAGGTATGATGTCATTCACTCTTGATCAGCATAACAATAGCTTTACGACCTACAAAGCCATTTCTTGAAACTGGATTATACTGCGCATTATATACGAGATATAATTGTTTGTCACTTTTCCACATCAAATACCAGAGTGCACATTGTACGCACGTAAATACGGTACATTTTAATATGGAGATGAGGACTATGTTTACTTCAGTTTCAATTTCACTGCGTCTTTCACTTCATAATCCATATTTGAGGGCCCACTACCACAGACAAATTACGGTTATATGTGTACTAATGAGCTTCGAGTGTATATCACTTGTTTTGCTTGTTCGAGCATTATTCGCTTGAAAGAAGCTCTTAATTCTGTATGTGATCTAGTGTCATCTATGCAAACTATTTGGGGCTCGAGCAAACTCCTCTCCCTGCAGTACTATACTTGCAAAGCTTTCAGTGCAGTTCATAAGATGATTTAATGTTTGAGGTTCTAACACAGGCCTAGTCTACTCACGCAGGGTGAGGACAGACCTGGAAAACCAGGAAAAGTCAGGGAATTTCAGAGGCCAAAAATAGTCATGGTAATTTTCTTTGTTGAACTGAAAATGCGATGCAATGATGTTTGCTTTTAAAGAGGAATTTGTGAAGCACTGCACGGGAATGGAAATCTTATTACCATCCCTTGGTGTAAACTTTTAGGTACCTATTATGCATCTGACACAACAATGGTGCCAGAAACAAATAACAGAAGGGGCAGACATCTTTACCTCTAAATATAACATGTAAGTGTATTAAATTATAATTTTTTTCTTGTCTGTGTGTGAACAATAAGGGGGCGAAGCTGTCGACCAGAAGGCATTGTCCAACATCATAGAATGGCATTTTGTCGGACATTCTGAAGGAACATGGAAACAAATGAGGGCTTTTATGCAACGTAATATCTCACTACGGCCTCCATTTATGCATCCAATTTTTCTTCTGATGTGGTACGACATTTGTCATTCTGCAACACCCGACAAAAAATGCATGCATAAACGGAGCCTTAGACCACTGCATGCTAAAACTGCCGCTGAAATTTTACTATTCTTTTGACTTAAATTTATTTTATGTAACAATACACACGAAGATACCTTCTCCCCTATTTCATGGTGTAATATTGGTTTTGCAGAGGTTAACACACATTTACAATGGCACTGATATGTTATAAGAAATCAATAAATTAAACAAATCGGGATGTATCTACAACCTTAGTGACAATGAAGTTCGACCAGTCACAAATATAGCAATGCGTTGTGAAAGAAGGAGAACACATGCATATGCTGAACATATTTTATTCAGCAGGCTACATGGAACAAAGGAAAAAATAAATTTCCGCTGCAACGCAGCAATGTATGGTGTCCACACAAAATAAAACATTTTCGTCCATCTACACGTGACATTGAAGTTCGACCACTGTTAGAGGGGATTATGTTTACCATGGTGTGACACCGCCCCATCGGCGAATAACTGTGGCAATGCGTCGGGGCATGCTGCAGACGAGTCGTTCAAGGTATTCCACATCGATGCGGTGCCATTCCTCCTGCAGGCAGGTGATAAGAGCAGACACTGTCGTGGGTCCCCTATGTTGCACATGTCGCTTAAGAACACGCCACACATTCTCAATGGGCGAGAGGTCGGGACTCGATGGTGGCCATGGCAGAGTTCGCACGTGATGGCGAGTCAACCATTCTCTTGTCAGCCGCACTGTATGAGGCCTGGCATTGTCGTGTTGAAAGATGAGACGCCGCCTGTGGAACAGGTGCCTTCGCACTGTGGGAAGATGCCGCTCCAGTATGCGTGTATAGGCGTGTGCATTCACAATGCCCTCACAGACGTGTAGTGGGCCAACCCCAGATGCCGTCATGCATCTCCATACCATCACTGACGCAGGTTTCTGTACCCAACGTGCATAACATTTTGCTTCATTCTGTTCCTCCTTCCGACAAATGACTGTTTTCCGTATTTTCCCGTACACAACATTGAAAATTGATTCGTCCGTCCACAAAACCCTGTTCCACTGCCGAAATGTCCATCCCCGGTACATACGTGCCCACCGTAGTCGATTGCCTTTGTTCAACATGGAAAGGAAGGGTTTACATTTCGCCTTGTACACTCGGTAACCGCATCGCTGTAGGTAACTGCGAATGGTTCTGGTCGACACTTCAATGTGAAAGCGTTCTCGAGTCCACAGTCGTAATTCGACCACAGAAACATGATTGTTGGTCTGGATATAGCACCTAAATATCCGTAGGTCACGCACACCCAGCAGGTGTTTTCGACCGGGGGCCTTACCTGGCTCTGTAGTACCCGTATTTTGGTGGTGTTTGATGATGCAGTGGACGGTTGACTTGGGTAAGTTCAGTTGGCGCCCTATTTCCCGTTCACTGAGTCCATCCCGTTGCAACTCCACCACTATTCTCCTCACGGTGTTGTCAATAGGTTTGCCCCTGGCTATGGTGATCATGCACTGCGGTTCCTGGGTGCACAGCACGCGCTTATATACGGCGGACTCCCTTATCGTGTCCGTGACGTCATGCTTCCATCAAATGCGCCACTATCTGGAATTTTCCATATGGGTCTGGTGCCTGGTCGAAGTTCTATGTCACGCGTATTGTTCCCCGTTTTCGTTCTTTACGTGACCTTGGGTGCAACATGCTGGGATCACGATTCTTGCCTGCTCACACGCCTCCTCTTACACACATGCATCACTTCTGCGGGTCAGCCATTCCACCGCCTATGCCTCTGTGCATTTAATCACGTATTCCTTTCTGGTCGAACTTCATTGTCACCAAGGTTGTAGTGAATAATATCACGGCAAAGTGAAACATTTATCTGCATGGATAAACATAAGAATTTGACATAAGTTTTCTGCTTCACATCAGAGGCACAACCACGAATTTTTGTCGGGGGAGAGGGTGGGGGCAAGTACCAATAACAATAATTTTAATAATGATAATGCTAATAATAATATTATTATTATTATTGATTTGCTTTATTTTACTTCGCTTCTTGTGCCACTTTTGGCTAATTTGCGAAGATGGGTATGAGTGATGTGATGAAATTGATGAATGGACAGTCACAAACATCCATGCCCAAGCCAGGATTCGAACCCTGGACCAACATTATTATTATTATTAGTAGTAGTAGTAGTAGTAGTACAGGGTGTATCAGAAGTCCTTTACCACCCCTTGTAAAATCTGCAGTGATGTATTTTCATGGAATTTGATATGGGCGATACAAAATAGGCCTAGGGAACACCTTTTGGAGTATGTCACGGGGACGGCCGCCATCTTGAATTCAACTTTTTTATTTAAAATGATAGGCTAGAATTTCATCAGGATGTCAAATCTGAAATCAGATTTCATGTAACTTCATTTGGTGAAACGTTATTGACAACTGAAAGTGATGTTTACATGTTTGTTGCAGGTGCTGAACCATGCCGTTAACAACTGAGGAACGCATCCAGATCGTCAAACTGTGGGGTGCGAGAAGTGCCCATCCAGTGGCACCTTGTGTCACATGTTGCAGTGGCACAGTTATTAACCAAATTCGAGGAGACTGGCACGGTCTTGGACAGACCGCGGACAGTCGCGAATGAAGCAACAGCTACGGCAGTGCTAGCCTCCTCCTCGACGTCACCGCAGCGAAGCACACGTCGTATAGCAATGCAATGTGCTATGAGTCACAGTTCAGTGTACAGGGTGTTACAGAGGCAGAAGTGGCTTCCGTATAAGGTGCAAATGCAGCAACACCTCTCCGAGGACGATCCAGATCGCCACGTACAGTTTTGCAAGTGCGCTATCGAGCAATTACGGCTAAATCCAAACGTCGCTATGCAGATACTCCATTCCGATGAAGCGAACTTCTACATAAATGGGAAGGTGAATAGGTAAAACATGCGCTATTGGTCGCATGACAGCCCCGCGTGGACAGATCCCTCCAAAATGACCGGTGCAGGCAAAATTATGGAGTGGGCAGGCATATGGGGAACATGGATAATCGGTCCTTTTTTCATTCAAGGAAATTTAAATGCAGAACGATACCTGGGGATGCTACAGGAACAGATACTGCCAGCTCTGATGTCGGAAGATGGTAAATTTCCCCATTATGGCATCCAGGTGCGTCAGTAACTGGATGAACAATTTCCTGGGGCATGGATTGGTCGACTTGGACCAGTTGAATGGCCTGCCTGATCACCAGACGTAACTACCTTTGGGGACACATTAAGGCTATGGTGTATGGTGTGAAATTTCATTATCTTCGTCATCTAGAACAACGTATCATGGCTGCCTTTGAGCAAATTTCACCAGATACCTTGCCCGGTGTCCACAGACATTGGGAGAAGCATCTGCACATGTGCATTGCCCAGCACGGACATGTGGAGCACATTCTGTAACAGGTAAACATCGCTTAGAGTTGCCAATAACTCTTCAAATGAAGTTATATGAAATCTGATTTCAGATTTGACATCCTGACGAAATTCTAGCCTTTGGTCATTTATCACATGACCCACCTATCATTTTAAATAAAAAAGTTGAATTCAAGATGGCGGCCATCCCCGTGACATGCTCCAAAAGGTGTCTCCCTAGGCCTATTTTGTATCGCCCATATCAAATTCCATGAAAATACATCACTGCGGATTTTACAAGGGGTGGTAAGGGACTTCTGATACACCCTATAGTAGTACTAGTAGCAGTAGTATCAAATGCGTTATTACCAGTGGTCAGAAGTAGCGAGCTACTTGTAGCATCGCTACAGTAGCTAGCTACAAAATTTGTAGCTGTAGCTGTAGCGAAGCTACATTTTGAAAATTGTAGTTGTAGCGAAGTTACAAAATTCCTGTAGTTGTAGCGAAAATTTCGCTACAGCTACATTTTTCTCAGCATTTTGAGGTGAATTTTGAATGTGGCAACAGTGTCAGAAAAAGTCGACAATAACCCTTAATTTTGCAGGAGGTTCATAAAGACAGTCTATTATATGGAGGTACAGATTATCTAGATTGTAGATTATAGATATATGCGTAATTTATTTAATTAGTAGCTGAATAATTCAGATATCCAGATAACTAACTGACATATATGAATATATTCCTTCTAACAGCTACGTCTTTTTAGCTGCATCGCTATTTTGGGGAGAAACATGCCTCGTTTGCTGCACCACTGGAAAAAAGTGCCTCGTTTGCGTCACCCCCGGAACAAATCCTGTGGATATTCATGGTGTAAGAGACACCAAAATGTCATTAATTGCTGTGTAAGACACAACTTGCAGTGCAAAAAAGAGTGTAATTATAACACCATTAAGCCTTGTTTCCATGATTATGAAAAACTAAATATGCTGACCAAGGCAGTAATTTATTTTATTAAAAACATAAACTAAACGTAACGTTTCAACCTTCTAGCAAGGTCTTCTTCAGACTCTGTATCAAGTACAAAAGCAACAAGATACAAAAACAGGGTATTATATATACACAAACATTACTCCCTCCAGACCATTTAGAAAGTTGTTTGGAACTTTCTAGCAGGTGACTTTCACTTTCCAACTTTCCTTTCACCTAAAAAGCTAAACACAATTACTTCCATATAGAATGTGGTTGGACTTTTAACCTCACGCTCTTTTCCCTTCATTTTTTTCCTCCTCCTCTCCTCTTTCTCTCTTGTCCTTTCCACTCTTTCTAACATCTTCTTCCATTCTTTGTTTAACTTCAATCCCCCATTCCAGTTCATTGTGTCTCCTTCACCTTTCTTCTCTATTTCCTTGGCTTCCTTCCATTTTCTCACTAGCATTCTCTTCTCCCTTCCTATCTGCTTAGCCTCATCCCACTCTATGTCATGTCCTGTTTCTCTCGTGTGTTTAAATATTGCATTTCTTTCTCTCTTAAGTCGTACATCATCCCTATGTTGTTTCAACCTGTCTTTCAGCCTCTTTTTCGTTTCTCCTATGTACACACTCTGACATTCTTTACATTTCACTTCGTAGATAATCCCTTCCTCTTCCTCTTCTCTGTTTTCCTTTTTCTTGTTTGCATTCCTCGCTATTCCTAAGATGCTTCTCCCTCCCTTTCTGTAAGTTTTAATTCCCGCTTTCTTAAGCACTTTGCATATCTTTTCTGTGGTCTTCCCCATACTCCTTATTCCAAACCATCTCTCTCTTTCTTTCTCTTCCTTTTTTTTTCCCTTTCTCTTCCAATTCTTCCCTGCCCGTTTTCTTCCTTCTTCTGTTTATGTCCAGTCTATCCTGCTTCTCATAGCCATTCTTTTCCAGCTGTTTCCATAGGCTATTTATTTTGCCTTCTTTTTCACATTCTTTCATGCATATTTTCTTGATTCTGTCCTCCATATTCTTTATAAAATTTATTTTTG
>NC_139235.1:63184386-63520386 GCF_977018435.1 Lepisma saccharinum | reverse complement strand
ATCTCTCTCTTTCTTTCTCTTCCTTTTTTTTTCCCTTTCTCTTCCAATTCTTCCCTGCCCGTTTTCTTCCTTCTTCTGTTTATGTCCAGTCTATCCTGCTTCTCATAGCCATTCTTTTCCAGCTGTTTCCATAGGCTATTTATTTTGCCTTCTTTTTCACATTCTTTCATGCATATTTTCTTGATTCTGTCCTCCATATTCTTTATAAAATTTATTTTTGTCACCTCACTTACATCACTTCTTTTGTGGCAGAATACCCCTGCTGCACACTTCTTCTGATGCCAAGCGGTTTCAATTTCTTGTCCTCTCTTCCTTTTCATCAATATATCTAGAAAGCTTAACTTGTCTTCTTCTTCTATTTCAAGTTCCAATAATATCCCTCTTTCTTCATCTTGTATTTCTTTGGCAAAAATATCAAGCTGCCTCTTCGTTCCCTTCCATATGCCAAATTTTTGCCAAAGAAATACAAGATGAAGAAAGAGGGATATTATTGGAACTTGAAATAGAAGAAGAAGACAAGTTAAGCTTTCTAGATATATTGATGAAAAGGAAGAGAGGACAAGAAATTGAAACCGCTTGGCATCAGAAGAAGTGTGCAGCAGGGGTATTCTGCCACAAAAGAAGTGATGTAAGTGAGGTGACAAAAATAAATTTTATAAAGAATATGGAGGACAGAATCAAGAAAATATGCATGAAAGAATGTGAAAAAGAAGGCAAAATAAATAGCCTATGGAAACAGCTGGAAAAGAATGGCTATGAGAAGCAGGATAGACTGGACATAAACAGAAGAAGGAAGAAAACGGGCAGGGAAGAATTGGAAGAGAAAGGGAAAAAAAAGGAAGAGAAAGAAAGAGAGAGATGGTTTGGAATAAGGAGTATGGGGAAGACCACAGAAAAGATATGCAAAGTGCTTAAGAAAGCGGGAATTAAAACTTACAGAAAGGGAGGGAGAAGCATCTTAGGAATAGCGAGGAATGCAAACAAGAAAAAGGAAAACAGAGAAGAGGAAGAGGAAGGGATTATCTACGAAGTGAAATGTAAAGAATGTCAGAGTGTGTACATAGGAGAAACGAAAAAGAGGCTGAAAGACAGGTTGAAACAACATAGGGATGATGTACGACTTAAGAGAGAAAGAAATGCAATATTTAAACACACGAGAGAAACAGGACATGACATAGAGTGGGATGAGGCTAAGCAGATAGGAAGGGAGAAGAGAATGCTAGTGAGAAAATGGAAGGAAGCCAAGGAAATAGAGAAGAAAGGTGAAGGAGACACAATGAACTGGAATGGGGGATTGAAGTTAAACAAAGAATGGAAGAAGATGTTAGAAAGAGTGGAAAGGACAAGAGAGAAAGAGGAGAGGAGGAGGAAGAAAAATGAAGGGAAAAGAGCGTGAGGTTAAAAGTCCAACCACATTCTATATGGAAGTAATTGTGTTTAGCTTTTTAGGTGAAAGGAAAGTTGGAAAGTGAAAGTCACCTGCTAGAAAGTTCCAAACAACTTTCTAAATGGTCTGGAGGGAGTAATGTTTGTGTATATATAATACCCTGTTTTTGTATCTTGTTGCTTTTGTACTTGATACAGAGTCTGAAGAAGACCTTGCTAGAAGGTTGAAACGTTACGTTTAGTTTATGTTTTTAATAAAATAAATTACTGCCTTGGTCAGCATATTTAGTTTTTCAAAAAAGAGTGATGGATTTTTCACTGCACTTACAAGGGAATAGTGCCAGCAATAAATGGCTCAGTATGGTAACAACATTGATCATTGTCAGTATATATGATCTCACCAGCAGGAAATTATTGTTACAAGAATGATAGAGTTTCTGGAATTAAAATTATTTTCGCGATAGTATTTGTTCACAAATTTTAAAATTACAATACGTTTAGAAGTCAGGTTTACACGACAGGTTCCTCAATAATTTTATCATATTGAAAAAAGTATGTAGGCCTACGAGTTATTGACTTTCCTACAGAAACGACAATTTTCTTTAGTTAATACGTATACATAGTTTTCAAATTTATGTATTTCTCCAATTTTTCGTCACTTTTCTGTAACTTTTGCTAATCATAACATCATCATCATCATCCCTTGCTATTTCCTGCCTCTGACTGGGTCAGCATACAAGTCAAGCCTCTCCATTTTTCCTGGTCTTCCACTTCTCCTCTCTTTCCACGGTATTCCAATCTTGTCCTCTTCTCCTAACACTCTTCACTATCTGCTCTTTCCACCGACATCTTGTTCTCCCCCTTTACCTTATTCCCACTCATTGTGCATTGCAGTGACGTGCGGTGACGTCGACACTTGGGGTAGCAGTCAGTGGCATGCTCAAGGGGGGGGGGGGTTTGGTGTGTGGGTCACCCCTCCCCCCTTTAGGGCCAGTATTCCTACAAAAAAGAAGAATGTCAATAACAGGAAAAGATTGCAAAATTATGAATGAGTACTAGAAAAAAGTACACGTAACCCCACCCACATTCGAAAATAAGAAACTATTTGATTTGACTCTAAGCCAGAGATCCTGGGTTCGAATCTCGGATTGGCCATTTGTGTTCTTTGTGTGTGTACCTGCATCAATTTTGTTGTACCAAAGGTGGCGGAAAAGCAAAGTAAAATAAAGCAAATTGAGCAATCAATCAATGATTTGATTTCATTTTTGTTACTTAGCTTCACTTTTTTGTCACATTTGGTTAATTGAGAAGATGATACGATGAAATTGGTGAAGGGACGAGCACCGGGAACGCCCATGCCCGGGTCGGGGTTCGAACCCGGAACTCCTGGTGTCGTAGCACGCTGTGATAACCACTCCCCCACGATTGGTTGATTTGGTGACAGGTAACAAAACACAACACACTTTTTTGTAGTTTCTTCAATGATATTCATTTGACTTTTTGAGTTCTGAGATACATTTTCATTCCAAATTATTTCATTATTCACTGCAACACACACATAGGACAAGAATGCACACTCATCACAGGTTCGAATCCTGGTCTAGATTATTCATATGAGGTCCCTTCATCAATTTCATCATATCATCACTCATCCTCATTTTCGCGATAACCAAATGTGGCAGAAAAGCGAAGTAAAACAAACCAAACCAACAACAATATGTGCGTTCTCTTGCCCAAATAAATACGTCCATATTTATGACTGTTAGAGACCAAGAGTAGTATATTTAAATAAAACACTACTAAAACGAGCTTGTAATTTAATCATTATATATTCCATATTTGAAAAAGAAAAAAAAGAAAGCATAACATTATTGTCTGCACATAACATGTTCCCATTTCATAAATAATAAAACTACATCCCATATTATACATACACACATATTGTACAATGTGTAAAAGGTTGTGTAAATACAGAGGACATAAGTACTGCAGAAAAATTTCCCCTGAGTTCTTCAGAGGATTTACAAAGGAAGCGAAGGGAAACCAATCCCCTATCTGTCCTATAGGAGATAGACTGGGGGACCTGAAATCACAGGCTTTCAACCATTGCAGCGGGGGGCGAGGGGGCAAGGGAGGTAGAGGTAGAAATCTTGCTTTTCCTTGGGCCGGCCGTTTCTACCTGGAAACTGGTCAGGCGGAAGAAGAGCGAGCTAGGGTATCCAGCCAGCTTTGCCCGCGGAGAACACCGATGGACGAGAAGCGTATGCAAAAGAAAGTGTTGCATATGAACTGTGGCTTTAACAAGACAATAAATATTGTGATTTGAATATAATTCGAGATGTGAGATTGATTGATCTATCTCTGCTAGACTAGCTACTCCTCAGTGCACGTCACTGGTGCATTGTAAGCTCTTACTGGTAGTCTTTCTGCATCCATCCTCTTCATGTGTCCGAACCATTTCATCTGTGCCTGATCTATCCTGTCTGTCGGATCTCCTCATTCCTTATTCTATCCTTTCTAGTCTTCCCCAATATACTCCTTAAAAATTTTATGTCCACTGCCTGCACTTTTCTTTTGTCTCTCTCTGTCATTGTCCAAGTCTCTGCTCTTTACGTAAATATTGGCACATAGTATGTGTTTCATAGGGACATCCCTGTTCCATATTAATCTTCGAACGCTTTGATATAGTCCACCACCCATTTGTCCTCTTCTGTTTACGTCCTCTTCTATTCTTCCACTTCTCTCAATCATGACAATGAGGATGAATGGTTTATTTAAATATTCTCTTATCTATAGTCGCTTTCTGCAACTTTCGGCTAATTGTGAGAACGAGGAAGAATGATGAATGATGAGCAGTGCGGGGAATGGAGGAGCAGGAGGATCCCATCCTTCCAACTTGGTGTCTTTCCTAGTTTTTGTTTTGAGTCCATTTTATGCATAGATAAGCTGATCGAGTCTGGATCCAAACCACTATGTGCCTCCGCTTGGAATCGAACCTGGGGCCCTTTTGTAGTGAAAGGGCTTCAGGTACTTTTTATTGAAAATGCTGTCTTCATATCAGTCTATAAAAAATTAAATATTATTATCAAGAAAAATATATTGATGTGAACATCAATACGTAATCCTACCAAATTTGATTTGTGTATAGTTGTAATCATTAATTTTGGTAACACCCTAATTGCAATATTCATTTTTGAATTGATATGCCACTTGCATAGGTATGATATTCCCAAAAAACTATAGTAAAAATAAGTAACTGAAGTAACACTGCTAACAAAATTATTGAATGACTGGAATCATGATAATAAATAATAGAATCTATTTACCAGTAGTAGGAGATTTTTTAATACCCATATGGTTGTTTTTATTTTTTTTATGCAGAAGTAGGACGCGAAGTAGCGAACAAGAGTAGCGTAGCGAGCTACTTTTTTGTAAATGTAACTGTAGCTGTAGCGAAGCTACATTTTGGAAGAGTAGCTGTAGCTGTAGCAAAGCTACTTTTAAAATGTAGCGTTCTGATCACTGGTTATTACCCTCGTAAATTATGCAAAAAAGGGGGTAGAAGTTGGTGCTAAATCATTAGTGTTTGAACAAACGATTTGAATTATTTTTTCAACACATTCAATTTCACATTAATAATGGAAAACAATAACATGACCTATTTTTGAAAGAGAGGAAATGCCTGATAAATGCATTCCAAATATAATTCTTTTTTACATTAATATGTATAACTTTCACGCACGATATATGTTTCACATACATGCAACATGGAGCGACGTGGACACTAAATTGTGTACTTATTCAAAGTTTCTTTAATATATATTATATACAACATATATTATTTAAATGACACATCCAATTCATCCATCTCCCAATAAAACAACAGCAAAAATTACATAAATTGTTTCTCAAATGCGCACATTCCCTTTCCTCAAAACAATTGTTCATGCATTTAAAACAAAATCAATTAAGACAAGTGTTATTTCTCTGTCTGGAAATTTAGAATTCATTACAGAGAAGAATGATATATTGCGAGCGAAACGAGCAAGAACATTTTTGGATCCAATTCTTTTTGCAGGCTGTAATCAATATTGATTTAATAGGGTGCAAATAATTTCACAGGACACCAATGCATTCTCTTTTTTACAATTTTTGTGCTTTCTCAATGGTGTAGTGGTAACATTGTCGCCTTGTGATCAAGGGGTCCCAGTTTCGAAACCCGGTGGAGGCACATGGCAACAGTAGTTCGGATCCCACTTTAAACTGTAGGTCCAGTCCCAATTAACCTTTCTGTGCGTAAAGTGGACTTAAAACCAAAAATCAATCTAACGAGTTATTTTCATTTAGATAGTTCAGTGCTCAGGGCCGACTCCCCCCTTCCCCCTAGGTAGGTTTTGAACTTGATAAGATTAAGAAAATTTTACGAAAAGTATTTTTATTTGCATAAAATTTGAAGTTGTGGGCTGTAAGTGCCCCTTCCTGCAGGTACACTTGACAGTCAATGTTTGCCCCCCCCCCCCCTGAGAACTCATTTCAGTCCAATGTTGGGGGGGGGCAATGCCCCTCTGTGGTTGCGCTACTGCTTCACATAAATTGCAAGTCACCCTCCTTTCCCCCTTCTTTTAACCTCAGGAGAGATAATTATTAATCGGCAACTGAGGGAACTTAGTGGCCAATGTTATGGAATAAAGTAATGATAAATTGTTAAGTTTTTAAGTATACTGACATAATCACTTTAATCATTCAATCCTAAAGACATATCACTTTCCTCAGTAATCGATGCTCCTCTGTCAGGGTTTCTTATTACAATTTTAATACTAATTCAACTATCATTAATATTTCACTTTTCGTCTATTGGCAGTGAAGTTATTAGATTGGAGCTTTATACGAGGGGCATCCATAAAGAAAGTTTAGATTAGCCATAAATTAAAACGAACATCACTAGTAATTGACATTTATTGTATGTTGCAGTGACCAATAACTTACTTTTTGATTTAACAGGTAAGTTGTAAGTAATGGGCAAAGAGGGGCAGACCAAAGTTCTAATTGCCCCTTCCCCCACATGTGTCTTTTTTACTAAATTTCACCATTCTCTAAGAAAATGCAGGGTATCCAGGTGGAAAAAAACTTACAATGCAGGGAAATGTAAAATATGGGAAAATTGTATAGCAATTTGCTCTATTGGTGCCATGAATATTAATTTTAAAGGGTGTCCCAACAAGAACGTCAGATGTAATAACGTGAAAAAATTGTTATTTTCATGAAATGGCATATATTTCTACATTACAAAGTTTACATGTTGCTGGTTAAGTATGAAAAACAATATCTGTCATTTGTGCCCCTCTACTTGCTTTGCATGTAGTCACACTATCGATGACTTTTACACAGACTTGGGCCTGAATTTGGCCGATGGCACGTCAGATTTCCTCCTCGAGTTCTGGTAGGGTTCGGGGATTTTCAAAAACCTGAGATCTCGCAAAGAAAGAAGTTGCAGGGTGTCAGGTTACATGACCTTGCTGGACTTGGCCTGGAAAATTGGTGTGGCAGGTAGCACCATCCTGCTGGAACCACAAGTGTTCAATATCCACGCCATTAAGGTGCCAACACAACTTATAAGAACAGTGCTGCCAACTCAACAACAAGACAATGGCACAATTCAAATCTGGTGTTCATGTTGAGACACCCTCTATAATACGAGAAAATTTAAATTTGATGTTGATCAGCACTGCCATTAGGGTCATGTGATGCGGTGGTACCACTGCACAGGGGCTTGCACTTCCAGTTATATGTGCAGCGAACCTACATTTGAATGAGGATTGTACAAGGTAAAAAATCCAGAAGTCTGAAAGGTGCTTTCAAAATACTACGCTTAAATCCCATTCAACAATGCAGGAACTGAGTGAAGGTCTTAAGATTAATCCTGTCACAGGGTTCCCACACACCTAGAAAACCTGGAAATCTCAAAGAATTTGAAAAAATTCAAATTCTCAGGGAAAATCATCTAATTGCTCAAAGTCTCAATGAAGTACATACATATGAAAGACTAGAATATGCTCTTGCCTTTTGATATTTACAATAGTTACAATAACACCAACTATTACAACTTCAGTAATTTGCTTTATACAAGCTTCTTTGAAGGTATAGGTTTTAGATATATGTCTGGTTACCTGACGTCCGGTTTTTCCCAGACATATCCTACATTTTACCCTTATGTCTGGCATCCGGGAGGAATTTGAAAAATATCATAAATGTCCTACATTTTGAGCATCACATAATATAAATTTGGATGTGTTTCAGTTGAACAAAAAGAAATCATGCAGTCTATGGACTGCCTTGGGGTTTTATACTGATGGAACAAAGTGTTTCCCATTCTTATTTAATATTTAGATTGTAAAGCTGGGGGTATAGAGAACAAAGTTATTGAACTAAAAACTACCCTGGATGAAACTTCTGGAAATATAAGTTATGGTAATGGCTGAGTCATAATGCAAATGTTGAGAGAGTACTTTCATTAATATCAGCACAATGGACTCATGAGAGAAATATTTTTTTCATAAAATCTGTAAAACATTTGGTACTGCTTCAATATATTTTCAGAGCGTTTGACTGTGAAGTCTCTAAGAAATAGGTTTTGACTATACATGAAATGTATATAGAAACTGGCTCCTCTGAGATGTACCAGTTAATACATGTGGTAAGAAGTATACTGTTTAGTATTGATTTCAAGTTTGGGAATTTTGCGTTTAATAATAATTCATTAAGAAATCATATTTTTTTAAAACTGAAAAGTGTCAATTTTAAATTACTTTCCAACTTGTTCTAGAAATATGCATTATTTGTTTCAAGTGTTTTGCATCCTACATTTTGGAACATATGTCCTACTTTTCCTTTATAGCAATCTGGTAACCCTAGATACATGTTAATTTTGCATTGCAGATTAGTTACTGTTGTGCCCAATTGTAAACTTGTGTTTCTCAAAGGTTTAGTTCACAATTAATCATGGTACACAAGCATATTTCACATGGTCCAGTTTCTATTATGTCTATTAACACATACTTCAGAGTTTTAGTGATTACTTACTGCATCTTGTCTTGACAACGATTTTTCCCTTTCATGCAGCCGTTCATTCACTCTCGTCTTGGGTACAGGCTGCTGCTGCCATTTACTTCACATGCATGGGATGCAAAAAGTATTGTCACTAAATGTCTTCAATGTTAGGTTAGGCAGGTTTGGTTTAGGTTTCTTGACATTAATGAAAGATCCCAAAATGCCAGGTGGGTCAGTTTCAGTGCCCCTAGCATTATAATAATATCCTAAACACCTGATCACGTAATAAATCTGGTCCCAAGCACAAAACCCCCCTTCAAGTCTCCCAGAAATCCATTAAAACTACGTGTCTTAGACAACAGGACAACAAAGAGTGGCTGCTCGATGCAAAACGTGGATGCTCGAATAAGCTGCTTTTGAAACCGTAATTTTTCCAGTAAATACTAGTTAGTGAAACTTTTAACTGTGCTATTTAGCTTGTCCAACCTTATTCCCACAGCTGTTTCCAGTATTCTAAAGTACTTCCAAATACTCCTTTAAACTTGCAAAATATCATTAAACATTCGGAACCATTACCAATATTTATTCTATATGATATGTTTGAAATGTTAACTTGTGAGCTGTAACGTGTGCGACGAGGACAATCACAAACACATTTGAAGTCTACAAAACAAACTACTACAGAGGATTATACTGGCTGTGAGCCCAGGCACAAGAGCCTCGTTAACAAAATTCCTTAGATCGCACGGGTAAAATATACATAGTCACTAACCCCTCAAAAAATTTATAATACCTCCACCAACTACACGTGACAATTGCAATCCATTGGGATGGTAGCTCAGCATAAACTTTCTAAGAAAATTAAGGTACAAGAAAGGGCAGTGTACAGGAAAACGTGCTTTCTTCAAAACTGCAAGTTCTGACAATTGAGCTCGTAAAAATTATGATGGTTTAGCTAGGGTTAATGAAGAACTGTGTATTATTTAGAAATTTACTTTCCAAAACTGTTACATACGAACTGCATAATAAGAATAATAACAAAATGGCAGAATATTACACTTCTTATAAATATATCAGATTTATATATAAATATATAAAATTATCACTAGTATTACTGATACCAATAGAGTAACAATTAATGTACCATCTGTAATAATAATAATAATAGCCAGAGGTCCCAGGCAGGCCCGTACCCAGGATTTTTTTAGGGGGGCCAAGCACGAAACCTTGGATTTATATATATATGAAATATGTCAATTATTAAATAATTAATTAATATAATTTATTTATGTTTTTATATTTATAAACAAATTAATTTGCTACATTTATAAACTAGCAAATTAATTCCTTTAACTACTGGTTCAAAAGGTCGAGAAATTAGAAGATAGGTGAAATGTTTTTAATAAGTGTTAGATATTATTTAATTATTGCTTTTTATTAAAAATTATAATTAAATTTTCATACTTTTATTGTTATGTTTTTATAATGGTGTAAATCTATTAATGGTCTCTCGAAAGGAAATATTTATTTCCTTATCAGAGTTGTAGCTGGAGATTTCAGCACCCAGGACGAGAATGGTTTTCGCAACCCCTGCATCGAATTTGCATCCCCCTACCTAGATGCAACTGGCATACTTAGACATTGTAGAAATTTTATGTACTTACTCTTTTCCGCTGAAAAAAAAACTTAGCATTCAAGAAATGTGGCTAATGAAAGGACACTCAGTTGTCCATCCCACACCATCTTCATTCAAGCAGTGTTATTATTCTGCAAAATCGATTGCAAATTAAAGATCACTAGGTGGAGGGACAAAAAATGAGAAACTTTAAGAAGACATTAGTTTCCTATTAAATTAACATGTAAATGCTATGTTTTATTCCCGACGAAAGGAGAAATGACAGGTCAGTCTAATTTATATGTTCCAGGGGCATAGGGTGTCGGTGACAACCACCTTTGCAGCTACGACTCCATTTCTTGCTAGTCCAATTTGATATAATTTTAAAATCTTATCTATGACTGTAGAAGTACGTTTTTACCCCATGCTGTTACCAGCCCTAGAGAAAGAGAGACAGAGAGAGAGAGAACGAGAGATATATGCAACATTTACACACAGGCTGACATCCTTCTTTGTATGTGTTTATGATGTTATTCTTACTAAAGTATTTTTGAATTCCAAACTAGTTGCTTATCTTTGTTGTTATAACAGAAACTCTTACCCTCGGAAAAATTTAATAGAATAAGATCATTGGTGGGAAGGTGGGAGATCCCCCTTTCACCATGGGAATTCGTACCCTGAATGTGACCACCAACGCCGACCAAATTGGAACATTTAGTAGCTTCGCATAAATGGTTATAAAGCTAAAATTACTAAATATAGTAGACTGCAGACTTCTGGAGTCTGCCTCTCTCCAGAGACAACTAATTCATTTATACAATAAGAAAATCTAAATACAGTAGAGCGTCGATTATCCGAAGTAATTGGGGGACATGGGTGTTCGGAAAACTGGTTTGTTTGGATAATCGAACTGTACATGTTTATTTGCCAAAAAGAAGTACTGTACAGTAAATTTATTCATAAAAACAGGCATCTCTTTAAGTATGTATTACAAAGTAACGTACAAAGGCAACTTTAGTAGGAATATATAGTATGTGGTACAGTTTATTAAACAAAAATATGTACATATTACATACGCATTTTGCATGAACAATACACACAGTACACAAAATTAACGTTTAAAAAAATCCTTTATTTTGGTCTGTCTAAGCAAGCCTACACGCTTACGAGCAGCTAAGTCACGTACTTTTTTCATTACAGATATCTGAAAGTGAGCGAGTACACAGTTCGGTTAAGCGGTCGTTCGTTGACTGACGTTCGGATAATCGACGCTCTACTGTATTTGCAAAATCTTAAAAAAATATCCATGTTATTTTTATATGTTTGCATCAAAATATTTCATGGCTCTAGGGGGGGTAGCATGGCCCCGTTGCCTGGTCCCAGGTTTGAATCCTGACCTGGGTTCTTTGTGAGTGGCCTGTCACTTCATCAATTTCATATCATACCATATCACTCATCATCATTGTCGTGACTAGCTGAAAGCAGTGCTAAATAACAAAAATCAAATGAAATCTTCTACTATGTAATAAAAGAAGGTGAGGGTGGAATGGCTATGAGGGGAAATGTGGACTCTGTAAAATATATTTACAATAGTATTGCACTTTGTATTGATTACTGTGGGGATAAAATGAAGATTCTGGAGAACTCAGGAAAAGTACATTTTGAGTTCATGTGGGAACCCTGTGTCAGCTTCTGGTTTCTGCAAAGTGCTAACACCATGTTATCCGACAGAAAAAATAAATGTCAGTGGTAACAATGAATTGCAGTGTGGTTGATACAAACATAAATTTGAAGCTCTCTTAGTGCCAAAACCATGCCTCAACTAGCAAATATCCTATCAAGAAAAGTTATTTTCCTTGATTCTCTACACATTGTCAAATTTTGTCACTGGTAACAAAGTAACTCTGTGCTTATACTATGTAATAATTGTCCAATACTAATAATCGTGTTGTTTGAGTATGCAGGGTGGCTATTCACTGGGAGTTCTACATGAATTTATCTCCGTGGATGTGAAAAATTGCAACTTTCTAAAATCTAAATCCCATTGAATTCATACATATTTATTAATGCCCTGAGGTAAGTTTTTCAGTTTATCTTTTAATTCTATCGAGGAAGGAAAAGAAAAGAAAGCTGCATGGAAAATAAAACAGAAATCTCTCAACCCGTTTACATTGTTAGTGTCCTTTGCAGAACAATCTACCTGACAGATGGAAGATTATTGCAAGATAAGATATCTTGAAGTTGATTAGGTAAATTTGAGAGAAGTGGAAGAATAGATGAGGAGGTAAACAGAAGAGGACAAAGGGGTGGTGGACTTTATCAAAGCATTCGAAGATTAATATGGAACAGGGATGTACCTCTGAAATGCAAGAAGGTAATATATAACACATGCTATGTGCCAATAATTATGTACAGAGCCGAGATATGGACAATGACAGAGAAAAAACAAAGATGCAGGCAGTGGAGATGAAATTTTAAGGAGTACGTATATTGGGGAAGACTGGAAGGTATAGAATAAAGAGATCCGACAGGCAGTGGGGGTGGTGAAGCATCAGGTAGGATAGATCAGGCACAGATGAGATGGTTTGGACACATAAAGAGGATGGATGCAGAAACACTACCAGAAAGAGCTTACAAAGCACAATGAGTGGCAATAAGGTGAAGTCCAAGATGTCGGTGGAAAGAGCAGATAGCAGAGAAGTTAGAAGACAAGACTGGGACACCGTGGAAAGAGAGGAGTGGTGGAAGACCAGGAAACAATGGAAAGGCTCGACTTCTATGACGACCCAGCCAGAGGCAGGAAAGGGCAAGGGTAATGATGATTCTCGTAGATTAATTTCTCTTAACATATTTATCTTGTATTTGTAGTTGTATCTCGAGTCTGAGCATGTGAAATGGCAAATGTAAAGTCCACACCTTAAATATTTTAAATATGTATATACCATTTAATTGAATTGGAACTGCTTGTACCTTTGAATTTTTGGAAAGTTCGCCTTGAAAACTGGGAACCGTACTTAAATTTTATCATGGTCCTTGGTGTGGAATATTTAACAAGCAGGGTGAATACAGTCAATATGGTGACATTTCACCAAACCTCACACGAGATGTCTTCTCCTGTGTCTCCTACCCTTTTTCCAAGAGAACGCTTTGGTGCTCCTGTTCAATTTTCAGTCCTACACAAGTGAAGGGTACATGGATGAAGCAACACGAGTTCAAAGACGAATATGTGAGACATTCAGCTGCCTGCATCATCTTTCCTGACCAGGCGTATCATTATGAAGGTGAAAACTGTAGCCAGTGAATGCAGATACACATAATACAGGATGGGGCAGAAAAACCGGATTATTTTTAAAATATAATAGTAAATACAAAGAGTTGGTCTTTATTCATGTGCTAGCCATTACTAGTGGAGATAAATATGGCAATACAGATGCACAAGCGATGGGGAACATTTTCATCTGCAGGTAACTGCAAGAGGAACAAACAAATGATCGTTGTGTTTGGTTTTCTTAATGTATCTCTTCACTTTGAAGCGCTCTGTTTGGAGTCAGATCAACGTATATCTATGTCGTCTCTTTAGCGGTAAAATAGAATCATGTATCTCCAATTTACTGTCCCCCCTCCCTCCTTATCTGACTCCAAATAGAGCTCTTCAACGTGAGTAGATATGTTAAAACTGAACACTACATTTTTGGAGTTACGTTCCTCTACTTTTCACATGACAAAATTGGAAAAGGTCTCTCTCTTTTGTACAATCCATGAAATACAGTGTAGACCATCGCACCAGTGTTTGCGCTATTGACACACAAGCACTCGTGGCCTTTTGTCGGCATTGCAGTGTGCTGTTGAAGCAAGGGCACAACAGTTTCCAAATAATTTAAAAAGTAATTTACTTGCCTGATTTATACATGTTGTTCAAACTAGTCGACAGGAGAATGTGAAGTGATAAAAATCCCTGTTTTGTATTGTTTGGCCTGTTTATTAGTCTGGCGACTGTGAAGTGATAGGGTGATTGTTGTTACATATGTTTTTTTTTCCTAGCGTATTGAACCTAAAAGTGTGTTATGGCTAGAGGCACATATTTTTGGTAAATAAAAAAGAAATTTCGGTACAAAAACAAGTCTATTTTGGGTTCAAAAGTGGTAAATAAAATAAAATTTCGGTGTTATAGCGGTGAATAATTACATCAAAAGTACTATATAAAATGACATTTTGGTTTTAAAATTGTGAATTTAATCCTAAACTTGATTCAAAACTGCACTTATTACACAAAATAAACTTATCCCTTCTAATAGCACATTTATGTAGTTACCAGAGTATTAAGTTTATTCCTGTGTAAAGAGGTCCATTTTTGCTTCTCAAATATTTGTAGTAGAATTAATCAATTTTCCGTGAATTGCATAACTCGCAGGATACTTCAGACTTCAGAAAAGTGTTGCGTCTGTATATAAACGGTAAATTTCATGTTTAAGAGCATATTTCGTATTTTGCAGTTCATTTCACATTATTTCGTGACAAGACAGGGTAGGAAAATTCACCTCACACCTTTCAGAAACATGAAAAATTAATATTACAACATGTTATTTCACATTTCGTGTTTTCGTCAAAAACGAAATTTGCATGCCTCTAGTTATGGCTCGGCAAATATTTTCCACTGCACAGCGTGTATATTTATGATTCATGTGTCTTAACTCAATTAGCACGTAATGTTCAAAGGCAATTTGAAACAAGATTCCCAGGTGCAAACTCTTGAAACTAATTATGGAAACTTGCATGCTTGATTCACAAACAGTCGTCACTGTCAATATACAGTCGCGAGCACCTCAATGCCATTAGCACAAACACTGACGCAGCAGTCTACACTTCAATTGATTGTCCTGTATAAGTAGAATAACTCATCGTAATTTTAATATTTTTGCAAACATTTATATTGCAGTGTGTTAATTATCTGACAACTTTTTCGTCCACTTATGAAAGACTTTGAAAATGAAATTAAAGGAACACACATGAATATCTTATCAACTTTAATGGCAAGATACTTCTACAAGCTCACCATGTGAGTACTCATCTCTGTATTCATGTACAGATCCTACTAACACAAGAGAATTAGACATTGTCTATCCATAAACTATATCTATACAGAATTGTGCTAACAGTATAAGTATTACTGCTAAGACATTCTATAAGGATTTTATACACTAATAAAAAACAAGCAACATTTGAACATTACACACTTTCTTACATGACTATGCTGCCAATATGTATGGGTTGCAGTGCTTTTTTCAAAGTCTTCTCCAACAGTCACTCCTTTCTCATTCACACACTCACTCTCACTTCCTGCTAATCAAATCATTGTGTAGTTCTGGGGTTGAACCGATATTGATGTATGGGTTGGAATTTGATAACAGATACCAACCTAAACTTTTTCGGAGTGTGGGACTGATTTAATTTCCATAATTATAACAGAAAAATTGTACAGTTATAATAATCTATATTCTGAACTACTTTGAACTGTTACAATTGTCAAGGATCTGTATCAGCCCATCTCTAATTTTTTTGCTTGCAATGTCCTGAAGGTCATAAAAGTGTGTTCTAAAAAAAAAAAAAAAACATTTTTAGGACAAAGACAACAGAGGTCTCTGAAATTGTTGAAATTAAAACCATAAGAAGTAGAATCTTCCGAAATATGGATCTTGCAAATTTTACAGGCTAGCTTCTACACATTTCTGTAGGTTGGCATACAACATGCAACCGGTGATTCATTTTCAACTTATACATTAGTAATCCCTCTCTAGGCAATTCCACTTTACACTACAGATTCAGTGCAGTGAAGATAATTCGAAAAATGCTTCAAATGAAGAATAGAAAGTAGTGATGAAAGTCCAACAATAGGAGATTACATTAAGTCTAAGTAATGCAAAATACACAAGAAATGAAAACAAGACTAACTTGGTTGCAATGAATCATGTTCCCATCAAACAAACATTTACGAATTTACGAATCCCTTTTATGTTTTTTTATTAGTCACTTATTTCTAGCC
This sequence comes from Lepisma saccharinum, assembly GCF_977018435.1. NCBI lineage: Eukaryota > Metazoa > Arthropoda > Insecta > Zygentoma > Lepismatidae > Lepisma > Lepisma saccharinum. Next base: position 63,504,298 of record NC_139235.1, on the reverse strand, counting down.
CACTGCTCCCATCACAACACAGCGCATAAATTTTCCTCTATCACGAAAACAAGTTACTATAGTGCTGATATAATTATTTCAAACATTTTGTTCCTAATCAAAATACAGCAGAACCTAAATGTTTTTCAGGTATCTGCATCTTAAAACTGTTGGAAAATGTTAATTCTGGGAATATAAAATGAGGGTTCCAATGTACATATCAAACATTTGTATTTCTATACAATTATGCACAAATATACATCTTTTTGTAATCTTTGAATATGATTCTACACCAGAAAAAATATGGCAACAAAATTATGCAAAGTAAAAGTGGGTGAAGCTGGTATGTCACGGTTATATCGTGACAAGTGTGGGAATATTTTGCTGGAAGAAAAGTTTTGCCCCTTTTCTGTTTTGCAGTCCAAAAACCTTCAATTATTTTGGGCCAATTAACTTCACTCACTTCTATGACATTTAAATACAAATGCATATACATTAGAAAACAAAGCACAACATCTTTAATAATCAAAACAGTTTGAACAATATGATAAGAGAGAAATATTAGTAAGCCAATTTTTTTTTTTGTTTTTTACGAAAAGATAAATTTACCATTTCCAGAGTGAAATATAATCCCAGAGCCTGTATCAAGCATTAAAAAGTAAATATGCAAAATAATTTATCACAACTGCATATTTCTAGAACGAAATAACTTGAATAAGTGTGTGAAGAGTTTGCAGATTACAATAAACTCTGCTAAGAGATATTAAAGTAAGTATTCAGTTAAATAGAAACAAAATTCCATTCTATACAGTGAAACCTCTATTTTACATTTTCAGGGGTCCACTGAAAAAAAATTAAAATGCAAGAAAATTGTATACCATATTGCTTTAGTGGGACCATGAAAGTTGAATGTATAATACAGAAAACTGGGAAATTCAAAAATGTAAAATCATGTTCCACTTTGCAAAATTAAAATACATATATTTGAAGAAAACACCATATTGCTTTAAATAAATTTCTTTTCTTATATATCTTAGTAGCCAAAATAAACAAATGGATCAACAAAATTTCTGTATTTGTGAAGGGTTGCTTAACTGTTCAAGATAAACTCTTTAATGCAACTTGGAAACATTAACCCCTATCCTCACTAGATGTGTCTTTTAAAGAAAAATTGAATGTTTATTAAATATTGTTTACAACAACAGCACTAAACCAAAAAAAGTGAAATCTTGAAGCAATATTTTTCCAGTAGGATACACAAAAATAATTGTCATTTTTTGTCCATATTCAACATTTGTCTCCCAAAAGATGTACACATTATTTGTAATAACTAAAAGACATCATATTATACGGTACATACTCATTGAATATGTAGATATGGCTTTTACTATTTTCAGTTTTAAAAGTTGACAAAAAGTAGCAATAATTTTCTACAATTATATGAGATACATTGTGCATTTTTTTTTACTTTTTCTAACTATTGCAAAATATGTACATTTTCTCTGAAAGAAGAGCAGTTTAGTTGCGCCATTTGGTTAGCATCTACAAGGAAGTTCAGGATACACAGACTTTAGGAAAAACTAACATTTTGTACAAAATTCTACCCTACGTATAAAACCAAGGGCATCTTTAAAGATGCTACAAAAACACATGTTTAAAAACACTACAACAATGACTTAGTGAAAACAAATTCTACAAGATGTACCTCAGAAACATTCACTCTTGCACACACACATAACTCCCCATACAAGCAGCAACTTGTTAATCACACATCATTAAAACATAACAACACATAACCCAACACATTGATCTTGTCACTCTGTGATGGCTTGACTGAATATATGCAGTATATGAACATAGTGCAAGAAAGCTTTACTCATTAACTCAGGATTTCTTTACATTACCAGGATGTAGATCACGGCACTATTAAGACTAAAATACATTTTAAAAAGTAGAGTGTCATTAATGCAGCAGCAGATTAAAAACATCTTGGAGCAATCAATAACCTTTGCTTTATCGTCACTGTTAAAGATTTTGGAAGGCTATTGACTAATTTTTAGACTAGGAATTGCAGCTCTCCTGGTGACATGATTCAGTGAGATGTACGCACTCAAAACATCGGACACTAACAGCGATTTAATCTGGCTGGTAACCCGAGAACACTTGTTCTAATTTTTAGAGCTCAAGTTGTGAGGGATCATGACTTACTCTCCTGGTAATTGACGATTTATTGTTAGTCTGAGATGTCTGGAAGCATACCCTCTCCTTAATCTACCCATGCATTAAAAACAGTATTCAACCAATTTTCATATTATCGATGGAAAATTATGGTATAAGCTAGGATATTATCAGCATGGCTATTTTGCAAACTTTCTAAAAAAAATTCCAGGCTCCAGTTTTGTGGAACTTGAGAGGCACTGGAATAGACAATGCAGTGAAGCCGAAATCCCTGGTTAGCAGCAACTAATTTTCAAAGTAATATTACTTATTTTTGTATGTCTATGGGTAAGCTTAGAGCAACATTTGCAAACCACTTACAGAACACATTCATACTTATCCAGGCACCGTTTTTTTTTTGCAATTTATTCATAATAATGACAAGAGATATTATGCACCATTATTGAACTCAAAATTAGACACTCCAACAAAACTTCATACACACACACACACACACACACACACACATACAAAAATATAAAGTAATCTTATTAGGAGTTCTCCAATTTCGGTAACTGAACAGCTAACAATTTAAAAACAAAACATACACAGCAGTGTAAAATATATATGTCAACAAATTTCTAGAAAATAATACATGATTATTAAATCCAAAAAAGCCTCTTACGATATAATTGCTAAATTCAAAGTTGCAAATAGATGACAAAATTTCCAATCTATTAAACATGAGTTTTGTTATTTTTGCATATTGTTTTATTATGCAACTGTAACGTATTTTGATTTATGTGAAATTTTCCAGAGGCCCATACGTCATCATCATTCATTTACCGCAATTCTGACCAACTTTTAAAAACGATCAATTAATCTTAGTTTACCTGTACACTAAACTGGCACATTAAAAAACAAAGCAGCCAAACACTCTTTAAAAACTAGTAAATATTTTTTTTTTCTAAACCGAGAGTTCTTTGGTACACAACTTCACAGTCATCACTACACACTGTAACAGCATTACATCCTAAAAACATAAACTGAACAGATATAATGGAATTAAATGTCATTCAAAATGGGTAGCTTTATACATTTTGCATCAGTTGTCTTGTCACTGCTTCAGGAGTATTGTTTGATATGAGGTATAAGCATCAACTAAGCGACAGTGGTTCAAAATTGGAAGTTCAAACAAGTAAGCTACAAGTTAGGTTTTTGTGCTAGCCGTATCAAACTGCATGTGAATTATACAAAACTAATGGAATTTCTCATAGTATTACGATGAATAACCAAATGTTTCATTCGTAATATCATGGAAGTTTAGCAACAAGTAAAAAAAAATTAAAACGTTGGCAAGAATAATGTACTTTATATACTACCAACTCCTTAAAAGAATAACTGTTAGACTGTGATTGAAGTAGCAATATTAGATCACATTATAATGTGCTGTGAGGATTTTACAGTCTTCTGCTATACATAAGTGGAAGTCACATGGAAGTGTGATCTAGAAACGACTTACACTACACTTACATATCTCTATTCCATAAATATCCCTCTCGTTTTTTATATTTTTACACATTTACAATATTATTCACACAAATGATAATCTTGTAAGAAATATTCAGGTAACAATGTTCACAGCTTCTCTTTTCTTGTTTCTTTAAATATGTTCTTGCCAGGTAAAATAACTACACAAGTGGAAAATTCACAACATTGGAGAAGGTGAAAAGTACCATACTTGACCCTATAATGTCTCTTTTATCTCATCTGGATACAATGTATGATTTAGCAAAATGTCATGTTTATTTTCATACATTATGCCTAAATAACCATCGTAAAAACAACGTGCATTTTTTTTTTGTTTTTGCCCGAAAATGAGAGAAAACATAGACATTAGAGGGTATATGGTACGTTAAAAAAAAACTTACATTTAACGGAATTCATTTACAAAGCACCTAATATGGCAAAAATAGTTCTTCCCGCTACGCTTGAACATCTTATCGAGTTCTTCAGCCACTAAAAGTGTTTCCGGACGTAACACCTCAGACACTAAACGCTTCACCTTCACTTGCTTCGTGTGTTCTTTGTACACTTATTCCTCTTCAGTCATGCAATCACATGGTTACCCTCACATGCATGCAAAAACACTTTTGTCAATGCACACGCAGCTTGATGTACTTTGCATGACGGACTCTTTTCACCTGAACTCGTATATTTGGATGCTGTGCTCCGGGACGTGCGTAAGTGTCAATGATTGGTACCTGTCAAAATTTAATAGCAATAATTAATTTCCAGTACATATAAGAAACACATTTACACTTTTCAAAATTCATTTTTTGACGAAATCTGAGAGCATAAACATGTACTGGAGGCAAGAACTGGATGACTGGGTAAGAGAAGACCGAAAGAGACACCATGCAGAACAAGGAGTTAAAGTCCACTTTATGCACAGAAAGGCTAATAGGGACTGGACCAACAGTTTAAAGTGGGATCTGAACCATTATGAGCCTCCACTGGGTATCAAACCTGGACCCCGTGATTACAAGGTGACATTATCATGCCACTGGGAAGCCAACGAACATAGAACAAGGGTGTGAAGGATATCCTGAATATGAGGAACATTTCATGAAGTGAAGGAAGGAAGTTGGCAGATCATGACAGATTGCGAACACTCTGTAAAATCTTGAACACCAATAAGTAAAAGAGGATCAGAATAAGTAAGTACATATGTATGCTTGAAGAAAATAATGAATCAAAAGAAATATAAAACTGGGAAGTAAGGTGCTGCCAGAAGTTATTTTCTTTAACCTCTACAGGAAAAGAGTCTCTTGTCTGTTACCCTCTCAGGTTGTGAACGTTTCAAACTTGTCGCAATGTATCCAAAAAATTGTAGAAAGAAAATTAATAGTAGTAGTGAGATGAAACTTGTCTTATATTTGCGGAATGACAGGACTCCTAGAGGAGGTGAAATTTATACATGTTACCACCTAATGATGAAATTTTAAAGAATGAAATCAAAACTTTGTGCAAATTCCTGGAAATAGCTAATAGTGCCGGCTATATGGATAGACCGAATTTACAGGGAAGAATGACACAAACCTTGTCCCCCAATGTTCAAAGACGACATGGAAAATATACAGCTAATTTTAGAAAATCATAATCTTGGGGTAATTCGAAAAATTAGAGGTCTCTCACCGGACACCTAAATATCGCATGCTATGTTTTTTTGCTCCACTGTATCATGTCTTCCTTCGTCTGTATGTAAATGAACAAAAAAGACAACTGAAATACGAGGGTCACTATTTATATTTTGAGCCTTGGCAACACTGATTGAAGTTAGGCGCAATTTGACGTTTGCACGGAATCGTCTGGCATTATTGACCATAACGTACTTCAAATGTTTTGTCAATAGCTTCATTTGTGTTGTTTATGTTGCCTTGGAGATTGCGTGACAACAATAAAATGGAATTAACTCGTGAACATTTTCGTGCGATGATTTTTTACGATTTTCGACGTGGATTATCAAGACAAGAGTGCATCGATCAACTTACTTCCACATTTGGCGATGAAGCCCCATCCTTTGCCACTGTGAAACGCTGGTATAATGAATTTAATCGTGGCCGCCATTCGCTCACCGACGAGATTCACGAAGGTCGTCCAAAATCAGTTGTTGTTCAAGAAAACATTGATGCTGTGCAAAACCTAATACTGCAAGATCGTCATGTGACATTGTGAGATTGAGGCAACCATAGGCATTAGTTCCACCAGCATATATAAAATATTACATGATCATTCAGCTTTGAGAAAGGTATGTTCTCGTTGGATCCCACACAATTTGACAAAAACTCAAAAAGACGCTCGCGTCAATTGGTGTAAACAAATGCTCAATAAATACAATCGTGGTGCTTCAAAAGACGTATATAAGATTGTAACAGGTGACGAATCATGGATATATGCATATGAGCCGGAACGTAAACAGCAGTCGACTGTATGGGTGTTTCAAGATGAACCCAATCCAACAAAAGTTGTTCGCCCTCGAAGCACATCGAAACAAATGGTCGCCTGTTTTTTCGGGAAAACTGTACATGTGGCAACTGTGGCTTTAGAGGAACGTAGAACGGTCAACTCTGAATGGTACACAACAATTTGTTTGCCAGAGGTCTTCGGTCAAATACGGAAAACAAACAAACGCCGTCGGATCATTCTTCATCAAGACAATGCCAGCTGTCACACATCTCGTCTAACAACCGACTTTATGAACAGTCAAAACATCGAATTGATGGGTCATCCGCCGTACAGTCCTGATTTGGCACCCAATGACGACTTCTTGTTCCCGAATGTCAAGAATAAATTGCGTGGACAACGATTTTCGTCGACGGAAGATGCTGTTGATGCGTTCAAAAGCCATATTATGGAGGTGTCTCAAGAAGATTGGAAAAACTGCTTTGACAAATGGTTCGAACGAATGCAAAAGTGTATTGACCATAAAGGAGAATACTTCGAAAAACAATAAAGCAGTTTTCAATGCCAAATTCCTGTTTTTTTTATTGTTAGGCTCAAAATATAAATAGTGACCCTCGTATCATCTGTAGTTTTCAAGAAATGGCATGTTAATTGCTGCTACGTGGTGCAGGTTTAATTTGAAACTGCATATTTAGATCTTTCCTTTACAAAACCAAATAAATTACACATTTAAATTCAGAAAAGTAACAAAATGCCAGAATTTTTACTAAAATGCAAGCACCTTATAGATAGGCTACAGACAAACTATCAATAACCGTACGGGTACACAGATTATTTTTAAGGAGTATATTGGGAAAGACTAAAAGGGATAGAATAAGGAATGAGGAGATCTGACAGACAGTGGGTGTGGTGAAGCTTCATGACAGATCAGGCACAGATGAGGTTGTTCGGACACATGAAGAGGATAGATGCAGAAAGACTACCAGTCAGGTCCGTAGCCAGAATTGATCAATTGACTCTATAACTTGTTTATAGATTTTATCCATGCATTTGACTCAGTGCACAGGAATAAAGTAATAGAAGCTTTAAAATCATATGAAATATCATCTAAACTAATTAGACTAATTATGTTACCGTTAACCAACAATAAAGGAAGAGTTAAAATAAACATGGAACTGAGTGAAGAATTCGAAGTAGAATGTGGAGTCAAGCAAGGTGATCCCTTATCTGCAACTCTGTTTAGTATAGTGATAGACTCTGTATTGAAACAGATGGAATTGAGAGGAAACATATCAACAAGATTAAAACAATGTATTGCATATGCCGATGACAACCTTATAACAGCAAGGACCAAAAATACATTAATAGAAACATTTGAACAACTTAAAAGTGAAGCTTTGAAAATGGGTCTCGTAACTAATATGCAGAAAACAAAATATCTCAGATGTGTAAAAGGTAAAAGCAGATTACAAGACCTAATTATAAACTAAGAGAGAATAGAAGTGAGATCTTTCCAATATCTTGGATCAGTTGTAAATGGCGACAACACAATTGAAGAAGAAATTAGAGAGAGAGAGAGAGTTATTCTAGGTAATAAAGCATATTTTGCCAACTTAGCTCTATTTAAGAGCAAACTAATATCTCAATCTGCGAAACTGAGACTTTATTATAGCATAGTAAGACCCATGCATGCGAAACTTGGACCCTCAAAGACTCCTGTAAACAGAAACTCTTAATATTTAAAAGGAAAATATTAAGAAGAATTTATGGACCTCTGAAAGAACCTGATGGAAATTGGAGAATACAAACCAACGAAGAACTCAACAAGTTAATCAGGAATGAAAATATCATAAAATCACAAAGACGAAGATGGTTTGGGCACGTAAATAGAATGTCTGATGAAAGATTAGTAAGACAAATATATAAATGGAAACCACTTGGGATACGAACCTTAGGCAGGCCAAAGAAACGATGAGAAGATGAAATAATTCAAGATCTGAAAGACATGAAAGTAAAGCATTGGACGAAGAGCATCCAGGATAGAAAAAAGTGGAGAGATGTTGTTGAGAAGGCCAAAACTTTCAATACATCAAGAAGAAGAAGAAAAGATGGAAAATATTCAATCATAGTGCCTACCATACATTCCACTCCCTGGTCGAAACAATAAAACTCCCCTTCGTTCCAACTTGGGAGCTGTTAACCTTTGATGCAGATGCATAATTACATAAAAGTCACATATTTCTGTATAAATGGGAGGCCACAACAGGGGCAACAAAGGTACAGATGAAGAACCTCCCGTGAAGGAACTTTCTGAGGTCTAGAAAAGAGAATCTCTGTACTTGCCGCTACTTAGACTTCTTCTTCTTATAAATAAGATGAACGAATATAATAGCTCCAGTTCATGCTCCCTGAATTTATCCTTCACCAAAGTTGTGAGCAAAATATCTCCTGTCTACATTATCACTCTTCACTGCAAACAAATTACACAAAACAGTCTCACCTAATCTCAAGGGGGCTGACCTCAGTGCCAGGGGGGAGGGCTGACGGTAGTTCCAGGGGGGTCAGCACCCCCGGCACCTGCTACCAGTAAGAGCTTACCATGCACAAGGAGTGGGAATAAGGCCAAGGGGGAGACCAAGATGTCGGTGGAAAGATAGTTGAGAGCATTAGGAGAAGAGGACAAGATTGGAACACCATGGAGAGAGAGCAATGGTGGAAGACCAGGGAAAAAGTGAGAGAATTTACTTCTATGCCAAGCCAGCCAGAGGCAAGAAACAGCGAAGGACGATGATGACACATATTATCAATCAAAGCCAATATATTTTGTGCCTCCACATTACGAATCAATTTTTTTCCCAATTAATTTCGAAGGAAACACGAAACATCAGTAATACAATACTAAAACCAAGTTTACTGCACACAGCATGAACAATTATTCTCTCCCATCCAAATTTCATGCATGTATATTTTTTAAAAATGTGTACCAACTGCAGATTCTGCATTGTGCTAAAAAAGCAAGACATACTCCTCTTCCCCTTCTGTTCCATTGTACATACATGTCTTTGTTTGAATCTCTCGCAACCCTAGCTTACCCGAGCTGTACGAGAAACTTACTTACCTGAGGGACGGGGGCCTCACAGGCCAACATTTTTTTTTTAAAAACTAAAATTGAAGAAACCATTTTGTTATTGAATTGTTTCTTGCTCTCTTGTTTATAGATGTTTAGTTATTTGTTAATTGTAATGATTAGGGCCCGGGACTTTTATAACATATTTTTTATTTGGTATCGGATCATGTACTGGGGTGAGATCACTATGTATCTGATGAAAATCAGCCGAAATAGACGAACTTGATAAAGCATATTCTGACATATTTTACCAATTTCGCATTTTTACAACATATTTCTTCAATTTTCTCGTAATAAGACATATTTCTGTATAATTTCGTAATTGTCTCGCATATACTCTGTTATTTAATAAATTTTCTTCGTATATATAGCACAACTGATAGCTCATATTATCGATGCTAGGATAAGGAAATTACGAACAAAGAATTTAAAACCAAATGCAGTCTTTCCTTACCAACTAAAAATAGAACAATAATACCCCCCCCCCCCGCACAATTAATAGCCATGCAAACATTATTGAGGGAAAATGTTATCTCATTGTTGTGCAGGATTCTGGCTTCATTTAATACTCAACCCACACCCTAGTCGACCTTCCCTGGAAGATACTGAATCCCAGATTATGAGAAATTCGAAAGTACTGTTGTGCATATTTTTGGATTTACTAGGAATATTTCTACCTTTTTCTGACATATTTTTCAATTTTTATGACATAATTACATACATATTTTACAGTTTTATAGGACATAAAGTTCCAGGCCCTAGTAATGATCACAAAAATGTTCATCATTAATAAAAAATAATAACCAATTATTGCACAAGTGTCACACCCATATTTTACAATTCGCTAAAACTAAAAAAAAAACTTTTTTTTATTAATGCTTCTTTATTTATAGATAGGCAGTTGTTTATTAATTATAACACGCTTAACACACTTTTAAAGATGGTGACTGATACGCCCTCCAAGGGCATTTTGCCTCCTATTTACATTACATTTGTGTTCTAAACTTATTCAGAATATTCTGCACACCTTAGGGAACAATGTAATCTATTCTCAATTCTTCATAAAAAATTTTGTTGAAAAATTAAAGGTATGCTAGGGTTAAAAGTCCAACCACTTGAGCAAACACAAAATTGAAGCAAAAAAGTCTGCAAATTGCTCAAGAAGGAAAACAAAATAGGTTTTTCCAAAAGAAACAACAACAAAAAAAGTCCATGCTTGCACAAGACAAAACCTAGGCAAACATGTTGACAGTATGGAAAGGATGGCTTTGGACACCTTGCCCACACAGCAACAAGCCAACTCCAAAAATAAATTGGCACTCTTCCCAGCTCTGAAATAGATGAACCCAACTCGCACGGTTTGTTTCACAACAAAGAAATTCACAAGACTGCCTCACAGCAAACGAACTTGGCAAGGGAACTTGTGCCAGAAACAACAAAAGGCCAACAATAATTCTTGGGGCAAAGGAAAGAATTCCAAGCTTATTTTTTTACAAATAAAAATAATGATTTAAATGAAGCTACTTAAATAGCCTGCAGAGACAGGTAACATGAAAAAAAGAAACTGCCATGTACTATCTTCAGGACTTGTTGTCATCTGGAAGGGGGGACCGACTCCTGGAAAATGAATGTTAACTTAAAATTGTAAATTTCGCACATATTATTTCATTCCCTAAGGCATATGGAAATACAGCAATGCATACAATTGATTGATTTTCTTTATTTTACTTCACTTTTTGTGCCACTTTTGGCTAATTCGCGAAGATGAGGATGATTTATGAAACTGATGAATGGACACTCACAAACATCCATGCCCAGGCCAGGATTCGAACCTGGGACCCCTGTCATCGTATCGTGCTAACCACTCTGCCACAGGGACCTGCCAGCAATGCATTCAAGAATCAACTAGGTGTTAATAACATTACCTACAGTGTAATGTGTACTGTTACTCTGAATACAAAGCAGACCACAATCAAGAAAACAACATTTCAGTGTTGCCTTACCATTCAGAACTCCTGTGATAATAGTAACCTTCGATGGTAGCAGTGGATTTCTGGAAACAGATGTAATAAAAGCCAGCAAATGATGCGCCATTTATATCCTTGATTGTGTGATCTGGAACCAAAAAGTGTTCTTTCCATCTCATGAACACATAATCTGTAGTCTTCATTGCTTCATAATCAAAACTGTCCGAGTTGAATGTTTTTACATATTGATAAAACGAGAGAAACTTACTCTGAAACAGAAAAAAATTGCAGATAAGATACAAACTAATACAACATTATTATATTGTTTATGGTAAGAAATAAAACTAACATTCACTAACAATCCACCACGGTATTCCTGTTTACTTGGCAATGCATAATTAAGCTGAATATAATAACCTTGTTATGGAATTTTAACTTAATATTAGAGGTCACGAAATAACAACAATTAGCAATAATGAGTAGATGTAGCACAACAAAGGCACACTGAAACAGACTTAAATCATTGTAACATACTAAATTATAGAAACTCGTTTCTCCAAAAACAAAACTGATGTAAAATCATTTCTGTCTGTGGCAGATGGGACTCTTCAATTTTGTTTATGAAAATCACAAGCACTTGCAACAATATTCTCTTTTCTAGAAATCACCATAAACATTAACCAGCAAATCAGGGCAGATAAAAATCATTGGTATAAATTAAGAATACCGGAAGTATCTCAGATTGCTTTCAAATTTGGCATTCTTTCTCATTTTGGCCTCGTAATCACGAATCTGCATTTAAAATTTGGCGGTCACGTCTAGAAATTGTAAAATTACCTTCTCAATCACTACTATGATTCTCCATATACTAACATGGAAACAATATGAAGACATCTTCCTTTCCACACAACGGTCTTGCTACCAATGTGTTGTATTGTGCTATAAGTGAGTGGGTAATAACCTGCCGCCTGCAACCACTATCGCGGCAAAGCCTCCACTTCCCTTTGCTCCGACTACCCACCTGTCTCTATAGAAACGTTGGTAAGGATTTAAATATTAAAAAAATGTAAGTTTCGTAGCACGTGGAACTCCAAAAATTACTTTCCGTGCTCCAGAATTTCTTTCTTCACACTTAGTAAGTAACAAGTAATCTTCATAGAAAGAAAAAAAAATCCTTGCAAAATCGACGGTGGGTTAGATGACCACGGAGCCAATGTTGTGTGGAGCAACCCGTACATAAGTAGTCTTATGACCCCAAATTTAAACTGTTTTCCTAACCTAACCTTACCCAGAATGTTCAGTTCGGCTATCTGTCAATGGTCTTCCTGTGATTGCAGCAACAACCCTATAAAAAATCTTATAAAAAAAACCACAAACATTACTCACCGAAGATGCCATTTTCATATCCTGCAGTTTTACGATCCATGCACTGTTGCCAAATTTACCTGTAATCAAATCAGTTCATATTCCACATCCTCTACTACATCGTGATTTGTCACTTTCACTTTAATCCTTCATCCTCCACGCATCCTTCTCCACACTCCATGTAACGATCTGTGCAACATTCACAACTTTTTTACTGCTCTCTTCCACCATTCTAACACGATCCGTGCTCTCTAAGTATCAAATCAACACTGTAGACACAGTAAGTTATAGCAAACGTCAATTGTTTATATCAAAAATATGGTTTCCATACTTGGACACGGAGAATGATTGCGAGAATTGAAGAACTTCTTTTACAACTTCTACATGTTAATGATCAATTTCTGCAATTGACCGCAACATCTTAACCTTAGAAGAACCACCGCGACTAAGTATTTCGTGAGTATAATTAGTATTATGGAAATTACAGAAGGGACTGGTATTGTAAATTCTAGCTGCAAAATGTTTGCTATTTTTGTCCATAAAAATTATTGAAGTTTAAAGCAAGAGAAATGTAAGTGTGTTTACAGTTTACATATTACATTTCCTTTCGTATGAGCTTCACACCATCAATACATATATTTTGTTTCCTTTCGTTAACAGATTTAAATCCATGTTGTTTTTTTAAAGAAAATCACCTGATTTAAATCAATCCACCTCGCAGCAAATTTGGTAACACTTTACTATACCTGAGACAGATTTCTTCAAATTTACAGGAGAAAGTACTTACGCAAATCATTTTCTGTAGCGTTGTTGATGTTCGGGAATGTAATTTTGATTCATTTTAATGCGAATGCATGTGGTTTTGTACGAAAATCTATTTCCGACGCGCTATTGCTGCTGCCGCCATTTGCTTCCTGCATGAGAGCACAATACGCTCTCGTATTGTCCGTATATGCTCAATTGAACGAAAGGAGTGCTAATGAAACCAAACCTAACAGGCCTAACCTAACCTAGTAGGCATACCTCGTCCCCGTGATGGTTTGTGGGGCTATCGTGATTTTTTGGGCTAACGTCAATGGGTTTTCTGGCTCAAGGAACGACCAACGGTAAGCTATCGCCATGTTGTGTGTGGAAATAAACAAGAACAGTAAGTACTCGTAAATGTAAGAAATATACATTACTTTCCTAACAAATTCAATTATTTCACCTAAATAAGTATTCCGGAATGCAGAATAGTACATTAGCAATGTAAAAAATTGCGAGAGAAATGATTCCAAGGTGTCTCAGGAATAGTAAAGTAGTACCAAATTTACTTCCATACCATAACAATAAAATAATCAGCCAATAAAACCTAGGATAAATTATCCAAAATAGCACATGTCAGTCAAGATTTAAATAAATAATATACATAAAGCACAATTCACACAATCCAAAGACTGTCATGTCCATAGTCACTCTACATTGAAGAAACCTGTTACCTAATAATGCTAAACTCACCCAATGCTTCTTATCAACATCTTCATCAGCATCCCACTTCCTTGTGAGAAAAGGATATTTTTTGCTAATTATTTCTCCATCGAAGAACGTAGTCAGTGTTGGAAATTCTTCCGTCAAGCCCTTGATTTTTAAATAACCACACAAGTAGGAGTTCTCTTCATCAACATGCTAAAACAAAACAAACAAATAAAAATGTAAGAATCACTGATAACATTAAGTGTTATGCTATTGAGATAACCTACTAACATTTGTTTGCATACAAATCAAACAAATGCTGAACCCAGTAATGCCATGTGTCGTTACTTGTTTAGAACTTTGGAAACTGGAGGATCAAAGTTTCTGATCTGGAACTTTGGGACAAGAATTTGTTTTCACGTGTAACACAATTCAACACTAAATAATAATCAAGCATATGCTAAATTAGCATCCAGAATTTTGATATTTTTTTACACCAATTGAACACCATACACAGAAAGTTATTGCCAACTCAGACAAATATGTCAATGGAAAATATAACACTAAAGAATACCTTAACTGACCTGCTCAACATTGAAATTTGGTAACTTTTCCATATGGAGAGGTTCTGAATCCAAATTATTCACGTACATATGAAATACATACTGATTTCACTTAACTTTCTCTTTGCTGCGCAGCTTCCCACTTTAATAAAAACCATAATGATCACGTATATAAATTGATTGTTTTCAAAATTAACAAAATCATTATTCTTACCTAATCATAACAATCGTTGATTTGCACGTATATTGATCAAAACCAGAGCACTGTCTGTCTATGAACAAAACAAACATAAACAAGTAATACAGCAACAGTCTGCTCTTCGACTGTTACATGTTTCCTTCCAACTTACCTGCAACACAACTTCTACTTCGTAACTGTTCCCTTTTGATTTTTGATGGCCCTGAAATTTGGAGCCGTTGTACAACAACGATCTTGCTACTCCAGGCTGGCGAGAATTTGCTGGTGGAGGCGGTACAATATCAATTTTTACAGGCATTCTTTGAGAACCAGAATTTATTGAAAGAGCCACACTATCCACCACCTTCTCGAACCGTACACGATTTACTACTGACAAAGATGGCGACACAGTAGAGAAAAAAAAAAGTAAGTTGTCCGAAGTCCTTCAAAATATTAAAAATCATTGTATACATTTGTCTTTAATATGTATTCGTTATTATTGATAAAATGTAATTAAGCATTCACAGTATGAAATAAACTATATAAATGCTCTTATTTACTTGTAGTTCTACCAATGTAAATGCTGAATTGATTCCTCAAATCACATCACAACAGATACAGACGAAGGAAGGAACATGGCTACAGTGAAGGAGAGTAACTCTCACGAAGAGATGAACAATTCTTCGAAAAGAAGTAGTAATCAGTGGGTTCGGTTAAACGTTGGCGGGACGTATTTTTTGACCACAAAAACTACACTATGTAGAGATCCTAATTCATTTTTATTTAGACTGTGTCAGGAAGACTCGGATTTAATATCTGACAGGGTAGGTGTGTGTGCGTGTGCGGAGAAGTCATGGTATTTTCAATAAGTGTTTAATGTGCTATCAGTGCTATAAGTGGTTATCTATGTTCTTAAATTTGTACATGAAGAGATTGCTTTAGTGTTCTGTGTAATTTACAAACGATAAGAGACAGGTTTGTCCGGTGATCAACGTCGCCTGATCGGAACTTTTAACAAAATGTTAATATTAAATTAACCCATTAACTGCGGGTTAGCTATATATAGACTCTCTAAAATTGGGCCTTTTTTGCGGAACGTCTATATACAGACGACATAGGCGTAGTTTTGCCCGTCCGCTTGGGGGGGGGGGGGTAGCTAGGGCTAACTCGATTCATGCTTTTATCCATTACAAAAATCATCACGGGCATTCTCCTTGGGAGACAGGTGATCCTCGCATCATGTTATCCAAAAGAATTGGAATACAAAGTTATTAGAGAACACATTTCTTCTTTAAAATAAAGAAGGTATAATTTGAATGTGTGATGGGTAATCCTGTGTTCATGGTACTGTGCAAATTATAATGCTGCTGTCTTAATAATCTCATGGCTTAATTGAAGATGACGGGAGTATTCCCCGATTTCTTTGAAATTTTGTATACTTTCTACATGAGGCCTCCTGAACACGGATCTGACATTACAACTTCCTGGTCACGTATGTAACTTGAAAATTTCACGTAATGTTAAGGTTAGGTTAAGTTAAGTTTGGCAAACATACTTCAAATAACACTAAGCTTACCTTCAAACTCTGTAGTATTTACAATCCAACAGTGGATACAGTGCTGCCATACTTAAAATCCACACTCAACATGTTCCTCTCCATCCTGGTTGTCGCTATCACTGTCACTGTCGTTCTGCTGATCGCGTTCTTTTAACGGATCGTACAGCTGTCCTGCAAGCTGGAAAACACTGTGGCACAACTCAGTGGCTACATTCCACAAAACATGGCTTCCTCACTTCTTTCCGGAATATTGCCATTATGAAAAGCAATATATTACACCTTACACATGTAATACCCAAATTTCAAACAGTGATCGGGACATCATAACCTCTGATACTTCATCCGGAAAACTTATTTGGTTAGTACATTCTCTAGTAAATAAATCGGAGAACACTCCCGTCACCTTCAATTGCTACAATCTTATAAATGTTTACAAAGAGCTCCCCAGAATACTATTTAGTAGACTGTAATTAGTTTCAATTCATTTCAACCTCAAATGCAAATCTTCTTTTTTACCAGTATATTATGCATGCTTATAATTAGGGAAAGGAACTTTAGGTAAATAAATGTTTTTTCTGCGATAAGATACAGACCCTCATTTTTGCCAAAATTCTGATCATAGCCTTATATGTCAACACAGCAAATTTTATTTTACATAAAAACACATATTTTCCAGTTTTCCGTATGTAAATACATATTTTGCGAATTTTCATTTTAAATACATAAAATCGCTCATTGACTTCATCTACCTCGAAATCCTCGAAGGAAAAATGTTTATTCTCCGCACCTTTTTCATATCGAGAGTGCTAGGTTTGTTTTGTCTTTGAACACCCTCGCTGGCAGACTTCTGGCACCTCGCCTACGATCCTATTGGGAGAAAATAGCTGTAAGTAGCTGGGGCTGGCTACACGTAACGATAGCAAGGCTTTTTAATGAAGCAATGCAGCTATTGTGGCCGGAAGGCATAAAATTTGACAATGTTCTTCTCGTTATAGATGCTGCAGCTTACATGAAAAAAGCTGCAGTAGGCCTTGCCGTTAGCTACCCCAAAATGGTGCACGTTAAATGTGTGGCTCATGCGTTGCATAGAATATGTGAAAAGATGAGAGCTCTTTATCCCAATGTCGATAAACTGGTTTCAAATGGGAAGAAAGTTTTTATCAAGTCGCCTAGAAGAATGGACATTTTTAAACAAAAATGTCCTGAGGTTCCCCTTCCCCCTACACCTGTAGTTACGCGATGGGGCACTTGGTTGGATGCAGATGTTATCCCCAGAACTTTGAAAAAATTGTATCTGTTGTAAATGATCTCGACAAAGAAGAATTCTGCAAGAACTGTTGATGGAGCCCTCCTTAAAAGTCGAATTGGCATACATCTCAACAAACCTGTCCATTCTCTCTAATTCCATATGAAAGCTTGAATCATCCGCGAACACTTTGGCAGCTTCCATTGGTAAAGTCCGTATAGTAGAAACGAAACTGCAAGAACTCACTGGATCTAAATGTCTAAATGTACAGAATTTTTTTGGAAAAACCAAGGTTTTCAAACTTTGTGCCAAATTGCATGTGTTTTGGGAAGTGAAGTAGAGGAAGAGGAAGCTTTGGAAAACTTAAGCGTTAGTGACATTTCGTGATTCAAATATGCAAGAATTGTTTCTTGTGACGTGGAGCGATCTTTCTCACAATATAAGATGCTTTTTAGAGATAATCGTCACAGATTTACAATGGAGAATTTGGAAAAAACTATGGTGATCCACTGCAACTCTTCCAAAAAATTGCTCGCTAAGAGGTAATCATTTAGAAACTAATTTCAGGTGTTTAAAATGCATGTTATAGTTTGTTTTTGTTACCAAATGTTTTTATTTTTGTCACATATTTTCCTGTTTTTATCACATATTTTCAACATTTATGACACATAAAAAATAAATATTTCTGAGTTTTTTAGCACATAAAGTTCCGTTCCCTACTTATAATTGGACGTTAATTGCTTAACCAAGGCCACCTGCAGGATTTTTCTTAGGGGGGGGGGCACCAGTACTTAAAGTGGAGGAAAGGTCAGGTGATGCTTTTCCCCAGTTAAGAGAATTCTCATATAGCATCCCCACCACTAGGATAATTTGAATAGGCACTGTCTTTCACGGCACTACTCGTCCATGTTTTCACGCTACAATTTCAAAATTTTGTTTCTGTGAAGTCTACAGATATCTCCAGCCCCTCTGCGGGTGCCCTTGTGCTTAATATCTAATCGAACAGAAACCAATGGCATTCTAAGTTTCATTTATTCAGATTATAGTCCAGTACCGCCTATTGGCAAATCAGAAATCAAATGAGAATGAACAGCAACGTATAAGTTTTGCTAACATTTAATGAGCAGCAACGTATCAATTGCGATCACGGACCGATAAAAATTAAAGTTTCGTAGCACTGCAACGGCAAAATTTCCTCACTCAATTTCGCCAATTTTGCAATTTCTACACGTGACCCCCAAATTTTAACTTCAAATTCGTGATTAGGAGGCCTCAATTAGCGAGTATGCGAAATATTTCAAAAATCGGGGAGGAGTCCGGTATTGTAAATTCTTACAAATAGTTATTTTCCTGTAGTTTACGGTTATTACAAGCCTAAGAAAACCGTTTTTCATTGTGACGTTTCAGGAGAATAAACGCTCCCTTCATCAGACATTTGTGTGTTATCTTGAAACGTCACAACGAAAAACTGTTTTCTTATGCTTGTAATATCCGTAAACTAAATAATTCTACAATGCAAGTAATGCTTACATACAAGAAAAACTTACCAATAGTTACATGAGTAGATTATGTTGCAATAATATTTCCACATTTTATTTATTTATTTATTTTCACTTTGATATAGCTACAGGGTGTCTGGATAGTCCCTTTTTACCTGTTTATAGTTCTTCCTTTTCATTTTAGTACTATTATTGTTATGAATGAAAAATATCTACGTAGGCTGCTTCATGTTCATAACATAGCCTTATGCGATTCCATGTCCATCTGTTGCTTGGAATGCTTCACTAGGAACCTTTTTTTTGCATTGAGTATCGGCATTTTTGTACTTCTTTCACAAGACCCCATAGAATATTGTCAGTTTTCAAACTCTATCCAATAGATTATCACACAAACCAGTTTTTTTACAGCTATACAATAACAATGCACAACATCCTTTTCTAGTATCATAGTATGCAGTGCCTGCATATTTATTTGTAGCCTGCTGGAAGGAAATAGGAAATATTTACTTTTTTTGCAACTGCAGGCTTCATCTTCAGAACTAGCTTTAAGACTGTGGAAAGGGGAGTAAGTGAAGCAGCTACATTGAAGGTTCAGAATGAATGGGAACGGAAAGATAGTTCTCTCACAAGCTTGTCGAAATACATCTCCTTTAACGTATGTGTGAAGGCACATGGGGAGATGTTGAAGTATGGGCAATACCTGCCATTTGTGGAGATGGCATGATCAGCACCTTGCTCTGGCTGTCTTTATCCCCAAGGTTATCACCAGGTACCCACGCAAGCCCTTTTATGTATATGTTTGTGTGTGTGTATGTACAATTTCATTAAATTCAGTCTGGGCCTCCAAACCAAAAAAAAAGGTTACACATGGAATGAACTCCATGAATGTGGTCCAGGTTTATTCACATGGAAATTTGTATTTATTTCATTTATAGGAATTATATATGAATCAAATTCTATTTTTATGAAATCTGAATATTCATAGCTTCATTATCATTGGTGTCCAATTGTTTTTATTGTCAATGACGGCTGATTGATTTCATCTAGCAGGTATAATAGGTGCAGTGATGGTAGGGTAATGAAAATTAAAGTGATTGCTGGTAAGATTGTTCATGGTGTTTCTAGTGTTTGTCCTAATACTATTCAATTTGTAAATTTGTTATTGAATAGTGAGTTAATAGATAACCTTCTAAGGTTGTAATTATAATTAAAATGAATATTGTGTGGTCGTGGAAGAACAAGGACACTGTGTTTTTCTAGTAATTGTTGGTTCCAAAGAAATTCAGTTACAGATGCCAGAAGATCAAAATCCATCGTATTAATGGAAGAATTTAATAATTGCTTATGTAGTGAAATAATTCTTGAAGTTTTCCTGGCAGCGAATGATGATGAGGATTTCTCATGATATCAACCAGGTGATTTCCCAATAGGCTTCCAAGAGCTAACGTAACTCTCATCTTCAGGGATTAAAGTGCAGAGATGTGCCATGTTAAAGTTTTATGTATTTGGTGTGGGAGGGGTCCGGTGTATGTGGTGGACCTCTCTCCAACGTCCATGCTCCAAGTCGACTATCGCTAACCAGTCTGGGTCCAGTTCAAGTGCCGTGTCCCGGTTGAGGTTTTCCTTTTCCCCGTGGATGGCTATTGCTTAGATGATTCGGTCCCAGTAATTGAATGACTTATTGATGATCTTGACTTTGTGAAGTCAATAGCAGAACATTGCATCCTGGTGTGCCATAGAATTGACTTCACAACTACCAAGATCATCAATAAGTCATCAAATTACTGGTACCGAATCATCAAAGAAGCAATAGCCATCCACGGGGAAAAGGAATAAATCTCAACAGGGATAAGGGACTGGAGCTCGGACGTCGGAGAGACGGCACCTGATTGGCCCACCACCTACACCGGATCCCTTCCATACCAAATACATATAACCTTACTCTGAACTTCAATTCCTGAAGATGAGAGGGACACTAGCTCTCAAAAACTTGGAAGCCTATCCTGAAATCATCTGGTCGATGTGCCGAGAAAACCTGTTCATGATAATGTTGTGTTTGAAGAGATCGGCTAAATGTTCCCATGAAATGTATTACTGACGACTGTTACTGGAAGTAAACTTGTATTCCCTTTTCCAGGATGATACAGGGGCTTACTTAATCGATAGAGACCCTACATACTTTAGTCCTGTTCTCAACTACCTGAGGCATGGAAGGCTAGTCATAAACAAAGATCTGGCAGAAGAAGGTATGTTATCTGATGTACAGTATTCCTTTAACTTGCCAACACTTTCCACTTATTTTTCATTTTCTCATGAGCTGTCTGTACATGCAGGTGTAGAGAAACACAGGCTGCCCGAATTTTCAAATTCAGTTCTTTCGAGTTCGCTTATGGAAATTTTCATTACTCTTTTTAAAATGACAAGTACAGTATGTATTTTTTAATGTTTGTGTGTTTTCTGTATCTATCTCACGTAAAATTAAATCAAAATAATAAATGTGAAATTATAAATTTTTGCACTGTTGCTAGCAGAATTTTAAAATCTGCAGCAATATGATAGAGTTGGCCATATATTAGAATGTATTGTATAGATATGCATGCTTCTGTAGGATGGTGCAACAATTAATTACCTTTATCCAATCTTTTATTAATTAACATTTTAAATGTTTTAAGATCACATTTCATAGGTATCTTAGTTGGATTCGTGGCTTTACTAGTCCGTATTTACAAAAATAAATAAATTAAATGCTGGCTCCTGAGAAAAAGAGGCTGCACCTGAATTATTTTTAGTTTTGTCTACCCCTGCATACACGATAAAATTCTTCTGGAACAACACATTGAATAACCCATTTGAAGGAATTGATACCAGAGCACATCATTTCCCTGCTTGTATTCAAGGTTAACATTCAAGATTTCTATATACGAATAGTTCTAAATAAATCAGACTATTGGATCAATCAGAGCATGTGGTATAGAAATCTAATTATCAAAGCATAAAATCACAGGATGCTATTTATTTTTTTCTATGGTGAATGCCATTAAGTGTAAGCATATGGAAGTGAGTAGAAACCTATGTCAATCATAATCAAATGAAACGTAATAGTATGGGGAACATCATAGGCAGCATTTTGCTGCAAGGGGACCTCATTGCTGATGCCTGACCTCTGAAGTTCCGGGACAAGGAATGCCTGTAACATTTTCAGGTAGCTAGCCCCATTCACCGTGTCCTCCTCGAAGAAGAATGGGTCATTGAGGTGGTCCATGGAAATTGCACACCACATATTTAACCTTGGGACTACCCCCCTTATGTGTCTCGAACTCATATGGATTCTCAGCCCCCAAATTTGGCAATTTCCCGAAACGTGGAGCGTGACCTCATCAGAGAGAAGAATGAGAGACTGAAGATCATCACCATTTAATTAGGTTAACATTAATTCACAACATTCCTTCCTCATGTCACAGTCCTCTTCTATCAGAATGTGCACAAATCTCAACTTGTAGGATCTGGCTTTCACTTCCTTGCATAAGATATTGTGTAACGTAAACCTTGCCATTCCCAGTTCCAAGGATCTTCGTTTAGGAATATTTTATTGGGCTCCGTAGCACACTCTCCTGCACTGCATCCACCACATCGTCACTTCTTCTTGGCCTCCTAGTACGTGACAAATCTGCTACGCTTTCCGTAGCCTTAAACTTTTCGTACCATCTCTGGATACTTGGTCTCCTCTGCAGTTGCTTTTCCAAATGTTGTTTGGAACCTTCTCCGCACCAAAACACAAGATTTTAACTCAGAAAGCCATAACATGCACTGAGCTTGGAATCGTGTGATCACCTGAACACACGTCATTCAGCAGTGTAAGAAGAACAAAATTTAAAACAACAATATTTCATTGTAAGAAACCTATTACTTTAAAGTTATAACTTTTTAGAATCCTGCAGGACTTTTTGAACATACTGTGTTAATTGGTTGTGCTTTCATTTACTCAACTTTGTATTATTTGTAGGGTAACATTTCCAGGGTGGCGACAGACCTGGAAAACCGGGAAAAGTCAGGGAATTTGAGGTGTCAAAAAAAGTCGGGGAATTTTGTCTTGATTGACTTTTTTTTAAAAAAAAAGATATCGTGATGGAACTCTGCACGGGAACAGGAAATCTTGTTGCTAAGTTTCGACCTCAACTTTTAGGCCCCTTTTATGCAGAACACAACCAGAGCGCCAGAAACCAGTGATGGCAGGAGGAGAGAGAGAGAGAGAGAGAAATTTTCGGAGAGGCAGAAAAATGTGTTAAGCCTCTAAAAATTACGTGGAAAATACATTGAATTATCATTTTTTCTTGTCCGTATGGGAGTAGTAAGGGGACAGAACTGTCAACAGATGGAGGGGATGGAAGTGGGTGGTACCGTCCGATAGTTGTCGGACGTCGTAGTAAGGCATTTTGTTGGACAAACTGAAGGAACATGGAAACAAATAGGCTCCATTGATACATACGATTTTTGTCGAATATCGCCACCTGACAAAATATCTCACTACAACATGCGACAGAAATTGCATGCATGGCACTCGTATGGAATTGATTTTTGTTGGATGTCTTTGGACTGCAACATCCAACAAAAATTGCATGCATAAACAAGAAGATCATTAGACTGCAAATATGCTGCTGGAATTTCATTACTCTTCTGGCTCACTTCACCTTGTTTAATTTAACAGTGCTTACAAAGGTTTTCTTTCAACATCCTGAGCAGTGCCATGCCCAGGATTTACCTCCATGCCACTGATCCTGACGTATTACTGGTTTCACACAAGTTAACATACTTTTACAATGACATTGCACTATTCTTATAGCTCTTTTCAGTTGTTACGGCGTGCGCTCTAGAAGCTGGCAGGGGAAGTGGAGAGCGGGGAAACGACCTATCCAGCGCAACGAGACAGGCCGGTTAGAGAGAGAGACTGCGGCGTTGCCAGAGTAGCGGGAAAGAGGAGTTGAAAACGAAATAACTATAAAATACAGACATCCCATTGTTCGCGTATGGCCTGAGAATGCGTAGTATCCCCATCTTGTGGTCAGTAGAATACCGATAAGTGTATGAGATCAAGTGTATACGTTGTAGAAATTCTTTCCAACTGTACCGAATGGTAGCTAGCATTGCCCATTACAATCGCTGCGTCTTTGATGTTCCTTTCGTCAAGCGTATCTAAAAACTGCAAAAACCACTGAAAACTAATTTACATTCCTGTAGAAAACCAGTGTGACTGGAACCTACGTGATAAACAATAAAGCGCCCACCTTTCCCACGGGCACTTTTAAACCCCCTGTACCCTCTTTATTTTGCCATATTTTCGTTGGAGCGTAATTCTGATGTATGTACGTTTCATCTAAATGAAATACCTATATAGGGCAAAGGTTCCTTATTTTTTAGAAGATGCATTTTTTGCAAAAACGTTACTCTGGCTGTAACTATATCGGCTCTCTCCATCAGAAATCGTCTACCGTCATTGCTCTTTTTGTACTTGAACCCCATATACTTCAGTATCCTCCACAACGACGAAACTCCCCACTGAAAGCTTATTTGTGTTTGCAAATCAACGCGTAACTTGTTCAGTGTTGGATATTCACCCTTTACATAATACCCGAGGATAATTCTTATTATCTCTCTATCGCAACCGTCGATTGCCTTTGTGATACTGTTCCTTTTGATTCGTTTGCGCGGTGATTCAAATGACGTGGAACCCGACGCCTCAAGACTGTCTTTGCCTTCCCTAACAATACGCTGCACAGTTCGCGTACTCACTCCACAAGCTTCCGACACTCTCTGTTGAACTTTGTGCACACTTACCAAGGGACCACTGTTTTCTGCTTCCTTTTAAAAATATCCATGAACCCTATTGATTATTTTCCTGCATTGGCTACGAACTACCTCTTTCCTGTTCGCCATCGTACGATACTTACTGCGTTCATAAGCACAAAGCTCCCTATGGAACAACGAGAGTACAAATAAACGTCACATCACATGCCAGCCACATACACGTCGAAGAAACAATGCAGTTAGGCAATACACGACGCGACAACAATTACTCCCACGTATGTTATTCCTACATTCCGCTCATAACAAACAGGAATCAACACTGGGGCAAAACACCATCAGCAACGCGATGAATTGGCAACACAGCAACGTGCAGAACGAAGTTGGCGCTGCAGCTTCCTCCCGCAACTGCGTAACTCTCGGCTCCACCGCTAGGTGGTCTGTTCTCTGGTTGGTCAGCGGTATGTTCCCCGCTCCCCACTTCCCCTGCCAGCTTCTAGAGCGCACGACGTAAGAACTGAAAAGAGCTATAGATATCAAGAAGAATCCAACAAAACAGGATATATATTGAATACTATCACGAAAGAGCGAATCATAAATCTGCATTGATGAACATTATAAAAATTGGCAAGTGCATGCTCCCACCCTCAAATTTACTGCAACACTAGTATTGCAATGAAATTAACGCCACTCTCTGTCCTGTCTGTTTAAAATCGAGAGAGATGGTCATTAATCTCTCAGTGAGTGAAGTTAATGTCCAATATTATGAAATAAAATACTAATAAAAATATGTAAATATTTTAATATCATATTTACTCGAATCATTCAATCATAAAAGCAAATCACTTTCTTCAAGAATTGACTTTTCTCTGCCAGCCCTGCTAAATTTTCACTTTCCATCTACTGATTCTACCAGAAAGTAATTTCCAATTAGTAGGGACATGGATTTTTCGCAAACACGAAAACCATGAAAAATTGTAATTGCTGCGAAGTTGTGTTTATGAATGTGCAGTGATGACACATTTTTCGCTCATTCAAAATATTGATATAATGCAAATTTGGCATAAAATGCAAATTGTTGGCATTTGTAGCGATTTTTTTTAAAATGTCCTAAAACAACGAAAAATTCCAATGCGAAATCCAAAATTCTTGTCCTTTCTACTTCTGGGCCATGTTTGTGTACATAGAACTTGCAAGTTTTCCAACATTTTATTCAAGTGTATACTATAATGCTTGTTATACACGGATTAATTCTGACAGCCGCATTAAATCATGTATTTTCCCACGATTTTTTCAACTTCTATTTAAACCATTTGGATCAGAGCAAAGTGGCAGGGTTCTAACAGGAGATCGATTGTGTATCTACCGTCACACAGGAGCCACATCTTCAGTTTTTGTCACGCAAGATGTGTTTTGGATTACCAAGCTAAGTACGCACCATCGAAAAATTGTCGAGAGAGAAATAATGGAGCTCAGTCGTTAGGGCATCTGACTACCATGCGAGAGACCCAGGGTCAATCCCCTGCAGGGGAGAACGAGAACCGGGATCTTTTCCACCTATTCAAACTGCTCCGGTGCCCACTCAGCATCATATCAAACGGGTACCTGGAGCAAACTTTGAGGGATAAAGGTAGCCAGGAGCATGGTGCTGATCACATCACCCCCACCTTCAGCCGTGATGAAGAAAGTATGGGGCCCTAACACCACACCCCTATAAGTCTTCGTGGCAAAGTGCAGGGGAGCACTTTACTTTTACTTCCTCAAAAATCTGTTCCAACATATCAAACTGTCACGAAAATACATAGACCATGTGAACTACAATTTAAAATAATAGTTTAAAAGCACAATGGAGTATTAAGTTTCGGTATATTTGTCAGAAAAATGTTCTCTAAAACAAAAACGCGAATTTTGGGAAACGTAACACTAACTAGTTCAAAAGAAGATAATGCCAATTTTTGGTGCCATAATATATTGGTATTTGTCACGTGAGATTGATTGATTTAAACGTTTTGGGTGCGTTGCCACTTATGGTCATTATGCACCCTTCAGTATATACAGGGAAATTTCCATTATCTAAAACCCTTACCTTAAAATTAAAGCAAACTCTCACGAAGAGGCGTAGGCCATGTGACTTACAATTTAAAAAGTAGTTTAAAAACGCCATGAAGGTATAATTTCAGATATTTGCCAGAAAATGCACCAAAATTAAAATGTGAATTTTGGGGGAATAATACCAAATATTAAAAAATACACCAATTTTTAAAAAATAATAAAAAATCAAGTTCCCTATCGATTAGGCATAAATTAAAAAGAATATCAATTGTAATTTATTGCATTAGTAACAGTGAGAGTCCTAACCTAATTTTCGGCATAATCACCACCGTTGTTCTGGAATTTGTCGTAGCATGGCACTAAATTTTGTATGCCCATGGCATATGTGTCTGACCTCAAAGACTGCAACTATCTCTACCGCAGTATAGCTGTCAAATCCTTGTCCTGCCAGAAACATCTTCAGTTGAACAAAGAGATGAAAGTCGGTACATGCAAGGCCAGGGCTGTATGTACAGGGAGTGGTCTAAGATCTCTCACCTGAAGTGATGCAAAGGGCCCGCGTGTACTCAGCTGTATAGGCTTGTGCACATTCAATTGGCCTTCCGTGAATTGTCTGCACCATCGTCTGACCATACTATCACTCAAGACGTCCGGTCTGCACACCTCACACGATTGCTGGTGGCTCTGTGCCAAATTCTGAGCATGCAAAAATCTGATTACTACACGTAGGCTACATCACAGTCGGTCGGAGACTGTATGAGAGCTGCAATCTTTAACCTAGAACTGTCCTAAAATGGCTGTATTGCAACTGCACCAGATTACAGCTACATGCCACGTCTTCCTGCCTGCATGTGTGTGTGTCGCTCTCCGACCACTAGTGCTTCGAATAGGCTGGAGCTTTTTTCAGGATGCCCCTCATATGTGAACTTTCAGAAGCTGTTATTAACAATGTGTTCCTGTTTTAATGTGTGGTTAATCAGATACCTTTGCAATGCAATTCTATAAATTCCTTTCATTAAATTTCTAATACCTACATACCCTTTTTTCGTCAACAATAATGGTATAACTGCATGTTGTGAGTTTCACAGTACTTCACTTGGATATACTGATACCGAAACAGAATTCCCATTTATAATGTAAGGAAATATGACACTTTCTTTTGTACAATTCAATTGTTTCACTTATATGCAAGAAGTTGTTTGCTTTACAGGGAAGAGAGAAGTAGCTTTATGCATCCAAAAATAAGTCCGCACTCATGGTTCTTGCAAGCAGAGGGTTCCAAACCTCAGTGGAAATATCAACATATAATACCGAGAATGTATAAGGAGACTGATAAATTACAAATTGTATTTCTTAATCAATCACTCTTCACCCTTATCTCATTTAGTCGTAACTGTAAAAATAATCAAGTATTTTATTTTAAACTTACTGCGTAAGATAAAATTCCATAATCCTTCCCTAGCTTGTGAATTGTAATAATTTTCCAAATTCACAATTTTGCTGTTTGAATTCAAATCCTAGAGAATAGAGAAATTAAGTTAATTTCATAGAAGATAATATTGGTCCTTAACAAATCCATATCTGGATCTGTATGAGTTTATTATTTCCAGTTGCAAAAACATCGATTTAGTTTAGTTTGTAATTGTCAGGGACAAATGTAAATTTTGTCCTGGAAAACCTGGAAAAGTCTGGGAATTTCATTTCTGCTTGTTTGTAGCCACCCTGATATCAAATTAATTGGCTGTAGAAGACTATCAGATTAGCTGTGCCAGTAATTTTCTCGGCATTAAATGCATCAAACTGTAGTATTTTATTAACAAGACATAATTAATTTTTGAGTTTATGCAACATACAGTGCTTTTTGGTCTATGTTGAATAATTTTTGTTATAACCAGCTGACCACAAGTAGGTACTACAGAAGTCAACAAATTTGTAAACAACTGGAGGAGGGATCGGTAGTAAATATTAGAAGTGGGCTTATACCCTTGAAGCCTTTTGAAATTGTAGGGGCTGTTTTGTTATTTTTATATAAATGTATATTTTAGTTTTAATGTTTATTCTTTACAGCATCATACAAATATTTGTTTCCTAATTAAATTTGTCTGAGTACAAACAAATGTCAAATTATGTATACATATACATTGTCTTTTATAGGTGTCTTGGAAGAGGCAGAGTTCTACAATATTACAGAATTGATCCGACTAGTAAAGGAACGTATCTGTTTGCGTGATACTCAGCCATATAGAGAATCAAAAAATCATGTATATCGAGTCATACAGTGCCATGAAGACGAACTCACACAAATGGTTTCCACTATGTCTGATGGGTGGAAATTTGAGCAGGTGTGTATTGTTGAATTATTATTAGGGCTCGGAAGTTGATGACACATCTTTTTTTCTGAGACTTGAAAACAATGCTAAACCTGATATTAGTCTGTTTCCCTTCAGTTAGAACCAGAAAACATAGTTTTTATTTTGCATTTTTATTGCATTTTTCTTCATTTTTGAGGCTTTTTCTCTCCTCCCTTGTTGTTTCATGAATTTTAAATGTATCTGTTAGCATAACTTACATCCCAACATTAGCAAGTTTGCCATTACTAAAAAATATGGTCAATGGAAAAGTGCAATATTATGCATCAAATAATTTATTGTGGTAAATTTAGTTTTCCTCCATAAACCTAAAATACTTTGTGTGAAACCTACTTTGACATCCCTTGATAGCCACTATTATTGCTTCGATCTGAGATTTGAAAGTGAAATTAGTCACAATATATAAAAAAAAAATAAAAAATGATTGACTTGTACAGAAAAACCTTGCACAGTGTATTGTATGTATCTCTTGGCTTCAGTAGTTTAAACCACCAAACTGTGGGTTTTATCGAATTATTCATCTAGCCTCTTGTAATTTATGAAAAAAATCAAGCTTTTCTTTTTCATAGCGGAAATTATTTTTAGGCCATTTTTAAAGAATTTTAAGGTCCATTTTCTGACATTTTTTTAGGTCATCAACTTCCGAGCCCTAACTATTGCATTATAGCAACTGTATTTAGATAAATGCTACCATGAGGAAAGGTGAAAGAACATTTTAATATAAGTAAATGTTCATGTAGTTTCCCTTTTCTGTTCAAATATCTATGGCTGACCTCCTTGGCAGAGTGGTTAGTTAGCACAGTGTGCTACAATGCCAGGGATCACGGGTTTGAATCTGTGATGGAAAATGGGCTTCTTGTGCCATGAAGCTATTACAATTTTTGGGGAAACCACAAAAGCAAACAACATGAGGATTCACTTGAATGCTGTAGAATGGGGAGGTGGTCTCAAATTTTACACTAGCATACCACTAAATGAATATTTATACTTTCATCATACCACCAAGTAATGTTATATGGTTTCCAATGGTAAAGTTTAAAATTAGATTATGTCAAGGATTACCTATTACAGGATGGGACACTGAACATATTCTCTATTGACTTGTGCAAACACTTTTATAAGGCCTTATAAACTATAGACTATACATACTCAGTAGGGATGTGACGAAGCTGAAAATTTAACGATGCCGATGTACTCACCGATAATTTTTGGAACCGATACCGATGCTAATATTTAACCGATTTCGATACATAAGATTATTAAACAGAAATGGGATGTTATTTTCTGCATGACAAAAATAAATTTGGTATATACATTTCTATTGCATATCATATGTATATAGATATATATTCTCAAGAGATGGGAATGTACATTTGCATCTACAAAAGGTTATGTGAACCTAGAGGTTTAACATTAGTACACAAGCAGTTCTTTGAAATGCAAAATGAATTCCTGTTCTGCCAGATTCAACTTCAGAAATACGAGATTTGGAAGCACTTCAGAAAGTAACCTACTTCTTCTCTTATCGCAAATCTGTTCATCAACACTGAACACTCAATCACTGAATACTGATGCAGCACGTATCCCCAAGTATTTTCTCAGCACTTGCTTCAGGTTTGAATACTCGTTTTTGAATTTCCAATACAACAGCAGATCCTGGTTCAGCAATGTATTGTTTTATTTCCAATTTATAGTTAGGTTGATCCTCTGAATGAGAGTTTGCAATAATATTATTACAAAAACTCTAACATAATGATGAATCATAACCAAATTTTCAATAAATCTTACAAAACTAGAATATGAAACTTATTAGAAGGTAAAACTCTAGCATAATCTGTACCGGCTTAAATATCGGATTTTTGCCGATTCCGATACCAATGCTGATATGTCAATTTCGGCCGATTTTCATACATCTGTAATCGGCTTCGGCACATCCCTAATACTCAGTATATGCAGAACCATCTGGCAGGGGAAGACAATGCACTCGAACAATGAGGAACTATCGATTAATACACATATCAATGTCTGAGTTCGATATTTGGAAAGAGAAAATATTCTAATTTATTATATATTTACTAGAGGTGACGAGCTGTATCTTTGCGGCTGGCCTTGGCTACTCTGCGCAGTGTGTGAGAGAGATACGTTTATGTAGTTGCTACCTACTTGCCCTTTGGGTGGTCCAAAGCAACGACAGAACACAAGGATAATGACCCGCAGCCGGTAGCTCTTCCCCCTTGCTACTGCGCAGCCGAGCGTGGACAGGGTTCACCCGCAAAGATACAGCTCGTCAACTCTAAATATATATGATATTGGGTCATTTTTTTTTGTTTTCATAAAATTCAAGACAAGAAACATTTCAATTCTAACACTAAAAATCTTACTTAATGCTTCATTATTGTAATTGATTCTGGATTTGCTATTTACGTTGGAGTTTATTAGTTGCAATCCACCTGATATGCAATGAGATTAACAATAATAGGACCGAAATATCTCCCCCCTTGCACTAAAACAACAAACTATCCGTAACGCAGTACATTTATCACAGAAGAAATATTGTACTGTGGAGTTAATGAAAATTCATCATATGCAAATACAGAGGAAGAACATACCCATATAATGCTAAACTAAAAATTTTTAACGTTGACCATACATGTGTTTTTTTTTTATTTGATTTGTCATAAGTTACCCTTGTCTTCTGTCTATCTGGCATTAAAAATCATTTACTGTTCCAAAATGTTGTAAATACGTCTAGGTTTTCCTTAAAGATAATAACTATTCACGTATGCAGCCAAAACTCATTTGTAGGATACAAGAAAGATTTATATTCCAATAACTTAAATTTCATTCTACACAAATTTAAATTGCACACACACATAAAAAATGTAGAGTTTCTACCTTTGCTTAGAGCAATCAAACACAACCTATGTGCTTTGAGACTTCTTAGAGGATGGTATTTAATCAATATAGAAGATAAAAAGAGTATCTTACACGATGCTCAGTCAACTACGCATGTAAAAGTTTTGTAATGAGATGTCCACGTTAAACATGAATGCCCAATTCCTAGCCTATTCTATACTATCCTTGACATAAGACATAAAACACATCTTTCACAGCACAAGGCTTAATCACAAAACCAATCACCACGTTATTTCCTAAACATTCCAAGAATAGTATAAGGGAAGCTTTAAAATTCTCCGAAATGAACCTAAATTTTGTTTCAGAAAGTAAGATATAGCCACACTAAATCTAAATGTACTTATAACAAAAACTGATTCCTTGATCCACGGTGCATTGCCACAGGTTAGTCAATAACAAACTTTGAGAATAGTGAAATGCGTCACAATCTTCCATGAAAGTCTAAAATCTTTACAACAGCTTTATTAAAAGTTCCAAGGGCTTAAATATGTATGATGTAACGCAGTACTACATAAATGTAATACAAAGATACTTTATAATGTACATCGCTTGAATTTATACAATCGTTTTATGAGTTAGCCTCTAATCATAGACTAATTTTAGGGCTGTTAGTTTTCATCCAGGCGGTTAGATGGCACTGGGCACGTCCGTCTCCAACGGAAATGTCATATATATAGCAATTTCCATATCCTCCACGTTCACCGTGGCTTATGGGAGTCTCTTATCATCCTATATATTATCCTTGATTATATTGTCTAATAATAATAAAATAATGGAAGAAGCCAACAAACAAGTTTAAAAGTGGCAGCAAATTTTGATGTAAGAATGAAAGAATGGATCAAACAACGAGTCCTTTTTTTTTTACTTGGGTTTACATAAATAAATGCTTCCTTGGTTTTCTTTCTTCACTTTGACTAAGAATTCTTGAACTCTACCATGAATTTGTTAAGCTTGTATGTAGACCTGTAAAATTTTTGAATAGTATTCATGCCTCCTGCAGTTCTGCTTGTGATTATGGTCAAGAGGTACCAACAGGGAACACAAATATTTTTTTCTGCAAAAAATTACATACTAGAGATTTTACAGTAATTTTATGAATTTTTCTACCACCCCTGCTCTAGAAATAATTCTGAATGGAAATATTTCTTTCATAATTTGGAATAGTGTAACAGTTTTTCGAAAGTACAATACGCTACAAATTCTTATTTTTCTCTGTAAAATGTAATTGTAGTTGGGTAGCCTTCTCAACTGTTGTATGCATTTATGTAGATGAATTGTTAATTTCTTTCCATCTTTCCTCAGCTGATCAATATAGGTTCACAGTATAACTATGGAAATGAGGATCAAGCGGAATTTTTGTGTGTTGTCTCAAGGGAGTATGGAGCATCGTTAGACACTAAAGACAGAGACGCAGAACCAACAGATCGTGCAAAGGTGAGTTTTAGGAATGTCTGTTTGTATTTTTAACTGAGCATTTGTTAACTCTGCCTCTTTGTACTCAGATTTTTATAAGAAGTCAAGTTCTCTATATATAAATTATACTGAAGCATTTACTTTGAACTTTGTCAGTCATGTTTGCTTACACACCTCTCATTCATCATAAAATACTTATTCCATGATTTACCTCAAGAGTCATGAATTACTAACCCTTTGACATTCCTGAACGTAAAGGGTGATTGCTGCAGGAATATGTATTTTGTCTGTCCGTATCCTGGACAAGGTCAATCCACTCTTTGACTTCTAGGGTGACCAACTTTCTCGACCATGAATTTAAGGGAGATTTCCAACTTTCAGCATTGATTTTACGGGAGATTTAGTTTTCTGTATTTTTAGTGGCACAGCATCACTCCAGCAATGTTAATGGAATGTATAATATTAAACAAAATAATTTATTTACATTCTATATAATATACATGTCATAATACAGAATAAAAATTTACAAATTTGCATGCATTGTTACTAAAGATGTCTGTTTGGCGGTTACGCGGAGATAGGTAATCCACTCTAAAAAGTTCAAGTTTCATTTTTCCATGCAGTTTTTGTTCGTGATCGATTTCGTCACCTGTCTTGTGGCTTTATTTTCGACAAAGTTAACTAGTAAAGCAGAAATATGAACTTTTTAGAGTGGTTTACAATTTGCATGTCTCTTAGTCCTAACCTATTTTTATAATTTATCTGCTGATGCTGCGGAACCAAGCATCAATCAACTACACAAGCTGTGATTAAACTTCTGCTTGCCAAACGCTAAGCATACGAGATCATGCAGTTGACTTGAAGTTTTGTATATATTGCTGAACTCGTATTATATCGGAATGAATTTAAAATTTGCGAACTTGATTATTAATTCAAATATGCAGTAGAAATAGAATGTCAATACTGAAGCCAGAAGAAATTAAAAACTTAGCTCTAATACAGGAGTTTCCGTGAAATATAGGAGAGTTGGCGACACTATTGCATTCCTACAGGTCTCTTACCACCAGTTTGCCAACAACCCAGGTTCAAGTCCAGGTCGAACTTGTGTTGTTTTTTTTTTGCTTAAATATCTACATAGTAATCTGCTGCATGTGGCAAGTCACAAGGTAGTATACAGCTCCACGCTGGGTGAAATTATACACAGTCAACATTAGCATTTCAAACGATCTTATAAACCTTTCTGTCCTCTCTGATGCGTTCTGTGTTGCCTGCCCACTGAAGTCTTCAAAGGTTTGAATATAATTATGAATGTAATTTGTAATTTAAAAGACAATAGACTAGTTAGTGACAGTGACATCACTAGCACAGATGTATGTTTCCAAATGAAACTTTGAACGTGCTTGCTCCTAACCTTTTGCATTGAAAATGCATCAGAAAGGAATAACTTTTGTTACAGTAACAGCAGTTAGCAAGCAAAATAGTGAGTAGTATCGGACATCAGCGTAAAGATTACATTCTGGTGAATACATAGATATTTTACTAATTACTTACAGATAAGATGTTAATTAAGAAATAAGGTAAGAAAATTGGGTATTTTTTGAGGAAATTCATGAAAAGCTGAAGCCCTTAGAACATTGGCAGTTTTAGTCCATATGTAAATAAATATGAAGATATCTTATGTGGTGAAAACTGATTGTAGAAGGTTATCGCTTGTTACTGTGACAGCAGTTAGGAAACAAAATACTGATGTCTATCGTAAGTTGGTGTAAAAACTATATCAATGTTCTTACAGTAAATTGTTGACGTGTTTCTTGAGAAACTATCCAATTTTCTTACGTTATTTCTTCACTAACCCCTTATTCGTGAGGAATGAGTAATATATTGAGGTATTCTCCAGAATCTAGTCTTCACATTGATGTACAATACACATCATATTTCTTGTTTCCTAACGGCTGTAATAAAAGTCACACATTCGTGATAATTTTGCAATGCCGAAGTAAAGGGGCTTGATGAATAAAGGAACTAAATGCATGTGCATGAACCAATGCCATGACAAGTACCATGTGAGACAGTAACAATTTGATATTTGATAGCCAGTTCAGCAGCCAAAAGGGCTTTCTAGTAGGAATTCTAGCTACATGGAGACAGGGTGTATACACAAATTTGAAATGGGTGAAAGGGGAAGGACCTGGCAAGATAACCTTGTGGTGTGTCAGTTACTACAAAAACAAGAAATAACGTAAAATGCAATGAACTCTGAAACCTTTAATTTTGCATGGGTTCCAACAATTGATAATATATATAATCATAGGTGAAAGACTTGGCAACTCTGAGATCATGTGTTCGTAAATTTTATTTCATGCGATAAAACAAACTGGATAATTTATAGTACAGGTTTCTTCTTCCAACTCCCTTGGGTCCCAGTGCTCGAAGTGCAGGCAGGGGGAGGGGGGGGGTGTTGCATGGGATGTTATCCCCCAGCTAGCAAAATTTTCACAAAGCAGCATCCACTCAGCTAACTAGCGATGAAAATGTTAGCTGGGGGGATGTTAGCTGGAGCTCCTATGGTTTAACATGGTGACAATGAGACACCTGGGGAATGTTTGCAAACATTTTTCTGGCTGGGGGATACCACCCCCTTCACTTTGAGCAATGCAGCTAATTCATTTTCACCATGATAAACCATAGGAGCATCTTTCTGCTAGTCGCAAGGTTTGAACAAACCTCTCCCCAGGTAATAGTGTCCACTTCAATTGCTGTTGGGTCCAATACAAATGAAAAATCACCACTTCCAACAAGAACAAATGTGCTGTGTGCAATTTTAACTAAAAATTATTACTAGTTCCCCCCGAGGATGTAATATTCTGTTGCATGGAACCTCAATTTATATTACACCTTAGAACTTATGCTTGTCAAATATGGCACCCATTAAATTTCAAAGGTAATACATTCCTAATTGAAAATGTTCAATGCATGTTTTGTAGATTTATGTATAATTATTTTAAAATTTATCATGTCTGTCGTATAGAATCTAAGGTAGATTTTAGGGATTGTTTCTTAAAGCTACGACAGCCTAAAGCAACTCCTTGATTAGCACAAGGAACACAAAGGAAATGGGGTGACACCCCCAATAAATGATTGAACACCAAACACATTTAATATAAAACTCTTCTACTGACTGGATAGGCAGGGCGAGCATATGATAAAGGAATGTTCGTACCTGTAGTTCCGTAGAGATGCTCTTCTCCGCTAGATAATTAACTATTGCAAAGAATGACAAGTTCTGAATTGAGGTTAGGCACGTCAACACAACAAATAAGTATAATGAAACAAAACTTATCTTGTTTATAGAAAAAGCACATTCAATCACAAGAATTTCATTTACCCCTTCAATGATAGGACTGTGATTGTTTTTTCTTCACTAGCATGTTAATATTCACCTTGAAGGTGGATGATACTACTCGCAGACAGTTTTCATTTTGGAAAAGAGCTGTTCCCGGACATATGTGGTACCAAATAGAGATGCATTGAACAAGACATGATTATGCAGTAAAGGGAATTCTCGCAATCTCACATATTTGAGTAAAACTCCAACATGTCCACATTGTTAATTGCAATGCAATTGTGTGAAGTTCCCATTTTTAAGTTGATTCTCCCACAAACATAGTTTACATTCAAAAGCTTTCACATGATCACTGAGATGAGTTACTGAATTGTTCTTTCCTTGTAGTTCCATTTGCATGTTACCTGGAGCATCTTCGACATCTACACTGAAAGGGGTGGAGAATATTTTAAACATGTCATTATGTGAGGTGAGGTCTTGGAATCTTGTGGCAAATTCAGATCTTAATGCTGAGACAGCTTCAGCATACTTCTAACATTTTGAACCACCACTTGACACAACACTGGGAAGTGTGTGAAGTTCCCATTTTAAGTTGATTCTCCCACAAACATAGTTTACATTCAAAAGCTTTCACATGATCACTGAGATGAGTTACCGAATTGTTCTTTCCTTGTAGTTTAATATTGAGTTCGTTCAGGTGCATTGTAATGTCTGTGAGATAAGCAAACTCAGCCATCCAATCTGGATTTTTGAACTGTTCTATTTCCCTACCTTTACCTGCCATGAATTCACTGATCTCATCCCTCAGATCGAAAACTCTTTTGAGCACCTTAACAGCACTAAGCCAACGAACTTCTGTAAAGTATAACACGTCACCGTGCAAGCAAGAATGAAAGTGGAGCTGTGGGTGGTAGACGTTGGAAGCTAGAGGGACGAGTTCACTCACTGTGAGGAATGGCAGCCACCACGATGAATCGGCAAGCACTGCAGTAGCCCAATCTAATTTGTTGCACTTTTTGACACTAGGTGTAGTGCAGGTGCATCCCAGTGCCAGGCTGGTGGAAGGAATTGCAGAAACGGAATGAGAGGAAGAAAGAGAGAGAGAAGAATCTTTCTCTATTTCCTCCTTCTCCCTTTCTTTCTCTTCTAGCCTCTTCTTTCTTTTTCGAAAAGAGAGAAGTGGTCTCTCTTCTTCTTCTGAGAGGGGGGAAGAGAGCTAGGGAAAGAGTAAGAGGGGAAATCTTCTCCCCTCCCCCTCTTTCTTCCCTTTTATCTTCTCTCTCTCTCTCTCTCTCTCTCTCTCTCTGTCCTCTTTCCTTCTCTCTTCCCTTTCTTTTTCCTTTCGGAAGAAAAGGAGGGGGAAGAAAGGTTCTTTCTCCCTCCTTTCCTCTCCTCCTTTTTCGAAGAGAGAGAGATTATCCTTCTCTCTTCTGACAGCTGTGTTGAAGTACAGAATATTCAACAAATGCCTGTCTCCTGCTTTAAACATTCATTTGATTAGTTAGCACACATCACGTGACCATACACCATACACTACATCGCTGCAGAACATAGTGCAAACAGTCCACACACCAAATGCACTACTTAGACTCCAGCGAAGTAGACGAGTTGGTGAAGGGCGTATCCAGAAAGTAAATGGGGGAGGGGGGTCCAGCCGGGGGTGCTCATCCCTCAACACCAATGGCACGTCCCTCCTCTATAATAGTATGAGGATAATTATCTTTTTTTATTATTATTCTTGGAATCGTAATTTCAGAATTGAATGTCTGTTGACACTTTTCATAAGCAGTTTGAAATATATTTTTTCGTATTTCTAAAAATTAAAAATTCAAAAATATTTATTACTTACGTAAAATGAGTATCTATGTTGTACACCGACAACGTTTTGGGAACCACTGTTCCCTCCTTCAGGTCCTATATTTCAGCTATCCTAAAATTGCCATAGCCTCGTCAATTCATACACTCGTCAGGAGAAGCCAAACTCGCTGCTATTTGTTAAAAGGAAAGCACAGGCAGACCGCATGGGAATAGTGTGATAAGGGGGCATCTTTTCTTTTTTTAAAGTTTTAATTTGCACTGGTTTTAAGTGGAAGGTTTTATAGTGATTATTTTAACAAATAGCAGTGAGCATGAGTCAAGCAAAGGTTTTAATGTTTTCCAAATATTTTACCTTTACCATAATGTACCAATTCCTTTTCCTGACAAGTGTATGAATTGACGAGCTGAATTCGGATACCTGAAATATAGGACCTGAAGAAGGGAACAGTGGTTCCCAAAACGTTGTCGGTGTACAAAATAGATACTCATTTTACGTAAGTAATAAATATTTTTGTGTTTTTAATTTTTAGAAATACGAAAGAATATATATAACAGTGAGTAAGTCGCACAAACCTGAAATATGAATAAGTTTGAAATATTTAGCTGAACTATTCATCTGAAATCTCCCGAAGTCACTGAAGCAGTTCTGTGATGTCTCTTGGGTAAGAAAGAGCAGAGGCCAGTGGCAACGAGGTTTTGCCACTTTTGCTCCTGAACTATGCTAAACCTTATGTTTCAGAGGAAAGTAAACTGTTCTTTGGAACCCAATTGCTGCCAATGGCAGAGGCTAAATTGTGATGAGAACTTTAAATACTTTTGACGACTGTACAGTGAAACTGAAAACTTTTTCACAGTACAATTAAGAAAGTCTCCTTTTCAACTGCAGCTAGATCATTTGCTTGGGATGGTTCACTCGGACAGCTCAATATAAGTGAAGTCTGATTTTCAACTGGTATATCACTACCCAGTGTGAAAGTTAAAAAGCTTTCAGTGGATGTTATTTTCAGAATCCACAAATCGTGCACACAGAGAGAATGTTCTATACCTGCCACATCAAGTGTCTCATTTGAAAGTATGCTGAAAGAAGAAAGAAAAAAAAAAGAGTTGGAAGGGGGGATCCGGACCCCCTGAATACGCCCTTTTAGTTGGTGTTGCACCGTGTAACGAACTAGATGCGTGAGTGCAAAGAGAGTCAAATACTGCAGCGAACTAGATGGGGCTAATATAACATAGCCCACCTAATAGAATTATTATTATTATTACAGCAACATCTAATGAGTTTCAGTCAATTGATTGCATTGTTTTCATTATCTTTTTAAAGGCTTTAGCAGGGCTGCTAAAATAAAGCATGCAGCTACAGTCTTGAAATTCTAACTCTTGGATGGACAAATTGGTAACGTTAGTGGGGGTAAATATTCCAATGTATAGAAATGAAATTCGACAATAATGTAGGCTAATTTAAGAACAATTATCTTTTAACTTATACATTATTATAAGCCTCTTTTATGTAGCTAACCTTACTCTGTAAAATAGTTTTATGCATGTATATTAAATACGCAGTATTGTATAAAGGTGTAAATTTGTTCACAACACTTAAATAAATACATTTGAAATCACCTTGAAGAAAATCATGTTTCTTCTCATTTTAATTTCTTTCTTTCAGGTATTACAGCAGAAAGGTTCTCGAATGTAAGATTTGCCATAAAGAAATGTGCATTGCAGCTTGTATCCAGTAACATGGCATTTATCCTG
Organism: Lepisma saccharinum; assembly: GCF_977018435.1. Lineage (NCBI taxonomy): Eukaryota > Metazoa > Arthropoda > Insecta > Zygentoma > Lepismatidae > Lepisma > Lepisma saccharinum. The sequence goes on along the minus strand of NC_139235.1, from coordinate 63,463,779 downwards.
CTGGCACTGCCTTGATGTCATAGGAATCCTGGGTATCATTTCTGGCAGTTTTAGGCGAAAAACGAGGGAAATGGTCCTCTCCTTGCTGTGATATCAAATGATTATATTTAAAGAAGTGATTGTGGTACAGTAGTGCAGTCGCAGCAGTTATTATAGACTGTAGATGTCTGCTCTTACACTGTCGTCATTATCAGTAATACAGTCTCTGAACAAGCGATTTGTTAAATGTGACTTTTTTCCCCCTGTAAAAATGGTTGACGTGTATATATATGAATGTTTTCAAAGATTCTCCTTCTGTGCCAGGAAAAAACTTAAGTGATGCGTTTTCAATGTACCATCAAGTAAGATTTTGTACAAGACTTTTTTTTATATATAATTTTTAAGTTTCAACACATTTTTTCTTTTTGTACTCCTTAAAACTCATGTGCTATCTGAGCTTTGGCAGCAAAGCAATAATGCCATATATATACTGTATATATTTTTCAGTTGGAACTGCTTGTGAACGTATTTTTCATATAAACGTGATTCCCTTCTTGCACCGTAACGGACAGTGTTACCTTTTTGAATCATGACTTTACGTGAATCTTGCCATTATCCTGTGAACTTTCACCTTATGGAAAAAAAATTGTGTGCGCTAGATTGTGTAATTATATTGTGTTTATATAAAGCTTTAACTAGGTTTAAAGGAAGAAAAATATACAGCAACTATGAAGTGTTCATTGGAGTCTTAGACCTGAAGCATTTTTCCTAGATATGACTGTGAGGTGTGTGTTCAGTTTCATTTGTGTTGAATTTACACTAACAATGAAAGCACCTGTGAGTGTGAATACTCAATGTTGGAAGAACTTTCCCTGTCATACACAAACGTTTGGAAATAAAGAAGAAATGTGATTAATGGTATGTTTATATTGTGTTCTACTCATGTTTAATCTTGTATAGGCCCCAGAAAAACATAGTGCAGGATTGGAAGTTCATGGATTGAAGAGATTCGTTTAGAACCCCTAAAACCACTTTTTTTTTTAAAATATATTTAACCCTCGTTTGGCACGTGTGGTACCAGTGTCCCCCATCGATATTCATTGGAAGATTACAACACTCAACTTTGCTGCACACGAGTGCTTTTGTCTAGCTGAACGTTCTTTCTTTGCCTTTGTTCTAAGCTCAAGTGTCACTGCTCTGCTGCACTTCTAAACCATGTAATATTATAAAGTTAATGTCAGTCTTGGGAGACAGTTGTCACCTACATGCCTAAAAACATAACAAGAAAAATATCGAAGAATCGAAAGACAGAACACACAGCAGATTCAGATGTTATAGCGACGTGGGTTAGTGGACACGTAGGTATGTATTAGTGACAAAAGAGAACATGAGAGTGGCTGAAAGTGAACATGTTACGTATTTAGACATGTGGGGGAAAACTGTGCCCCAAGCACAAGACTGTTAACTTTATAATATTGCATCATTTAGAAAATTGCAGCTAGTGTTGGGCCATATATCGTCCAGACGATATATGAGAATATTGAAAAAGTATCATCCAGGCGATATCAACAAGATGATATATCATCACAATATTTTGGCGATATATAGTGGAACCCCAATTTTACGTTCCTGGATATTACATTTTCCCGCATTATACATTCAATCTTGATGGTATCAACATGGCAAAAGGTTATAAAATTTTCTTCAATATTACATTTTCCCGCATTTTAAGTTTCTTCAGCTTGGTCCCCTGGAAAACGTAAAATCGAGGTTCCATTGTATATTGTCGGCGATACATCATCATGATATGGTGGCGATATATCATCATTATATTTTAGTTATATATATATATGTCGTATCGGCGATATATCATGTTGGTGATATATTGTCACGATATTTTAGTGATATATATTGTGTCAGCGATAGATATCGTCATGATATTTGGCAATCGCCAATATCACGATACGGAAAAATATCGTATCGTCTGTGATTATATATTGCGGTATCAAATTTTCAATATCGTCCGTTCCTAATTGCAGCTGATCTTAGAAAAAAAGACAAAGAAAGTTCAGCATGCATGTGCATGCCCAACTCTTCAGTGAGAATGAGGTGTACTCGGTCCACTGAGATTCCCACTTCGTGAGCTATCTCCCGCACTTTCAATCTTCAGTCAGCCAGCACCATATCATGGACTTTATCGATTGTTTCTGGTGTGATGGCGGTTGGGGGATGTCCACTGTGGGGGTCATCTTCAGCGCTATCCCGGCCAAGCTTGAACAGCGTCATCCACTTGCTAACAGTGGCAAATGATGGGGCAGTCTCTCCCAACACTGTATTTCATATCTTAAAGATAGATACACAGAGTTGGGGGACAGGTGCACCCCACATACCTAAACATGTTATAGAAAAGAATGTGCCTAACGGAGGGTTGACATGGTATAACAATTGACATGCTAGCTAGTTATCATAAAAATGAGACATGCTACAGCTCAAAGACCCAGGAATGTCATGTTCACTTCAAGTAATCTTCTATTAACACATGCAAGTATGTGAATGCAGGTAAGTAATGAATTCACTTTTTAAAGAAATGAAAATTTTCAGTAATTTTAAATTTTGTACTGCATTTTTGTCGAAAATAGCAATTTTTTCGTTTAACTGAAGGGAAAAACAGACAGAACAAGAATTGCAGGTAGTCAGTCAGGTTGTTGCTTTTTTTATTTATTTTTTTGCCAAAACTATTTTTTTCATTATATTTATTACATCTCCAATGTTTATATTAAATTAAAAACTTATGTACTCTGTAATTTACATAATATTTAAATAAATTGTAACACTTCAAGAAATCTGTCCTACACTGCCATATTTTAAAACAAAGATCAATGAACAGACATCAGTAAAAGACAACCACTTTAGAAAAAGATGTTTAATTACGAGGGCTGTTGGGAAAGTTCTAAGAATCGGATAGAAAGAAGCACAGTATCAGAGTGACTGAGGTTTTATTTTTCAACATAATTTCCTCGAAGGTTAATGCACTTCTGCCAACGGCTTTCCAATGCCTTGACACCAGCAGAATATGTGGATTCGTCCAGGTCTGCAAAATAGCCTGTCACTGTGGAGATGACTTCTTCATCGGTCTGGAATTTCTTCAGGTTTGGGAACAGGTGGAAGTCACTGGGGGCAAGATCAGGAGAGTATGGTGGGTGGGGTAGCACTTGGAAGCAAATTTTGTCAAGTTTCCGGCCTGTGATTATGGCTGAATGTGCGAGCGTGTTGTCCTGGTGGAACAGCGGTGTGAGCAGGCACGACACCCATCTCGCTGAAACCTTCCTCATGCCATAATCCTGAAAGCTTCCATATCAGGACTTTATCGATTGTTTCTGGTGTGATGACGGTTGGGGGACGTCCACTGCGGGGGGTCATCTTCAACGCTGTCCCGGCCAAGCTTGAACAGCGTCATCCACTTGCTAACAATGGCAAATGATGGGGCAGAGTCTCCCAACACTGTGTCCAATTCGGCTTTGATGGCTGTCACATTTAATCCCTTCTTTACCGGAAACTTGATGACCACACAAACTTCCTTTTGTTCCATGTTGTCACGTCACGTGCCAATGGAAACCAGACTATTGGAAGAGTGACGATGAATTTTTCCCTGCACATTCAGAACAGATGTGGCCTTCTAATGCACATGCTTTTGTTCCGATTGCAATGCCATCTCTGACCGATTCTTAGAACTTTCTGAACAACCCTCTTATATGAAATCTGATTCCACCTGTTCAGTTATAAGTAAATGTTTCTGTATTACTGTTATAAAGTAAACTTGATTGTTCATTGACATATTTTCATATATATATATCGTCGATTGAGAATGCAAATGTTCAATCTCCAAATTATAAAGAAATCGAGATACTTTGGCTGTGGAGGACACAATTGTATTACCTCTGCTACCATCTGATGCCTACATACAACCAACATTGCTATATTGCCAGTCCTTTTGGTCCATGTACAGAATTTGGAAGAAGCCACAAGAATGCAAGCTCCAAGAATCAATGCAACCTTGAGACAATTTCCTCAACCAACTACAAGCACCATCCGAGTATGAGATAAACAAACCACTTCATTCTAACCTCAGTCACTTGTGGTCTTCGGTTCTTACTTTTATTGTTAACAGACAACAATTTTGGATAATAGTGGAATCAAAGTAGTTAATTGATTTCCCAAACTATGAATTGATTTATTTTACTTTGTTAACGAATGACAAATTTATAATGCAATTATTTCATCTCAATCTCATTTCCAAATGAAAGCTAGTGTTGCATGCAGTTGTTCTATCTAAAATTTCAAAGAAAACAACTTCTCAATATATCAGCCTTTGCAATGATACAAACTTTCAGCGCAATGGTGACAAAGGTCCAATAAATATATCATGTCAAACTTTAAAGGGCTCTCATGGAAAATTAGACATAGAACATTTACATTCTTAGTGGACGATATTTAGAAATATCACAGTTTGAAGCAAATACTCTTTTACGAATTCCAAACTGTAAATTAATTGGTAGAGTACAAGTATCTGTATTTTATTCTTAAAATACTCCCTTAAAAGTTTAAATATGCTGATTATATTTTGACATAACTCAATTCCAAAATATTAACTAACAGTCTAACAATGCTGGACTTCTAAGCAGTCAATATAATGGATCTCACTAAGGCTATCTGATGAACACTGGATGGTATTTATTACTGTTTTCAGTCATTTCCTTTCACTGGAAGTCAAAGTTTATTTATTGTTTTGTGTATGAACACAAATTTTCCACCTTTTGTGTCCCCAAACGGTTATGCAATTTTCAGTGAATCATGCCAAAAGATGAGAAAAAACCACCAGCTTAAGTTGCTGCTGTTGTGAACAGATGGATTGCCAAATCAAATGCTGTCTTTTCTAAAAGCCAACTTTATTTTCACCCAAGCAGTGAAACTTTGCAAGCACACTCAGAAAACATATGTCGAGAAAATGGTTTAGATTGTACTCTGTATTTTAGAAGAGTTTACATAGGATCAACTTTGTCATCTCTTAAAATATTCCTGAAGTACACAGGATTCAATCTAGTCATAATGTTTGTCAGGAAGCTAGTTGGAGTTACAACAGGAGCTGTACGTTTACTGAATTTTGCCGTTGCTTCTTTTCCAAAACCTTCTTCCACCAGTTTCCATTGATTTTTTTTTCCAAATTTCACTAGCATATCCAATATTGCAAGAGTCACTTTGCATTTTTCCAAAGCTACAGCTATATTATTCTGGTTCTGTAACATTTCTTCAATACAATGCTTAATGTGTGTATCCGTAACTTTTGATTTTATGGTTTGGTCAATAATAAAATTAGGCCTCTCTCTTGGCATTAAAAAAAATGATTTCTTATGAAGTGGATGGAATGTAGAAAAAGAAGCAAGATTTATTGTTTGTTGTGTGACTTGAGTTACAGTATTGAATTCTAGTTGCTATTAAATTGGATTCCAGGCAGGAGACCAGGGTTCAATTCCCGGCATGGTGATTTCAGGTTGGAATTTTGCAAGCGATCTCAATGCATAAGAAGCTCTGGGGCTTGCCTAGCCTCTCATCGATGGGTACCTGGGAGTAACCCTGGGTGTGTAAAGGCAGCCAGAGCAGTGCTGATCAGACCCCCACTATAGCATATCAAGAATGTGTAGATTCCTACCTCTTCACCCCATACGTGCCTTCATGGTACAGTGCAATGCACATGAGATTTTACTTTTTTTTTATTAAATTGGATTTGGATTGGTGCAAACATAATTTTAAATTTCTTCAAACAATCTGGAATACTTTTAAAATATATACCGTAGTCCTTAATTACAACATGCAAAGTAAATAAAAGTATTTTGCAAATGTCTAAAATTCATACATACTAAAACATACTTTTTTAAAGAATAATCTGGAATGGTGTAAATATAATATGAGGTATTCCAATAAGTTTTACCAATTTTCCGTCAACATGTAGTTACATTAATGTTAGAGACACTAATAACATTAAAAATTTCGATTTTTCACAAAAAAAATAATTCAAAATAAAAAAAAAATCATGATTTTTCATTAAGTAATCACTGAAATGATTACATCATTCTCAACCCTGATTGGTAGTAATCTAATTCAAGTAACTCAAAACTGAAGTTAAAAAGTAATTGTAATGGTACTTCATTATGTTGCTGCATTCCGCTGAAAAATTCATAATGAAGGTTTTGTGCATCAGAACAACAGGTACTTTGTTGTGTTATTTTTAACACTAGTGTTCGCTCCTTCCCTTATTTCATTATTTTATTACCGGGGTGTAAGTAAGAAAAGGTACTAGCGAGAGGTTCAGTAACAAGGCTCAGACCATTCTATGTTCGGAGAGATGCCTCCGTCCTCCAGGTACATACCTGCGCTTTCTTCCTGGATGTTCACACACCAAAACCAAATCCAATACTGTTTCCGAAATTCCCTTCCGATCTTCTCAGATCGGTTCGGTTGCTTCGCTATACAAATTCCAATACCTGTCGATTCATATCCGTCTGTCAGGCTGGTACTTTTCCACGGACGAGGCAAGTAATGAATTTCTAAGGTCTGCATTCCAAACCGACGAGAACATCCTGTCTCCGTAATGTTTCGTTTCAAGTACACCTTCTAATTTTTACCTACAAGTCAACATACCTCCCTGTCAAGAAGCGTCATCTCCGATGGTCGCTTGTCTGAGTGTATCATTTATTGGTTCATACATGTTAGCAATTCCTTTGAAACGATATAGTAGTACATCAAGAAACTATAAAGCCTGGTAAGCAGAAAAATTTTACCAGTACCCATCCATAATACTTATTAGTATGCATAAATAATGCATAAACAACTAAATACCATTAAGAACCAAAGAGCAGTAAGTTGATTAACTAAACCTATGAATATAAAATTAGTATAGTTCATTATAATACATAACCATAACCATTACCAGCACAATAGCTTTTTTTACGATGTTTTTGTCCCTTAAATTGATTATTTTTAATATTACGTTATCACTGGTGTTCTTTGCATCGACAATGAAAACTTAAATCATGATGCACTATGCACTATAATACTCAAATAGTCAAATCCTTGAACCAAAGCTTATAATTATTTACAAATCTGAATGAAATAATATTCACTTTTGATAAGGCATAGTTTACACTGTATGCCATAATGACACTGTAATCACTTAGAGAATATTCACTGTTTAAACACATTGTGTGCAAACCTTAAGGGTTCAATACGACATTATTTCGTATAATTGTGTTTATTTTCACTTAATCACTTTTGTTTCATCATCTTGAAAGTACCAGTTTATTCTAAAAGAATTCACGCAATGATTTCAGATCAGTATCATTTCGATTTCCCGTGTTCTGGACTGTTCACGTTTGTCCATGCATAGAAATGTATCTGACTTCGTAGCACAATTGAAGCGAACCTAGTTCCTGTACTTTATGTAGTCTATTGGGACTTGAATAGGGATTGAAGTGGTGAACTTGGCGTTTCCAGTTCTTAGAACTTCTTCATTTTCACATCTTGTTGCAACTTGTAATGATTGATGACATCCTGGGCAGCTGGGATGCTCTGGTGAATTGGCGTTTGGAACATGTAATGCTACTAATTGGTCCTGCTGGGAAGGATTTCCAAGTTCGTGAAATACTTGCCTGCTATACTAAGGTGTTGTAAGCTGGGAATCAGATCACAGTGGGAGAATCACATGTTGTCCTAGGTGAGAAACGTCTTACACTTCTTCTCCAACTTTCGCAACTGGGACAGAAGGTTCGTCTTGGATGCATTGTCCTGTCTTAGCAGTATCAATTTGAATGTAATAAGACACACATTCAATGAATGCTGTTCCTTCTTTGTCCTGTCCAAACAAAGTGTAGCCTCCGGAACATTCCTCTTGACTTGTCTTTCATCTTTCTATTCTCCAATACGGCAAGTCCATCGTCCATCAAAATCTGAGGGGGGGGGGGGATGCTCCGAAATTGGATTTAATCTGGAGGTGTATTCTGTAGAAGGTGGAAGACAATTTGGCGGCGTTGGTCCTCGAGTTTTCCTCTGTCGATCTTCGACGATGCTCTGGTGTTGTAGGTACCTGTTAGAGGTGGTCTGAGCCATTGGGAAGGAGAAAGAGAAAATAAGGATAGGAATGTAGTAGATATTGGACATGCACCAATCGACATGTACTCAGCCAATTGTAGGGCGGCTTTAGAAGTTCACTGTCTGCCTGCTGGACAGGGTGTCTAATCCATTGGCTAAGTGCAAGTCGGTGGTGATGTGCCTTAACAGATACTGTCAAAGTGATGTGATGGGATATCGATACAAGATTGTTTAACCAGCGCTTTGGAAGAAGAAGGAATAGGGGGTGGTGCCGTTGATGGTCTGATATGTCTATTTTGTGCTATTCTTACAGGAATTATTTGTTCTTCATTTGTGACATTTATACTGCGAACTTGTGGGTTAGGTTGTTGTCGAGGGGACGACTACAAAAACAGGATTTAATTTTACGAACAAAACATGCCGTAATTAATAAAAATAAGATAGTCCCTACAATTATTAAAGATATCGCTGTCGCTGTATGAGACGCAGTTTCGAAGGGCAGTGCATTATTATTATTATGATTATTATTGCAATGAAACACAAGAATTATCAATCTTTATGAAAATTAATTCATTTACTGTTCTCACTCATATGTATTATGAGGAATTCGTTATATATATGGAATTACCAGAATTCCAGAAATTGTGTACTAAGGTATATCAGATACGCTCAAGTGCGCACTATACTTAAATGGCTATCTATGAAGATAAAACCTGTCCTTAGCATCATTAAACTTAAGTGAATTATTATTATTGCGAGCGTAAATTCATACATATTGTATATAAATATAAATTGTGCACTATTTCATTTAAATTATAACAGGAGTGTATACTCTGCAATATACGTATGTATATTGTCGTAGAGAATTTACACTAAATATACTAATGCTCGTTATTCTCGTAATGTTCTAATGTCTCTATTATATAAGTTTCTTGCATAATCGTGTTTCACTGTAATCTTCGAATGCAGATGATGTGAGTTTTGGAGAAACTGCTTACATGCGAAACCTCTGTCACTTCTGCTAGTTGCTTGTTGTTCGTTTGATGTCACTTGCAGGATAATGTCACGCTACTTCGTTCCTTGGCCGCTGTAATAGGAGATGTATGTGTTTTGTTGATATCGCTCTCTTCCAAGTCAAGGAGGCGAGTGTTGCAATCTTCATGAAAAGAAACCAGTTTATTCAACTAAGGATAGTTTGGCGTGGTTATCACGAAATTCTATTTTTGAAGAGGACAGTTCCTGTATATTTTGATAAGATTTAACAAAATAAATGCATTTAGGTTTTAATTAAACATGGATGCTTCGATTGGACTGCTTGTTTTGTAGCGTCGCTTTTCTTCCCCTTTGACTAATCGCGACGATGACGATGAAATGATGGAATGACAACGTTCTTTCCCATTTGACTTTCTGTGGAATTATGTCCCTTTGACTTCTGTCTCTTCGGTTTCTGACTGTTCTGCAGACATTTCGTCGATGTTATCATTTTCTTCTTGTATTTTCTCCTTTTCTTCGAAGAAGGGTTTGACTCTTGTTATGGAAAATGTGTCGATTTTATCCTTTCCTCGGCCGTCCTTGTAGCTTATTCGTATGCTGTTGGCATTTTCCATTTCAAGAACTGTACCATGTATTTTGAAGTAATTTGCGAAGTGCTTAGGTACATTTCGTTTCGGAACTGTGTCTAAAATTAGCACTTTTTGTCCAGGTTGAAATTCAACATGCCGTGTGTGTTGGTCTGAGTACTTTTTCTTGGTTTTAAATTTCTTCTGGAGATTTTCCTGTGCTTGTTCACGCATCGCTTGCAATATGTCTAGGCGTTCCTTGTTAGAGTGCTGCAACGAATTTGGATCTATTCCTAGCAATGAATCCATCGCATTCTTTGGTTCGTAACCGTACATAAGGTAATGTGGAGAATATCTTGTTCCTGTGTGTACTTCTGAATTTATCGCAAACGTTATGGCCGAGAGATACAGATACCACTGTGCGCATTTTTTCATTACATACGGTCTCAACCTTTGCTTTAATTTCTGAATATGTCTTTCGGCGAGTCCAACTGTTTCGTGGAAATCTGTGTTTGCGAATCTGACTCTGACATTCAATATTTGACTACTCAATTGTTCCATGATTTTTGAAGTGTGCGCTGGTGCACGATCAAGCGTGATGTTGTCTGGCGCACCAAATCGCAAAATGATCTGTTCCATTAGTGCATTGGCAATCGTTTCGGCGTCAACTGAAGGTATAGATGTCGTTACCATGTACCTGGTCGCTTGATCAACGCAGATGAGAACGTAGCGATGTCCGTGGTTGGCTGTGGCCTGCAGTGGACCGCACATGTCGATGACCCACTTCCTGGCTGGGGTGGCGATTGGTTCGAACGTCTGAAGGGTGAGCTTCTTTGGTCCGAAATCTCTCTTCGACATCTGGCATTCGAGGCAACTTTTTGATTTCATGTATACCCATCGTTTTAATCCTGGGAAGTAAAATCTTTTCCTGAAATTTTCATACGTGGAAGATGGTGAAGCATGAGCTGCATTGTATTCACTGCAATGAATCTTCTCGAAAATTTCATCTTTTAATTTGTGTGGAATGCACAAGAGAAGTTCCTCTGTCTTGTTGTATCGATGACGTCTGTACAGTTTGTTGTCTTTGATGACATAATACTGTGCTGCTCGTACTACTCCTGGATCTTGCATCGGATCGTTGTTGATGACTTTAATGATAGGGCCGAATAATGGATCGTCGTCTTGATGTTGTCGAATGCTGAAGTTTTCGTCCTCTACGTGGAAAATTAGTTCAGGGTTGTCTTCACTGTCGGCAGGAGCTTCCTCTGCTGGATAGCGGCTTAAAGTGTCTACAAGGGCATTTTCTGATGACTTGACATGTTTCACATCGAAGGAAAACTGCTGTAGTTCCAGAGCTCTTCGTGCCAATGGACCTGTCAAATTTGATGCTTGTCGTAAATAGGATATGGAGTGATTACCAGTTATTAAAGTAAAATGGCTGTTTAGCAAATAATATTTAAATGCTTTTACTCCATATACCACTGCAAGAAATTCTAGTTCAAATATTGATTTCTTCTTCTCTGTGTCAGTTAATCTGCGGCTCGCGAAGGCAACTGGGTGGCGTGAGCTTCCGTCTTCCGAATCTTGCCAAATGCTGGCTGCGAGGCCAACTGTAGACGCATCGGTGATGAGGTAGGTCTTCTTGTTTTGAGAATACGGTTTGAGAACGGGAGAACTGAGAATTTTATCCTTTAGTTCATCGAACTCTTTCTGGTGCTGCTCTGTCCACGTGAACGGAACGTTCTTTTTCAAAAGTTTATATATGTTATCCGCTAAAAATGAGAATCCGGACACATATTTTCTAATGTAAGAACAAAGTGCTAAGAAGCTCTTCACGTGCTTCTTATTGCTAGGTGTTGGAAAATTCTTGATTGAATTAATGATTTTGTCGGAAATTTTCATCCCTTTTGCAGAAAGAAGATGTCCCAAAACGATGGTTCTGAAAATGCGAACTTACACTTCTTTATTCCAACCGTCATGTTTGCTTTCCTAATCCTATCAAATATTTGTTGAATTAGGGAGAAATTCTCTTCAAAAGTGGAAGTTGCTAAGCACAAATCATCTAAATAGGTGGCTACTTGATTGTCGGGAAGACCACTAAATACAATGTCCATTAGTCTATTCATAAAACTACTGGATGTCTTCATGCCCATAGGTAAATGAACCACAACCTGGAATTGCGAAGCTGGTAACTGGACGTGATTCTTCTGATATTGGAATTTGAAAATAAGCTTGAGCCATGTCCAGTGTAGTGTAAAAAAATTTACCCGCAAGACGTGCTAAAATGTCATTGCAATCTGGAGTGGGATATGAAACATTGTATATTACTTTATTAATTTCTGAAAAGTCTGAAACTAGTCTGTAGGTTCCATTTGGTTTCTTAACTAAGAATATGCGATGACGAAATGGTGAGTTTTTACAAGGTTCAATGATCTGTTGTTCTTGAAGTCTTGTTATTTCATTTTTCATTTTTTCCCTTAAATTTATGGGTATGGGAATTTGCCTAGCAAATGGAGGAACACATTCAGCAACATCTATGTGTGCTTCCATTGCGTTTGTTTTAGAAAAGCACTCAGCATTCCAATACATGATATCTGCATAATTGTAAATTAAATTTTGCATTTTGAGTTTTTGGTCTTCTGTTAGTTCGGGATTTATATCAATTTGTTTAACGTCATAAAATTTCCTATGTTTAGTGAGTCGTTTTAAGGTTTCCTGGTCTAAATTTTCGTCACCTTGCTCGAATGAATGATGTACTTTATGACCACTATTTGCATTCGCATTGACGTTAGTGTCATAAATTTCAGAAATTATTTGGTTACTTCCTGCTGAACCAATTGGAGTGTTTTTCTGTATTACTAACGGATGATTTTTTGTGTTTGTTAGCAAAATGTGGGGTCCTTCTTCATTAACTAATGCATAAAGGCAAGTCGGTAACGCGTCTGACTACCATGTTAAAGGTCCCGGGTTCGATCCCCGGCCGGTTCAAATCCGGGAACTTTTCTAACGATGGAAGCAGCCGCGGCACCCACCCAGCGTCGAATAACATGGGTACCTGGGGGAAACCCTGGGGGGTAAAGGCGGTCAGGGGCGTGATGCTGATCACATCACCCCCACTCACGACCGGATCAAGAAAGTGTGGGGCGTTACCCCCACACCCCCTATACGCCTTCATGGCGTGGTGCTATGCACAGGGGAGCACTTTACCTTTTTTTTTTTTTTTTTTACCTTTTTCTGTCTATTAGCATCCAAAATTTTTATACCAAATTTTTCTGGTTTATTTGGCATGTACTGTGTAAATCTACACCTCGCTTTCGAAGGAAACAATTGTTCGTCAACTGTCAGATTTTCCCCTGGAGTGTCCCCTGAGGACACATTGTCTAGAAAACATGCTTACAAACTGTAGTGTTCAAACGAAACTGAGTCTTCACTTTCTCCTTCTTATCAGCTTCGACAATACGCCAACATAAAAGAGAAAGGAAGAATAGGGGTGGAAACTATAAGTGTAACGTTCCAATCGAGAAGTGGTTTTCCATTGAAATACATTAGCGGTCAAAATGACCGGCAACGGCGCTTCTAGGTAGAAACACAAATATTTCCATTAGTATTATTTTTTTTTTGTAAATAACGCATAGCAGTAATAATGTACTGCAAATTTTAGGAAAAGTCACAAAATTTCAACGCACGAAGAAAAAGGTTTCTGTACAAAGCAGAAAATGCAATTTGAAAAACGGTCAAAATAACCGGCTTGGCGCTTCTAGTGTTAAACTTATGCATGTAAAGTTACACTGGGAAAACACTACAGAGCACTGATGTGTTCGTGGTGTATAAAGTTCACTGTCCTTATTGTATAACAGTGTAATGGTAAAAGTGGCTGCGCCAGAGGGCGCGAAGGAGTGCTTAGATGCCCATTTAATTTTCTTCCAAACCCCCTATCCAAAATCTATATTCTACCTAAAACATTACCTCTTACAGTGTCATATGTCATGTCGTCATATTGAGGGCCGAATATTAGGTACTGAAGCGAGACTGACAACAGGCAAACATTGACCCTACTCTCAAAGATATTCCACATTTATTTTCATGTACTGTCGGCAGTCTATAAAGATCAGCCACCCTTGTCTTTATTTCTTAAGATTTGTTGTTAAGAATTATTTCTTCTTGTGTTTCAAGTAGTCTGTTTGTGTTTTTCGATAAATGTATATAGCTCATTGTTAGTTGTTGCATGTTTTCCTTTGCACTGTTTTGTTGTCTGCCTACTTGTTCTTCCTCTTTTCTTCAAGTCGAATGGGAACAAAAATTTCAGTTGCTTTCAAGATATCATCAGGTCATTCTCAGGAAATTATATAACGTGAGTTGAATTGTGACGGAAGTTTCCTTGTTAATTTGTTTAGTAAACGTACCACTTCAGAGTTATTCAAAGACTGTTATGAAAAGGCCAAATATGCGAAGAAATGTTATAGTTCGTTGCTGGGGACAGTGCGGCCCAAGGGAATTAAGTAAGAAGTTGCTGTGCACTTAGCGTTTTGTCCTGACACCACAGCATCTGACGGAAGGTGAGGCTGTGTATTATGTGAAACGAACACACATGAAAAGAGGGGCAACAAAGCAACGGAACATTTTCAAAAAAGTGAAGCAGTCCAAAAAAAGTAAATTGATAATTACATGAAAGTGACTACATGATTTCGTATTTATTGTGTTATTTTATCTTCAAATTGCAGAACTTTAGGTTGCATAGTAGCAATTTCTTTATTTTACCGGACCAAACGCACACAAACTGAACACTCAGCAGTTGTTATCACCTATACAACATTTGATTAATAACTGAATTTTGTACCTCAATTGGTTGTGCCTTGTAATCAAGGGATCCCAGGTTTGATACGCTGTGGAGGCACATAGTGGTTCGGATCACACTTTAAATTGTAGGTCCAGTCCTGATTAGCCTATATGTTCACAAAGAGGACTTAAAACTATGGATGCCAATCTAAAAATGTACATTTCAGTCCTTATTTATTTTAATTTTTATAAGAGCGATGCAGGAACATTGTATGGTAACTTCAAACTGAAGGATTTTTTTTTTTAGAGAGAGTGAACAACACTATTAGGGGAAAATATACCTAGAACCCTCTCCATGGAAAAAAAAATCCTCCAGCCATCTTTGTCATTGGCCTCCCTTGAACAAGCTGTTCTTTCCAAATTCCCAAACTTCGTTGTTGTACTAAAATCAGGCAAAAATGAAGCAAGTTAGTATTCTTCAGTTTCATTACCATATTATCATAGATGCCTACTAAAAGTTGATTGATATTTGATTTAGGGACTAAAACATACATGCATATTTAATGTTTATTTATTTTCAATGTCCCACCCCCTAAATTTCATTCCGCACCTCAGCACCGCTAGATTATTAATCCTGGCACCACCACCGAATAGTAACTATAACATGATACTTTTTTTTTATTAACTTAACCAACTTCTGGGCTGAAAAAAGGACTCAAATCCAGCTCCTTGGCCAGTCTGGTTCCGACGAAATCTGTATTTTTCTCCAGGTTCGTAAAATAACCACTATGGGAAAGTAAATGCTGACAAAAAAATTAGTTCAAAATTTTCACCACCAGGTGGAAATGTGGTGCTGAAATTTGAATGTGAATACCTTGTGTTGAATCATTGATCATGCTGTGTTACACTTCCAAAGGGTCATTCACATTGCACACTTCTGTACTGACATAAACTAAAAATATCGCATGTCTGATTTCAGCACCACATTTCCACCGGGTGGCAAAAATTTGAACTTTTTTTTTTTCATTGGCATTCACTTCCCCACGGTCTCCATAGCCTCTATGCCAGGTTTCACTGCAATCTGCTGCTTTGAATGAGCTCCAGAGGGCTCTGAGTAGGGGAACACCTGGTACACAAGTAGTCAAAATGTCTTTGTATTCTGCCACAGTGAGAGTGCCATGCAAGAGGGCTCGAGTCCACACCATAATCAGGTTTATTAAAGCTTCAGGAATTTTAAATAAATTCAATTCTAGTCCAGGAGAGAAAATCTCATAAGTGTAAATGGGTTCTGGAACCATAAAGAACCTTTTTTGTGTCGAACCTTTTTTCTGGAACAATTTAAATACAATCTAGGAACTTTCTTTTCCGGATGAATTTAAAATTCTGTCCAGGAACCTTTTTCTGGATCAATTTAAATATTATCCAGGAACCTTTTTTTTCTGGATCAGTTTATATACAGTACAGGAACCTTTTTTTCAGATTAATTTAAATATGGTCCAAGTTCCATATTGAAATGAAACAATATGAAACTTCGACAGTATTTAAATTATGCAATAAAAAAAAGTTTCCAATCCTATTACCCCAGGGTTGTTAAAGGTCCAGGAATTGTAAATAAATTCAATTCCTATCTGGGATAGAAAATCAGTAATTCGGTCTTGGAACCTTTTTTCCGGATGAATTGAAATACGGTCCAGGAAACTTTTTTCCAGATCAATTTAAATCTGGTCTAAGTTCGTATTGAAATAAAACAATGTGCAACTTGGACCTAATTTAAATTATGCGGAGGAAAAAAAAGAGTTTGAACTTTTGGGTTAGTGGACCTTTAACAACCTTGACCATAATACCACCTTCCCCAAAGTTCACTGTGCATGGTGTATTTTTCTACTGGCCCCCCTTAGTGAAAATACTATAACTTTATACCATTGTTACCTTCGCAGACTGGCTTAATTATGTTCTGTGTATTCTACACTATTGCTGACTTTAGAATAAGAAAATTTGACTTTTGAGCATAGACTTTATTTTCACATACATGCTATAAACAACACTGTCAGAAAGAAAGATACACAAATGCACAACAAGTTCTTTTCTGAAATTATAACCATACTAACATCATATTTCAAAATGTTGAGGACTCTGCAATATACGATGATTAAACATCACTATAAAATCATAAGTTGCAATGTAGCTAATAGCTTCAGAAATGACTGATTTTTCCCCCACAGCTTTTATGGTAAACTTGCAAAAATAAGCGATATAACCTTCTTCTCCATACACTTTTCTCTCCAACTCAACTCAAGTCTTCTCAATGTACCACATGCACACACTTCACGATGTAGCTACTTGCTTCAATGGTCCTTCCAAATATTGTGCTAATGCCTGCGCCTTTGCTTTCAGCAGTCCAAAACCTATGTCTCTCGCATAAAGGCACAAAAGCAAGTTCGCTACTTGGGTGATTGCTACTTTTCCCTCCTGAAATACATAAATCATATGGAGTAAAATAAATTTACTGAAAATTTAAAATTTAATTATTACATAAGACATCTCAATCTCAACCATTTTAGAGGTGATGTAATCGGTACCATGCTCCGGCCACCATTACCCCCAAAGTACCCATTCATTAGTACATACAACTTAAAATTAAATTTTGTTGCAAATAGATTTGTTTGAAACTTGGCAATGAGTCAGATTAAATAGTACATAATCAGCCAATGTGCACATACTGGCTTAATTAGTAATATTGTAGGGTTACGATATTTCATAAGTGAAAATCTGGAAGCTTGTTGGCGGAGAGGGGAGAGCTAGATCCGACAAAGTAGTATGTGTGTACTACATATATACTACTTCATAATTATTATTCACAGTCCCATTATTATATTCTTTACACTTCTTAATTAAAAACAGAAATTCACTTTGAACTCTATAATTAAATTTGAGATTCCTTTTCAGAGCCATAATGAACTATGCAGATGTCTCAAAATGTCGAAAGTTTATTTGAAAACTGTGGACTAAACGGAAAGGCACCTAAGCACTGACTGTTTACAATAAGCAGCTTACTAATATAGTGGAAGAGATTCTTAACTGAAATTCAGCCCTGCAAGTAGACAGAAATAAAAGTAACATTATTACTAGGGCTGAGCAGATTTGGTATCAGAAAGTATAGGTTGGGAAACAGAACGTAGTGCAAGCGGTGCAGACACCAAATTCACTACTTGACACCAAATCGACGAAGTAGACAAGTCGTCGTTGCACCAACTAGATGCTTCAGTGCAAAGAGAGTCAAAAAAGTGCCATCGGCAAGGCAGCATTGGGGAAAGAATGCCTTGCCCACTGTGGAAAAGAATATGTGGACATCCACATCTAGACTATTGAGTTTTTTCTCATAATCTTAAACACCTACCATACATTCCATGAGCACCAATTGCAAACGATCCTCCTTAAAAGCATTCCTTCCATTCTTCTCATAGGCAGACCATATGTTACTTGCAATTGCTGCGGTTACGCGAGCATCTTTGTCACCATACCCACTGTATGCCAACAGAGCTCCTTCATGATTCAAGAGCCTATTAAAGATATCAAATATTATTTCCGGCACTGACAAAGCTCAACACAAATGCTCTTCAATGTTACATTTTCATTCTGTTTCAAATAAATTTACCTAACCTGGTGGCAATTTGCTCTATGTAACAAAATATAATTGACACTGTCCACCAACTATTATTATAATGTGTCTTTTCTTTATATCAAGGTACATCACTGAAAACTCCGCAGTATGTGTTAACAGACGTAATTCGTAATCGGACCATGTAAAAATTGCATACGTAGCATGATGAAATCACAATAAAAAAAGGATCTTGGGCCCATAGACGTAACTTGGTGGTCCAATGGGGCATTTGCCAGAGCAATTTTACAATACCGGGGATTTCTCCATTTTGTTTGAAATTCGGCACACACACTAATTTTGGCCCCCTAATCATGAATCTGCAGTTAAAATTTGGCGCTCACACGTGGAAATAGCAAAATAATCTAAATTAAGTTCTCATTTCTACACCCTCGATTTCCAAATTTCCCACCGATTCCGGGCTCCGCCCCTGGGGTAATTGACCTATCGCTCCAAACCGCTAACGCGGCCCCGCCTCCGCTCCGGCTTTCTCTATAGAGTCCATGTTAAAGGCATGTTAGAAATTGGCCAGATTCACCTGCCCCCAAATAAGCACCAAATTCTAAGTGAAGATTCGTGATTACGAGGCCCAAATTAGTAAGTATCCCAAATTTCAAACAAATTGTATAAATTCCCTGCATTGTTAAATTATACCAACGTAAGAAACTTGGGCCGTACAATGTACATTAATGGATATATATAAAAATTCGTCAGGTACAACCGAACGCATAAAAAGGTCAACATTCTAAATGACAGAAATATTTTAAGCGTGATGACCACTGGTCTATTGGCAGTATTTGCGTTTGACATTTCAGATTATTCTAAATTTTCAACAAAATTATGTAAGTTACAGTGGAGTTGCAGCGACAAAACACTCGCACAACGCGCCCTGAACCAGTACGCTATCGCCCGCCATAATGTGTTAGAATCGAAATAACAAGTAACAGCAAGTACTCGTAAATGTAAGAAATAGACATTATCTTAGTAAGAAATGCATTATTTCACCTTAGGAAATGTCCTGCATTCCAAAATAGTACGTTAGCAATGTAAAAAAGTGCGAAATATATGATTTATAGGTGTCACCCCCATACTATAATAGTACCTTAATTTTACTTACAAAGTATTTTCCACGCCTCCTGTGTTTGCTTGGCTCAAAACTTGCGTTAAAGCTTTGGGTTTTAACATTTTTGCATGTACAAGACAAATATAAATATAACACTAAGCACACACTAAGTGTACACTGATTAACCAAGTTGTATCACATGACCCGTACACTACAGATGAGTCGTTCGCGAAAGAACGATAAAGTACAATGAACGAATGTTAATACCAGACGCCTCCAAATACGCTCAACGTTGGAGTCAGCCAGCAGAAATTTGTCACACTACCAGGAGCGCGTCAAGTAACTGAGCGCTCAGCGAGCAACGTGATCGCTCAGCTACTTGACGGCCAAATAGCCGTTGCTCCGCGAGTGCTGCTCACTTCATCGCTGAGCGAACTTGAACCTTGCTCGCCACAGGTTTCAGCCACAGAAATAGCGTTTTTGTGTATGGATCTCGTGAGGGAAAGGGAAGAAGAGGAAAACTGTATGACGGGGTGGTGAGCAGTGATGTGCGTCTACGCATAAACAACGATTGTCTACATTCTACGTGTGGACCAGTGGCGTACGCAAGGGGGGGCTTACCGGGTTTAAACCCCCCCCTTGAGCTTTTGAAATATTATGGAAAATGCTGTAGAAAAAATTAAAAATGGCTAATTTATCACAGTCAAAGATCTGCGACAGTAATAATAATAATAATAATAATAATAATAATAATAATAATTTGAATTATTATTCCCATGCAGCATGAAGAAAAACACAACATTCCAAACACAGTCTAAGCGGCCGCAAAGTTCAATTTTGCAATTTTTTTTGCAAAAAGTCGCGCAGTGACTCTCGCAAGAATTGTGAAAATTCCTTGCTTCGTCGCAGTGTGCCGACCTTATTGCAAACGTTCTTCCCGGTACTGATTTCACATCCCCTTGTGAACTCTCAAGTGATACTGAGTCTACATCCACATCATTAAATAATGTTGAAGAAGTGCTTTGTGAATCACCTAGAAGTGATAAATATGTTGGAATATCTATAAACTTACTTTTCAACGAAAACATAGACTCAGTGGAATTTAGTAACATGTATTCTCGCGCTTCATCATCATCCTGGGCGAGTTCCATAGGTAAAGGTAATGTAAATTCCCCCGTGCATATAGCACCGTGCCATGAAGGCACACGTAGTGGTGTGGTGGGTCCCAAAGATTCTCGATCTCGAACTATTTTGCAGGTGATGTGATCAGCACCATTGCTATGAGGCTGGGTGCGGAGGCAAGGCTGGATAAATTCCAACCAATTCCGGGAATCGAACCCGGATATCCCACGAAGTTGTCAGACTAGACCAGCGCGGCTCCTTGAATGAGTTTCATATTACAATTAATTTAATATATTTGATTGTTTTTATGGATTTTCTTTACACTTAAAATGTCGGACTTATCATATACAAAAACCGTTGACGACAATTATTTTGTAACAAAGAAACAAAATAAATGTAATTTTGTTCTATTTCTTTCATAAATAGCAGCTGCATTAGTAGTAATTATTAGTAGTAATTAAATTAATTATAAGAACTATTAATTAATTAATTATTATTATTATTAATGAATTAAAGTATAATAAAACAATGGTAATGTGAATTTGTAGAAAGTTTTCGAAATAACACCCCCCTTGATGAAATCCTGCGTACGCTACTGGTGTGGACAATGTAGTAAACTATTTAATCTACGTAATCAACGTAGACAAGATGGCACTCGGCGTTCTCCGTGCAAGTCACGAAGCAGCAACCAACATCAGCATGTGGACATAGAGAGCGTGAAGTATTCCATTTCCACTGTACAGAAATGAGCGTTTTAAGTATTTATTTACGTTCAACCAATTCACTAGGTATTAATTGAATTGCAATAAATTTGTCGCCACATACCCCCCGAAAATTCAATGTCCTTAGAATGACAAGATTGATTTGTTTTACACTTCTATTTCCACTATATCACACGTGGAAAAATCTACTTTAAAAATACACATGAACTTTCCTAAGCAGTAATAAGACAAAAACTATTTTAGCCTTCCCTTTTATCAGTGTAAAAAATAATGTCAGTTTTCACCATGGCTGTCATTTGTTTTTCCATAGATAGCATGATGAAATCAGCCCTGGCCCAAAACCATGGTAACGGTTGAAGTTTTTGAGTGCGATGACGTGTGACCGGCCAAGTGAATGCATCACTTCAATGTGAAGTCACGTGAAATGACAAAACGACAGTGTTGCAGTATGCAGATATTAAACACCAGAACAAGAACAATGTATAGATGAGGATGTGTACTACAGGCTATGGAAAAGGAGATGCGATAACCACTAACGCCGTCAAACGGTTGGGCGGGAACTTTACGTCACATACCATGAAGAAGTAATGGGATCTGAGCTGATTATGTCCTTTGCAATTAGTCCACTCAGAATTAGTTCACTTCATCAAATGATTATGAAAAACTAAATATACTGACCAAGGCAGTAATTTATTTATTAAAAACATAAACTAAAACGTAACGTTTCAACCTTCTAGCAAGGTCTTCATCAGACTCTGTATCAAGACCTTGCTAGAAGGTTGAAACGTTACGTTTTAGTTTATGTTTTTAATAAATAAATTACTGCCTTGGTCAGCATATTTAGTTTTTCATAATCATGGAAACAAGGCTTAATGGTGTCATCAAATAATTTACTAAATCTCATCAATTTACATTGTCGAATTCATTATTTGAGTTTTTTTTTGGGTTTAGGTACAACATCTTCACCGAAGAGAAAATTATGCTCATTTCTTTGTTTTCCTTGACCCTGGATATCCAGGGTCAAGGAAGTCAGTAATAAGGTGTCTTATATACAGTGTACGTACAACTATAGATTGAATTGTATCTTCTCCAAATATGATGTATAAAGAAACAAACTGCCGGAGAACTAAGTGAGGTGAGTGTACAATTTTATATTACTATTATAGTGGAACCACAAGCAAAGAAACCTGCGCAGACTCGCGACTCCTGTGCACCGTACTCCAGTGTGGAGGGGAGGGGGAGAGTGGAGCATGCTCTCTTATAGTCCGAGTTGAACGGAAGAGGAGGAAGGTTCTTTTTCTTGTGGTCGCTCTTGTAAGTAAGGGGAACTGTGATTGGCCATTCATCTATTTTATCACTTCTTCATAATCTCAATTGACTTAAATGGCCGGAAGAGCAAAGGGCCCGTTCCGAAAGTCGCACGAGTTTAACGCGTTAAACGAGTTATGGTAACTGGCTGTTCCATAAGTGCTTCCGTGCGTTTCATTATGCTGTCCCAAAAGTCGCATTCCGTGCGTTTCGTGCAAGAACGAGATTCACCAAACTCACGGGCCAGGATGCTGGTTTGTTCGGTGAAAATCGTCTGCTCCTTGCAGACAAAGCGCGTGCTGATGGATTCAAACTGCACTAGTTCGGAAAATGTATTATAATTTTAACACATAGCGATATGAAGCAACATGCACAAGATAAGTATGCCTTGACCGTTCTTAGAATGTGATTAAAATGAGTAACATTGGCCATAATAGAGTTTGTTTTTGCCATAAGGACATTCCTTCCGCTGACGCCATGTGGAAACTTTCTCTAAACAAAATGCTACGCCTGCGCTTTCGCCTAGCGTGTCCCATAAGTCTGTAAAATAACTGGTTTCACCAGATTCACGAGCCCAGTTATTTTCGTTGAATGCGTTCGTTTCGTTAAGACTTTCGGAACGCACCCAAAGTAAATTTATCAAATATAAATACAAACACGTACCGTTTAATAAATAACCAAAATGAAATGAAAAGTTAGCAGTTTGTATTTTTATTGCTTTATGTGAATATGTAGGGAAAAAGCGAGAGAGAATTGTGCACCAATTGCAAAGAAATGGTAGGCGAAGTATTTACCAGGATTATACTCCCTACATTTCTGCTCATAATAAGGAGTCGAAGGTTGCTTAAGGATCTTTCTTCGATGTAAACCTAAAAGTTGACTTTTCAGATTACGTACATAATCTTCTGGGCAGAAATGCGCACTGCAGATTCTAGCATTAGCATGATTCACGTTAGCGTTTTCACACGAATCCAAAGCTCGTTGACCGAAGAATCCTTTTGAAAAACGTATATATTATGTTCAACGTACTTGGAAGATGTATCTTGTGCTGAACTAAAATAAATAATAATAACAAGTGGTGTGCGGTATCTCGGAAAGTCGGGACCGGGATGGGAAAGAAAAATTCCGTCCCTATCATGACTTCAGCAAATGACTTCCCTAAATTTCTGGATCCCGAGCAGTCGGGAAATACCGAATGGTCATTTTAAAACGGTATTAATTCTTGACGTTTTCTACATTGCAAGTGTCTGGAACTTATCGGAAATTGTTAGTTTTTATTCCAGAAATGCAAAGAAAATAACTTAAGGTGAAAATGAAAATTTGGGATTTCCCGACTAGTCGAGAAATTGCGAATATTTCCCGTCCCGAATGTCCGATCAAAAATATTCTGTCCCGCATAACAATAAGTACCTATCTATATTTATTTTCAATTTGTCTGAAGCCACAAAATGTGAATGGGTGGAAATGCTAATTTGTGTACTCTATTTCGTGTGTTCAGTTTCTGGCATGGTTTCCTATCTGCATAGTGCAACACTAGCGCATAGATTTGGAATTCATTTCATGGATAAATTCACCTCTTACCGTCGTTTCGTCATTACGAGTAAACAACGGATTGGCCCAACCTATACTTCTAATAACCTTGGATGAAATCACGTCCATAGATAGCATGATGAAATCACGATAAAAGAAAGACCGAGTCTGCTGCCACGCGCATGTCTCTTTTGAGGTTACAGCAGAAAAATCATTTGTCGATGCTTGGCCAAATTTGAGAATTCGAGGGGAAATGCTTGTATGCTGTATGGATTAATATGGAGAAAATGCAGTGGGTTGGGGGGATGCTTATGCAAATTTTTCTAGCTGGGCGGATGCTTTATTAAAATTTTATTGATTGGGGGGGATAGGTTTCATGTGCCCCTTCCCACTTCATGCACTGACGCTGAGGAAATGTGTGCATTTACTAAATTGTAGTCTGTGGTGATGGTTTCCCACACATTTGAAGTTGCCTGTGGTGTGGCTTTGTCGCTCGGTTTGTACGTGTTTGTGGACGCGTGCTATGGATAAATATTCGTTGAGACCCGGTGGAAAATTGTTTAGTGATTGAAATAATATTTTTCTGTTTGTGGATAATATTGGACGCTATACCTATAACACTTATACTGTGAACTCGTGTGTGTGTATTATGAATAGGAACCGTCTGAAATGACATTGAACATGTTCAATCAAAGCCCGCTCGGTACAGCAACTACCTTCGGGAGTACAACCACTCCAACTACAGCAAATCCTATGAGAGATTTTGATGTTATATCGCCACCTGATGATTCAATTTCATGCTTGTCGTTCAGCCCTGCAGCAATCCCACAAAACTTTTTAATTGCTGGCAGCTGGGATAATAATGTCCGATGTTGGGAAGTGGAACAGACTGGCAAGACAATTCCAAAATCAATGCAAACTATGCAAGGTCCTATTTTAGATGTGTGCTGGAGTGATGACGGAACAAAGGTATTTATGGCATCATGTGATAAAATGGTGAAATGCTGGGATCTAAACAGCAATCAAACAATTCAAGTAGCACAGCATGAAGCTCCTGTGAAGACATGCCATTGGATTAAAGCTCCTGCATATACATGCCTGATGACTGGTTCCTGGGATAAGACGTTAAAGTTTTGGGATGTACGATCACCAAATCCAATGCTAACTATAACATTACCAGAGAGATGCTACTGTGCTGATGTAGATTATCCAATGGCGGTCGTTGGCACAGCAGGAAGAGGCTTGATAGTTTACCAGCTGGAAGGTAAGCCCCAAGAATACAAGAAGATTGATTCTCCCCTAAAATACCAACATCGATGTGTATCAATTTTTCGTGATAAGAAGAATACTCCTGCTGGTTTTGCCCTAGGTAGTGTTGAGGGTAGAGTTGCAATTCATTATGTAAGCACACAAAACCCAAAGGATAACTTTACATTCAAATGCCACCGGTCTAATGGAACCCCAAGTGGGTATCAAGACATATTTGCAGTAAACGACATTGCATTCCATCCAGTTCATGGCACACTTGCTACTGTAGGATCTGATGGTCGCTTTAGCTTCTGGGACAAGGATGCACGTACAAAACTGAAGACATCAGAACCAATGGAACAACCGATCACACGTTGTTGTTTCAACCATAATGGACAGATATTTGGGTATGCTGTGAGTTATGATTGGTCAAAGGGTCATGAATTTTATAATCCACAAAAGAAGAATTATATTTTCCTGCGCCCATGTTATGATGAGTTGAAACCAAGAACAAAATCATAAAGAAAATGCAGTTGATTTAATCAAGAGTTAATTTGCAACCCTGTTTTGATTATTAACATTTGGTTGAACAAGACAATATCTACGGTTTAAAAAAAAAATGTGAAGCATATCAATGAAGGGTGTTATTTTTTTTGTGTGTTATAAGGAACTTATTGTTGCATGTAACACATTATAAATTGTCATTAATTATATGTAGCTGTAATCATTTTGTTTAAATTAGTCAACAGATAAGTGCAAGCAAACATCATTGAACTTATAAGCTAATGGAATACTGTCACATTAAAAAAAGTTTCTGTATATTCTATTTCAAGAATACCATTTCATCTATTCATTTGAAATTACTTGTTCTGAATTTTTCATACATGCTAATAAAAATACTTGAACTATAGGTTTGAGGAGTTGCATTTGAATCTTCAAGTGAATATTATAGAAAATATTAAGATGCAAATTATAAGGAAAGCTTATTTTGACAAGCATTTTATAAATATATAATTTTTAAGATTCGTTTACATTTTTTGCATTATAATTCTTATTTCATTTTAACTACCATAGTCATGCAATACATCTGTTTTTGTAGTATGGATAACTTGTAGAATATACTGATGATACAAAAAGCTCAGATTTATTTTTCCCAAATACAAGTTTCTTGCTAGAGATTAATCTCACTGTAATTTATTAATGAAATAAATAATATTAATGTGCTATGGCCTGATTGCCCTATGTGCGTATTTATGTGCTCTGCATAAAGGGAGTGCAAAACTTTCATAAGAGATAAATTTGCCAAGAATTCACAATACTGGACCCTTCTGTAATTTCTATGCTACTGGTTATACTCACGAAATAATTAGTTCTGATGATTTATCTGATGTTAACGTGTTGGGGTGAGGTGTAGAAATTGTTCATGAACGTGTAGAAGTTGTAAAATAAGCTTTTCTATTCTCGCAATGATCCTCTGTATACAAGTATGGGAACCATATTTGTTGATATGAACAATTGATGTTCGCAATTAGTTACGCTGTCTACAGCATTGCCACACTGTTGATCGTGTAAGAATGGCGGAAGAGAAGAGTAAAAAGTTGTTGATTACAGGTAAGTTTGGCAACCATGCATCGATCGTAAAATTGCAGGATACGAAGATGGCATCTTTGATGAAGAATGTTTGCCTTTAAAGTGCTAAGAAAATAAGATTTTTTATCGGTTTGTTATTACAGTTAATGCAAAACCATTCATGGATAGCCCCACTGACTATTCTCGGTAAAGTTAGGTTAGGCAAACATAGTTAAAATTTGGGGTCATAAAACCATGCATGGGTAGCCCCACGAACCATTCATGGTAAGGTTAGGTTAAATTAGGCAAACATAGTTAAAATTTGGGGGTTGTAATAATGTCAGGAATGTGTATTTCAATTTTAAAGTATTGGAAACCCAAAATCTTCCAGTAAATAATGAGCAATCATGGATATCTGTTCCGACCACGGACCACTCAATTTAACTTATTTTGCAATTTCTACAAGTGGTCCCAAAATGTTAACTTCAAATTCGTTATTAGGAGGCCTCAATTAGTGAGTATGCGAAATATTACAAAAATTGGGGAGGGGTCCGGTATTGTAATTTCGCTCCATAAATTCTTGTAGAATATGTACTGAGGTAATTTCGGTGTGATAAAATCGTGGAAAAAACTGATTGTGGATATTTGATCATGAAGTAATTTGCATATGTTAAAAGTTGTTAAGTAAATATGCTTGGGAATCTCTTCATTATGTAATGCACTAGCTGGCCTAACCTACTAGATATCATCATGTAACTCTGCTTGCACCAAGATAGTAAATTTAGAAATCACTTGGTATTCATCAGAATAGCTTTGCAATTGCTTTTGTGTTATTACATATGTTATTTCACATTGCCTTTTTATATATCTGATCAGGATGAATGATGATGCATCCAATGCGATCAAAAACTTTGACCGATGACATAACGCATGTAATACTCTACTGATAAATTTACATTTATTTGCATATTTTTATTTTATATTACTTTACTCAGACAGGGTGTGTACTGAGCAAGAAATCCAAAAAAAGTTCAAAAGCCTGGATTTTTGTGCTTGCTTGCCAGAATTTGGAGCTATAAACACATTTCACTTTTTCCTCCAAATTGATTTTTGAAAATGTTTTATATATTCTCATCATTGATTTTCAACAATACTGAATAAACTAGATTTGTTTCATTAACATGCAAGGTTGGAGACAAAACTTTTATTTACTAGTATGTTAAATCATTGTTGAGTGGTCAACAGTAATTTGTCATTGGGAATTTCACAGCAAAGCAAAAAGCAATGTAGGACTTCTATAGTATTCACACCTCGTGTGGTAGCAATGGACATAATGCATGTTGTTGAGGAAACCGACCAATCTGGGCAACACACAAGCTCCAAGCATCAGCTTGTACAAAAGGTTGCATTTAATTCAAGAGGTTTGTTTCCAAGTGACTAGTGTTGCTTTTCACCTCAGTCTAAAAGCTCCCAAAGCGATCGTACAGTGGGATCCATAAGTTTTACCAAGCAAATTGCCCATAAACCTGCCTATTGCTTTTGTTTTACACAACAAGGGTTTCAAGAATTGGAACAAGAAGCTTGACAAGCTGCTGACAAACTTCTGCACCAGCATATGCATTAATTCATTCCTTAAAAGGATGTACGGTGCAAGAGAAAAATTCATGAAAATGGTCATGGACAATTTTTTGAGCAATTCTTGTGCATCTCTCTGTACTTATGATGCTGAAAGCATGGAAATTACTTGATTCATGTAGATTTTTTTATTTTGCAAATATTTGTGTTCTAAACATGACTACAGTGAAAATCTACATTTTACGTTTTTTATGGGACCAAGCTAAAAAAAATGAAAATGTAAAATCTAGGAACATTTCGGTAAATTTCTCGTAAGGGACACACTGATTTCATCAAATTTACAGGAGGAATTACTACCAAATGCAGTTTCTTTATACTTCTGGAAGTTCGGGGAAGTGTTTTCTCGCATCGTTCATTGAATTTTGCAGGTAAACCATCTATTTTTAGATATAAATTTGTGACCGATGCACAAAAGCTCTTGCATCCATTTACTTCCAGGTCGATCTAGCCCGTGTGTGATGACGTAATCCCGGTCAGTGTTTCCAAACATGTGTTTTTGTAACTGAAGAAGGTACGTTTCTGCAAATGGTTTGTGGGGCTGTGTGTCAATGGTTCATGGGGCTATGCGAGAATGGTGTGTGGGGCTATGCATATTTTTTTTAAACCAATTTTTAACTATTGTAACCTTATTTTGTGACCCTACCTAACCTAACCTTACGGAAATGGTTCATGGGGCTATGTATGAATGGTTCGTGGGGCTACGTAGGTATTTTTGGGTGCAGTGGGGTGGAAACACTGCATACCGAGTATGGTAGTGAAATTGTGATATGTCGCAAATAGAGCTTATTTCCATGAAATAAGTGAAATGTGACTTTCAGCAATGTTTCTCAATGCAGAATATGTAAGTACAAATATTCAAATTAAATGAACTACCAAATTTCAGCTCTCTGACCAAATTTACCAAAATTTCATAACATTTTGTAATGTTGGGACCATCAAAATTGAATGTATAATGCAGGAAAATTTAAATTGAGGGTTCCGCTGTATTGATTTTTGGGGGGAAGGAGGGGGTAACATTTTCCCCAGCAGGAATGAAAATTGACCTAGCCTTTGTCAGTGATATTTGGTTCTAGGGAGAGGATAGCTCAACTCTCCGCCCCTCTCCAAATTAACTTGCACCTTGGTACTTAGTACAGTGAGGTGGTAATATTCCATTCAATGAAGAATTAAAGTAATTCGTGCTGTAAAATAAGTTTTGGAACAAAAAAATGGACAAGCAAGAAATTTTTAATTTGCGCTATTGGTATTTTCGACTTTCGATTTTTTTTCAACTCAAATATACAAATATGCACAAAAGAATGTGAAAAAGAAGGCAAAATAAATAGCCTATGGAAACAGCTGGAAAAGAATGGCTATGAGAAGGAGTTAGTGGTAGGGGAGAATTCTAAGAGAAAGAAAAAAAGAGGAGGTTTAGAATGAGGAGTATGAGGAAGACCACATAAAAGATATGCTTAGGAAAGCGGGCATTAAAACTTACAGGAAGGGAGGGAGAAGCATCTTAAGAATAGCGAAGAATGCAAACAAGGAAAACAGAGAAGAAGAAGGGATTATCTATGAAGTGAAATGTAAAGAATGTCAGAGTGTGTACATAGGAGAAACCAAAAAGGAGGTTGAAACAACATAGGGATGATGTACGACTTAAGTAAGAGAGAAATGCGATATTTAAAAACACGAGAGAAACAGGACATGACATAAGAGTAGGATGAGGCAAAGCAGATAGGAAGGGAGAAGAGAATACTAGTGAGAAAATGGAAGGAGGCCAAGGAAATAGAGAAAAAAGGTGAAGAAGACACAACTGGAATGGGGGACTGAAGATAAACAAAGAATGGAAGAAGGTGTTATATAGAGTGGAAAGGACAATAGAGAAAGAGGGGAGAAGAATGAAGGAAACAGAGCGTGAGATAAAAGAGTCCAACCACATTCTAGATGGAAGAAAATATGTTTAGCCTTTTAGGTGAAAGTACAGTTGACAAGGGAAAGCCACCTGCTACAATGTTCCAAACAACTTTCTAATAGTCTGGAGGGGAGTAATGTTTGTTTATATATAACATCCTGTTTTGTACCTTGTTACGTTTGTACTTGGTGCAGAATCTGAAGAAGACCTTGCTAGAAGGTTGAAACATTACGTTTAGTTTATGTTTTATAATAAAATAAATTTCTGCCTTGGTCAGCATATTGAGTTTTTCATTTCGTGAACAAGATGTATGAGCGAGTCCATTGTTTGACTGCATTTCAACACAGCCATTTAGAACAGGTTTTTTCTTTGTAAATACACTTTCGTAACAATTCTGTTTTAAGATTAAGAGCTACTTTTCTTAGATTGTACGTATACTTTTTATTATATAGGTTACCAAGGGTACTCTCTCTCTCTCTGATTTTCACAGTTTTTGCAATGTACTGGTAGGTAACGTTAGTTCCAGTACAGATGTTTCATGTTATTGGAAGAATTCATAGACAGTTCCATTTTTTAATTCCTGTGCTAAGTATGCAAATGGAAATAACACCTTGTCCACTGAGAATGTAAGTGTTCTGTGTCTATTTTTTCAGGAGAGAGCTTTAAAGTTTGACATGATATTTTTATTGGACCTTCATCATCATTGCACAGAAAGTTTGAATTGTTGCCAAGGCTGATGTATTGAAGCCCTATCTAAGAAGTAGCAGTTTAGTTAGGTGTTTATGCTGCAATTAGTGAAATTTAGATAGAACAATTGCCCTCAACACTACCTTTAATTTGAGATTGCCAGTGTTCTATCTACCAGAAATGGGATCAGGTAGTTCTGTAATTGAGATGAAACATTTGTCGCTCAGTAGCAAAGTAAAATAAATTCAATCAATTGATTACTTTCATTTCACTTTATTCAAAATTTTCGTCTGGTAACCGTATGTGGACGACCATTGTCATGGAGGAGCACAACACCTGCAGTAAGCATGCCACGCCTCTTGTTTTGAATGGCACATCGCAATTTCCTTAGTGTTTCACAGTAATGGTCAGCGTTCACCGTTTCACCTCTGGGGAGGAAGTCAATGAGCAAAATGCCCTTCCTGTCCCAAAACAAGGTGCACATCACTTTCTGTACCGACAGCTTCTGTTTGAATACGATGCGCTGCCGCACGAGCTCAACCAAATCATCAGTGATAAGGGACGGACGCCCACTGCGCTCTTCATCATGGACACTTTGACGACCTTCCGAAAACTGCCGACACCAGCGACACACCATCTGCTTACTCATAATGTTCGGCCCATAGACCTCACAGAGCTGACGATGAATGTCAATTGGCGCAATGCTTTGTGCATTCAGGAACTTTATCACCGACCGAACCTCGCATGCGGCGGGAGAAGGAATACGAGCTTCCATTTCGGACCACTGCTGCCTCGCTACTGGCATGCGGCAGGAGAAGGAATACGAGCTTCCACTTCGGACCACTGCTGCCTCGCTACTGGCGCCGGGCAGGATCTGTCCGCCTGGCATATGATTGATACGTCTTAGCTCTGCTGCGCATGTGCAATTTACACGGCTCATTATGTTTACTTTCACGGGGAAAAAATAGGGAAACTTACTTTCTGGATGCGCCTCGTATATACAAATAAAAGTAAAGTTCCCCGTGCCATAAATAATATTAATTTGTTCCAACTCTTTGGTTTCAAGGAACAATTTCATATGAACAACAAAATTAAGTATGTTACTACAAATTAGTTATCATTTGAGGTACACAAATAAATGTTTAAAGGAGCAAATGTTCAAAATGATGACCGTTCTCTTCAATGCATTACAAAACACGGTGTCTTAAGCTCCACACTGTTCGCCCCAAAATGTCAGGAGTGCTAGAGGCACAAGCATCAATAATTCGTTGCTGCATGTTTTCTGGCGTTGTTGGAACAATTGTTTGAAGACAGGGTTTTGTAGAAACACCCAAGGTCATCCTGTTCTGCCGCGGAAAGATATGCAGGCAGCATTCCAGTTCGCTTGCCATACATCATTTCATGCAATTTTGTTGTTCATATGTAATTGATCCTTGAAACCAAAGGGTTGGAACAAATTAATATTATTTATTGTTACACAAAAACATAAATTGCAAACAATTTTCTTTTGCCGAATTCTTGGCACACATTTTTTTAATAAAATTCGTTTATGCAATGTTCTCAACGGAAACCAAAACTGTTATTACATAAAGGGAACAAAATGAATCTGAAACTACCAAATGTTTATAAATATTCGAAGTTTGCAATTTTTTTACAAAATTTTTCGAACCAAAAATACTTCTTTTTCAACACGGAATCCAAATATGTAAAACGAATGGGGGTGTTCCATTTGAAATTTCACATTTACCCCCCCCCCCCTAAGGGGTGGGTGGCGGCGACGAATTTTTGCGGCATTGACTTACCCCCTCAATAGTATCAAACTTTTATTCTGTGCAATTTTTCGATTGGATGCATTATGCATGCGATATTCCATACTATCATTATAAATGGACCACCCGGTATATACACTATGTTGCCATTCGTCACCGGACACCCCATACCAGAACGTTAATTCGGTCGCAGCACCACATCAGTATCATGTAGGGCCACCTTTAGCCGCAATGATGTCCGCAACCCTTCGAAGAAGACTTTCCACCAATTTGCGATATGTCTCGACGGGAATCTTGCCCCATTCCACCTGCAAAGCGGCAAACAGCTCAGTGGTGTTTCTTGGGCGGCATGGCCTGGCTCTCAAGCGGCGCTCCAACTTGTCCCAAAGGTGTTCAATGGGGTTGATATCTGAACTTTGGGCTGGCCAATCAAGTTTTTGCACACCCATGTCCTTGAACCACGTGTTGATAATGCCTGCTGTATGACATGGATCATTGTCGTGCTGAAACAGGTAAGGGCCAATACCGAATTGTTCCCACAATGTCGGTAGCCTAGAATTGTCCAGAACCTTTTGGTACGCATCGGCATTCATATTTTCCCGAACTAAAACAAGAGGGCAAAGACCATACCACGAAAAGCAGGACCACACCATGATGCCACCTCCACCGAATATCACTGTGGGTACAATACAGTCCTGTAAACAGCGTTCACCGGGCATGCTCCACACCCACACATGTCCATCAGACCGCCACATCTGGTAGCGCGATTCATCACTCCATAGGAGCGCTTTCCATTGTTCGAGAGTCCAATGGCAGCGTTCCTTGCACCACTGTAACCGACGGGCCACATTGCGGGCTTTGATATGTGGCTTGTGAACTGCTGCGCGACCATGAAAACCAAGTGCAACGATCTTCCGGCAGACAGTATGATCACTTGCAGCACTACTAGAAGCCGATCGAAACTCCTGTGCCACCATCTGTAACGATGCCTTCCGGTTTGACTTCACCGCATTTTTCAAGCATCTACGGTCATGATCTGTTAAAATTTTCGGTTTATTGGGTCTGGGTCGGCATGTCATGACCTCCTCTCGCTTCCACTTCACGATAACATCACTCACTGTCGACCGGGGTATCTGACATTTGTTGGAAATGTCACGGGTCGAATGCCCAAACCTGTGGGCTCCAATGATCATCCCTCGTTCTGCCTCACTCAGTTCGCATCGTCTGTCCATATTGACTGCTGTAGCTGGTATGAGTGTATTCTCAACTGGCAATGCCTTTTATAGGTTGTATGATGTGTACAGTTGATCCCAAGCACTTTATGAGGGGTGTCCGGTGACGAATGGCAACATAGTGTATGTGTGTGTATATATATATATATATATAAAACAAACATGCATAAGTTAAAAACAACATCAATAACATAAATAATATTAACTTTGAACATGACAGTTTGAGAATATGACAGTCTCAATCTCTCCCCTTCTCCTGGTAATATAAACTTCTGCACTTATTAAATAGTTTATAGTATCCATGTAATTTATGAAGAATTTTGGGTACAACAACAATAGGTACTACAAGTTTCCACTTGTCCTCTTTCAAATGTTTCAAGAATAATATATTATCTTGAATCGAATATTTCCTTTTTATATTCTTTGACAAATTCCCATTTTGTAACTTTTGTACAAGAAGATCAAGACTTATGTTATTTACATATAGTTCCGATAGAGTTGGAAAACCTGTACTTAAATCAGGATATATGCTTACAGCATCTGCAGCTTCATTAGATTTTCCCAGCACGTGATGTACATTATAATCAAACATTTGTAATTCCAAACTCCAATGATTTAATCGTGGATTCAAAGTTTTAGTACATTCTAGCCAAGATAAAGATTGGTGATCGGTAAACAATTTCACCTTGGTTCCAGCTATGTAAATGTAGAATATTGCTAAGCATTCAATCTCGTAAGTATTGCATGATAACTCATTGCCTTTAAGAGATCTGCTAGCGTATTGAATTATAGTGGTCCTTCTTCAGAATTTTCAGTTGAGTCTTGCCATAGAACAGCTCCTATTCCTTTCTTTGAACCGTCTGTGTTGACATTGAAAGGCTTCGTGAAATCTGGTTGATACAAAGCCTTTGGAGATATCAGTAACTTGCGGAGGTTTTCAAAAACTGAAGAATGAACATCATTCCATTGCCATTTTGATTTATTTTTCAACAGATCATACAAAGGCTGTGCCATTTCAGCAAATCCTTCAATAAACTTTCGACTCCAATTAGCCAATCCTAAGAACCTCCTCAAGGAGCGTTTGTTTGTTGGAATTGGAAAATTAATAATTGCTGAATTCTTTGCAGGATCAACCATAATTTTATCACCGGACACTATGTGTCCAAGGAAGCAGATTTCTTTGTAAGCAAACTTACATTTGGAAAATTTAATAGACATATTGACACCCTTTATCTTTTGTAAAACTAGTTCTACTTGTTGCATATGTTGAGACTATTCGTTGCTGAAAATTAGAATATCATCCAAATAACAAACAACAAAATTTCTGCAAGCGGTGGAGAATATTTTATTCATCCTGTCCTGGAACACCGAGACTGCTGAACGAATCCCAAATGGAAGATAGCGGAAAAGATATTGTCTGCCTCTATAAGAAGAAGGATATGAATCTTCAGTCAACGGTATTTGAAAATAACCACATGATAAATCAATTGAAGAAAAATAAACACATCCTAGGAACCTCTGTAACATTTTGTTAATTGCTTCTACTCTCACTTCTAGAGAGATAACATGCTGATTAAGTTTCCTAAAATCGATCACAGGTCTCCAAAGACCTCCTTGCTTTGGCACTATATGTAGAGGGTTAAGTAATGGTGAAGAATCCTGGTAAATAATTCCCCATTTCTCCCACTTGGAAAGCTCTTCTTCTAAAGGTTGTCTCCTTGATATTGGTATGGGATAAGGTGTGCTTGTAATAGGTGTTACAGTATCTAATTGAATCTTGCAAGGTTCAACAATTGCTTTTCTAGGTTTATCTGAAAATTGTACGTGACAATACGACAGAAGTTGGAACAAATCAGCTTTCTGCAAATTGTCTAAATTATCATTTCTAAAAACAGACTCAGAAATGAACTTCTTTTCTTACCTGGCATATATTCTACATCATCATTCAAAGTTGACGCATCACGTAACAATGTACATGAATAACTTTCATTATAATTTAATATATCTTCGGAACAAAAGTTAGACTTTGTACAATACTTCGGATCTTCTGTAGAAGAATATTGCCGAGCTAAATCAGAGGAAATTTCATTTCCTTTTTCATTTAGCAAACTTACATTCCCTTCTTTAAAATGAATTACAGCTTTATATTTCCTCAAAAATGGAACTCTTAAAATTACATCGGCATTCAACTCTTTAAGAACAAAGAATTCCATAGAAAAGTATTCGTTCTTTATCTGCAGATTAATAATTTTACTACCAACAACTTTACACTTCTTGGATCCAGCGAAACCGGTGAGTTTTACATCTTCCACGTTATCCAGTTTAATGTTGCCAATCAAAGACAATAGTTTACACCAAACGTCAAAATTTAGAACATTTGCCTGACTTCCAGAATCTATAATACAAACTACAGGTATTTGACAAATAATTCCATGAATAACTGGAACTTCAGTTAATGGAACCTGAATATCATAATCACTAACAGTCCACTCAGGTTCTTCTTCAAACCATTCCAATAAAAAATTCACTTGTAGTGGTTCCGATATTAAGTCTTTATCATCACGTACATTCATAATTTCCTGCGTTTGAAATGAATTTAGTTTGATTTGGCCCCTCTGAAAGAAAGCAGAGTGAACGAGGCACTTCCATCCGCTTCTTTAATTTAAATTTGTTGTTGATTGGTAAGATGTTCCAATACCAGATTGTCGTGTAAACGTCCTTGATACATTTCCAGAAGGAGAATTTGATATTCCAGAAGATGTAGATGAATTTTGTGGTTGTAATGAAGTCACATTAACAGGTTGACTGTAAGTAGGAGCGAGAGCAGGCTCACTTGAATACTGCGCTTGCCTATTGTAGAAAATCCTTCCATTCTGACTACTGTTAGGTAACTGAGAAGTTATAGCATCCTGATTATAATTCCTATTTGTAATGTCACCGGAAATACCAGAGTATGCATTATTTCTTTGGAATCTGAAATTATTTCTGTTATTATAGGAAAATCCTGAATAGCCTCGATTATTTCTACGTCCTCTAAAATTACCATTGCTAGCTCTAAACCATTCATATCTTGAATTAGCATTGCCAAATTCATTAGTAAAGGGTACTTGAGCATCCATCGATGAAGTCTGAGTAGAAGACGAGCAAGTGTTTTTGGTGTGTTTAACATTAATTTGCTTGACACTAACTTTTGATTTCATACTGTCAGGATTCTTGTTGGGTTTAACCTTACTACTATTATCGGTTTCTTCCGGTAGGAAAATAAGTTCTCTTCTACTAGTTCGGACAACATCTAATTTCCTTAACATAGTTGTTCATTGGTCCATAGAACGTATCTCATGACAAGTTATGTTATTAGTTATATTATTTGGTAACTGGCTAATAACTAATTTAATAACATCCAATTCGTTTGGGTTCTCAACTTAATTGCAATAATTGGAATATGTTTTCAATGCAAAACTTTCTAAATCACCATGTACTGTAGGATCATACTTCCTGTTCCTTAATACTGATAACTGAGACTGTATGTCATGTTTCATGAATTCCCTTTGAAAATGATCATATGAAGAAAACATACGTTTGTGAGTTCTATACCAGTACGCAGCTCTGTTGCTGAAACACTGATGAATACTCTATAGCCTTTTGTTAATTGGAATGCCCATAAGATCAAGCATGGAATTAAGATGTTCTAGATATTCTTGAGCCGATTGGTCTTCTATTTTTCCAGAAAATTTGGGTAAATGAGACAGTTCATTTACCTTTACATATCTGTTTCCTCTATCCCCAACAGTAATTACAGGTCAAGACGTTGGAGAAATACAACGATCAAACTGACTTTGTGGGTTATCACAGTAATTGTTATTTGTATTTGGCTCATTAACACCAATTTCAGCATTTGGACAACTTGTGCCAGTCATTAAATTTGCATTAAGCCTTTCACCTTGAAACCACGATCTGCAAGCTTCATTCTGCAAGGAAGAAATATGACAAAACCCACAGGAAGGTTAGGTTCTTGAGAATATGTAAACATTTGATTTATGTAACTATTTTCACCATCAGCAGAACAACATTGTTGAACATTGGAATGTTTATCAATATTTGTAATGGTAGAATTCAATCTAGAAGTTGTCTGCATATTGTTAATCGCATAATTACTTGTATCCCTAAACTTGACACTATTATGTGACATATTATTTCGATGATGTTCTTCATTGCAGGTTGGAATAAATCTTTTGTTTCGCTTCTAGAGAACACGATTTCGAACATGAGGTTTATCGAATGTTGTTTTCACATGGGTTGTTGAAGATTCATCAGATGAATAAGTAGATGAATTAGTCACCCCCGAGTCAACTGCATTTCTAGCCCTTTCACGTGATGTCTTAGTTTGAGAACTATTTTGTGCAAGGGGAGGTTTCAGATTTATCTTTGTGTTGCGTTGAGAATTTGCATAATTAGTTTGTAAAACATCAACACGAGATTCTATATGTTGCAACCTGTTATTACAATCAGTAATATACATTCCAAAATGCACATTTTCTCTATCAGCAAATTCCAGTGATGATAATCTATTATTAATATCAGTTATTTTGGATGAACATACTGTAATATATTTATCGTATTCACTAATCAAATCTTTATTTATTGAAATTTGTTGCCGTTGAACGTCTTGTTCTGCTTGGATTTGAGAAATATTGCTTTTTAAAATACTTCCCAAATGTTCATTTCTATTGACACATTCAGAAGCTATTGGATAGTTGTGTTTTAACATCGGAAGTCAAGCTGTCTAATCCTTGATTAACAGTATTAATTTCTTGATGAACCAATTCAAATTTTGAAGTTAGGTTACTATAAATATCCAATTCCAATTGTTCAAACTGAGACTTAATATTCTCATTAAACTCTGCAAATTCTTGATTAGATTGCTGTAACTGTAATTTCATATCTTGGTTAGCAAGATCCATTCGTGTTTTTAGTTCTTCATTACTGTTCTAACTGCAATTTCATTTCAGCATTAGATTGTTCTAACTGTGATTTAATTTCAGCATTAGACTGTTCTAGTTTTGTCTTGAGGTCTTCATTAGAAGCAACCATAAGCAATTGAGTACTCTTAACAGTACTTAACAAATCACCAAAATTCGGGTTAAGAGTTTCTAGATAAGCTGGCAAACTAAATGGATCATAATCTGGTTTGCAACCTTTACAATAATAATTTTCTACTGTAGTCGAATAAATTGTCCAGTGAGTGACTGTAAGTTTGAGACAAGATATATGATGCCATGACGAGCACTGTGTACACTGAACATACCTCAAATCATTGTCAGGATCATTACAACAAGATAATTTATCAGGTTTTGTAGAACAAATTTTGGGGGGGCTCTGATCACTGAAATAAATTTTTTAAGTTTTGGCCTCAGTGTTCGGAATCTCATAAAAGCCCATGAATTCCTCAAAAATACCAACATTTTTATTCACAGTTCGAGTGCAGAATATTAATTGTCCATGGATGGATATGTCACAAGTTTCGTCAACCATAATAGCAAAATATTCCCGACTTTTAATATAATAACTGCTACCACGGAGCGCAAAGCAGATCACTATAATATATCAATGATCTCGTTCTGAATGTCATGTGAGAGCCATTTGTAGCTCGAACGTCTCATCCACTACATAGCCCCCCCCCCCCAAGTTGATGGTTTAGCGGTCTCAGCCCCCCCAAAGTTGATGGTCTAGAACATTTTAATGTGTATTTAAAGTTAAGTTCATGTGGTACAATTCAGAGTAAACTTTACAAGAGAAGCATAATAATACATTAGATCCTCTTAAGCAAAATTATTTGGGGGGGCTCTGCCCCCACATCGTTAACATTGGGGGGGCTCGGGAGCACGTCACACAAGTTCGCAACGAGATTAGTAAATTATAGTTACCACATTCAAAACTACCATTAAGATGCAATTAAAAATAAGCACACAGCAAAAAATCTTAAGAAATGTGAATCTGCTGTATCTATCGCAGGAACAGGTACGAAGTTCAGCTTCCATGGGGATCGTTTAGCTTCATGCATGTTGGAAACGTTCGGGTCAAGCAGTAGAGGGTGGAACCAGGCGAGGGTACGCAAACAAATGTCCTGACAACAAACGTTCTTATTCTGTTAATAAAGCTAATTTAAGGGCCTCCCCGATGGCGCAGTGGTAGCATCATCACCTTGTAATCAAGGGGTCCCTGGCTCGATACCCGGTGGAGGCACAGTGGTTCGGATCCTGTAGATCCAGTCCCGATTAGCCTTACTGTGCATAAAGTGGACTTAAAACACCAAATCAATCAAAAGTTAA
Source organism: Lepisma saccharinum (assembly GCF_977018435.1). Taxonomy (NCBI): domain Eukaryota; kingdom Metazoa; phylum Arthropoda; class Insecta; order Zygentoma; family Lepismatidae; genus Lepisma; species Lepisma saccharinum. The sequence continues at coordinate 63,423,557 of NC_139235.1, read as the reverse complement.
TTTAAATAATTGAAAAGGTGTTCCATGGAAGGACCACCACGGGTAGAGATGAAACAATTACATGCTAAAAAAAAAAGACCATAGCCAAAATATGTCGATTTGTTTACAATTTCGAGATTCTCAATGGACAAAATATTTAATTAACAAAACAGCTGATTTTTGAGAATTTTGTTAAGGTTGAATGCTTGGAAAATAAGTGTCATGTATTTTTTTTAAATAATGTTATTTACAATTAGATCAAATGACAAACATGTTTCTTCTTTAACATTAACAATTATAAAGTTTACAGAAAATTCATCCAACAAGTTTCATTCTAAAACCATGCATAGAATTACATGTAATATATACATATCACATTTAACAAAATTAAATCTGAATTATAAAAATCAACAATAATCAAGACACTGGACTCATTGACTTGTTTGATTCACTCTGTCTTCGGGTCCTCCATATTAATGCTGAATATGTGCATAGCAGACTTTAAAATGGGGTGGTTTTCCTTCTTGCAAGTAATGAAGGTACCTTCCTTTTGGCATTCAACAAACTTCCTCACAAAAAATCGGTTGGTTTCGTGCACACCAGGATTGATGAGGAAGTCTTCTATCTGAAATGAATACAAAAAGAAAACAAGCCTTTGACATTAATGCTAAAATTTGTACACTAAGAAAATGTGATAAAAAAGCTTTTCTAGGAGTTACCAAGCTTCTATTCTGTTTATCAGGTTTTAAAGAGAACTATAAAACCAGGTAAACATTATAACTCCTTTTATTGCAACTATATATTTTTATTATTAGAATAATTAAATCAAGATGACTTGACTATCTGCGACAAAAATATTGAGCCCTTTGTTACGTGCTTGTAAAATTGTACTCCATGGGAGGAAAAAAACTCACATATACCTCATTGGAAAGCTTCATCTATTTTTTTTTTTTTAACCAGCATTATTTGAAAATTAATATTAACTATATTTTCTTATTATAACGAAAAATTCACTGAAAAGTGTATTTTTTTTCTTCCAATTTAAAGAATGGGTAACTTAACACCACACAGTTCACAATCAACTGTACATATAATATTGAGATTTTGTGTACTTGAAGAATGATTGCACCTCTGTTTAGAAAATCAAATTCATATCTTTACTATATACTTCAAAAATTGATATTTTATGGAAAAGTGCAAACTTAAAATGTATAATTGCAAATTCAATGAAACTGCAAAAAAGTGTTGATACAACACATTTGATCCAAATCCGACGTTTGTACCTCAAATATGGCCCCAAGATATTAATTATTATTTTTCACTCCTAATACGGTAAACGGGTGCATGGCGTATGGTGAGATGCGGCCAACCTCAGACTCCACGTGTTGCAGGTGACTTCCACAACTTTGCCGTGGAGCTGATCCAAAGTATGTCACAGCATAAAATAATGAATAAAATATTTCTCATATTGCAAATAGAAGCCATATTCCTGTCGCACTCCAGTTTTTATTGAATTTTTCTAGTTTTTATCTTTATACGAATGTAATTTCCTCAATGCCATTTTATGTCCTACATTTAAACAGCTAGATTGAGTACAACAATGAGGATGATTTGGATGAAGTCATTGAGACATCAAATTTTCGACCCCGTGGTTTCGCAGGATTCTTTGTACACAATAATAACGCACCAGTTGTGTAGAGCAATTATACAAGGAAAAGTGCATAGCAGTTATATCAACACATAAATATTGTTGAATTTTTTTTTCCATTACAAGCCTTCATATCAACTAACATTTTAAAATGTATTTCGAACAAAGATGCATCTAAATTCTGTGTTATCTCACAAAATTCACTTATTCAGCAGGTCGAGTAGTGGTTTCAACATTTAACATAAGCCGCGGTGGTCTAGTCGGTAGGGCATCTGACTGCCATGTGGGAGACCTGGGTTCGATTCCCAGAAGTGGGTGATCTAAGGTTGGAATTTCCTGATCTTGTTCCCGCATAAAGTGGCTCCGAGGCTCACCCAGTCTCAAATCAATGGATACCTTGGGGCAACCCTGGAAGGCAAAGGCAGCTGGAGCATAGTGCTGATCACATCACCTCCAAAATGACCAAGATCGAGAATGTGTGGGGCTGTACCACTATATTCCCTAAATGTGCCTTCATGTCACGGTGCTATATGCACAGGGAACTTTACCTTTACATACATCCCACTTGAAATATTACATTATGTCTTGGTCTATTTCATAGCAACTCTTGTAATATGCAAGGAGTCGTGGGTTGATTCGTTTCTTCCGGTCGAAGTATCTCTTGGCACTAACTATCGTCTCTTTTTCACCACCGTCTTGCCATTTTCATGCAGAAAAATCCTATCACTTCACCAAACAATCATTCAATGCTGTGCTTACGAACAAACACTCGAACTTGTGAGAGAATGACTGAATGGATAGAACGAACATAAGGGTTGATATGGATGCGTGCGAGTTCTGGCAATGGAAAAGGTTGGATTGATCTTGCCCAGGATAGGGACAGATGCAAGGCTTGTGTCGCTGCAACCACAAACCTTTGGGTTTAAGAATGCTAGAGTTATACTGCATATGTTTTTAGAAGCAATATCGGGTGGAGCCATGCAGAGCGTGTCCTTGGTAACCAGCCAACGGCAGGAGTGCAACGTTGTACAGTTAGGAAACTGTGGCATGCAAGTTAAATGCCGTTTTCTGCATTTTTTTTTTATGCATGCAAGAAGTTTTCATAAAACTCGCAACCTTTAGTTGAAATTTAGTTTAAATTTAAACAAAAAAAATAAAAATAAGTGTCTTGTCGTAATTTGGTTTATTTATTTATTTAGATAAAATTATCGAGGCTTTGCCACACTAATATTTTTATATGCATGGCCTGATGTCTTAGCTTGAAAACAAAACGTATCTGAAGCAGATACAGCGAATAGTGTACGAGTTATAACAATTTCATGGGCACTATGCAAATTACTATTTTTCCCCCTTTCTTTATAAGAAAGCAGAGTTCCACATATTGCGTTATATTTCACTTTGTATGGCACCTAACATGAAACAAGTTTCACTTTGTTGCCAATGGTTCATGCTATACAATGAAAACTAAAGTTTGTGTCTTCTTCCCAAAATAGCCGGATTTTCTTTTTTTCCTCATTGAAATTCGGGGGGCATGTATCCCACCTGAAACCCCCCTCGGTTGGGGGTTCTGAATAGTACACGGTTGCATGCCCTGATGTTTTAGCTGCATAACAAAAGTTATCCGAAGTAGTTTGGTCCCATAGTGCCAGAGTTATAACAATTTTATGAGTAATATGCAAATTGGCTATTTCTTGTAAAAAAAAACAAGAGTTTTACATTTTGGCTCATTATTCAAATTGTATTGCACCCACAAACATGAAACAAGTTTCATTCTGTTGCGAAAGGTCCATTCGTTGAAAAAAAGGGAAAAGTTTGTGTGATCTTCCCAAAATAGCGAAGAAAGAGAGGGACAAACTCCACATTTTTATGTTTTTTTTCATTGACATTCCGGGGTTGCGGTCCCCACTGTAAACCCCCCCCCCCCCCCATGGTTGGGGGTTTCAATTTCTACACGGTTGCATGCACTGATGTTTTAGCTTCAAAACAAAAGTTATCCGAAGTAGATTGGTCCCATAGTGCCAGAGTTATAACAATTTTATGAGTAATATGCAAATTGGCTATTTCTTGTAAAAAAAACAAGAGTTTTACATTTTGGCTCATTATTCAAACTGTATTTGCACCCACAAACATGAAACAAGTTTCATTCTATTGCGAAAGGTTCATTCGTTGAAAAAAAAGGCAAAAGTTTGTGTGATCTTCCCAAAATAGCTAAGAAAGAGGGGGAAAACTCTACATTTTTATGTTTTTTTCATTGACATTCTGGGGTTGCGGCCGTAGTGCCAGAGTTATTACGATTTTTCTCCAATAAGTATACAAATTTAAATTTCACGCTCAAAAGCCTACAGCCGGAGTTATCGTTCCTTGATGAAACACTGGAAACAGCACATCTCAACACACACACAATAACCCTTCATTTTCCTTCAGTCTGCTTTTTCTTAGCAACCGTGTTGACTCTGCTGAGTTGTCTTGGAAAGCTCTGGGTGTTAAATTCGGCTGAATATACACAATGACCCTTCATGGGCATTCATGAACATTGTGAGTCTGAGTCAGTTTGAGTTCAGCATATTTGTAGCAAGGGCAGTGTAAAATTACTTTTACTCATACACCACGAAGAGCAGTTGAGAGAGGATTCAATACAGACCTTATTTGTATTATTTTGATTGATTTGATTTATTTTAGTTTGCTTTTCTGCCACTTTTGGCTAATCGCGATAAGGATGAGTGATGATATGATGAACTTGATGAAGGGTCACTTACAAACACCCATGCCTGGGCCAGGATTCAAACTCGGGACCCCTGGCATCATAGTGTGCTGTGTAATACAGCCCTTATGTTCGATTGTTGTGCAATAGTGTGCGTTCCTTGAGTGTTATTTTAATAATGTCGCTCTCGAAACCTTGCACCAGTAGTACAGGCACCAAGGGTAAAATAATACGTTCACAAGACAGAAATCTTATTTTTAAAGTGTATTCTTACTTCAACAAATTGGTACCAAATGGCAAGTATTGTTTATCCCTTCTTACTTCAGCGTGAAAGCTCCCCAACGTGTATAAATCTTTACCTTGGGTTTTAATGTTCCCATAACAATAAACTTTCTGCGATTGTAGACAAACTCACCTTCATCCATTCGCAGGCAGCAATTTCCCTATCACACTTTGTAATGTTACCTGACAGCGGTATTAAATGGGCAATGAAGTATATGTCTGAACAGCCAAACATGAATCCATGAATGTGCCTAAATGCGATAAGAGACTGGAATTTGGTTTCAATGCTTGTTTCTTCTCTGACTTCCCTTACAGCAGCTTCCGTAATATCTTCATCTGGAAAACAGTGGTTCATTGGTACAAAGAGAGAAAATGATGGTTGATAACAACTAATAAAATTGCAGTAATAATAAAAAAAATATTGTCTTTATTAATTTATTGCAGCAGATATGTTCAGCCACGAGTGCCTCTTTTGCAATAGATCCTTGTCTATGATAACACTACCACACTAATACCTGGTGGAGGCACATAGCACAGTGGTTTGGATCCCACTTAAAACTGTAGGTCCAGTCCTGATTAGCCTTCCTGTGCATAAAGTGGCCTTAAAACAACAATTCAATCAATCACTACCACACTATACTGTCCCACGAGCAAATGCTTCTTCGAGATTTACAGAACCAAAGATACATACATAGGTACAGTAGAGCGTCGATTATCCGAAGTAATTGGGGGACATGGGTGTTCGGAAAACTGGTTTGTTCGGATAATCGAACTGTACATGTTTATTTGCCAAAAAGAAGTACTGTACAGTAAATTTATTCATAAAAAACAGGCATCTCTTTAAGTATGTATTACAAAGTAACGTACAAAGGCAACTTTAGTAGGAATATATAGTATGTGGTACAGTTTATTAAACAAAAATATGTACATATTACATACGCATTTTGCATGAACAATACACACAGTACACAAAATTAACGTTTAAAAAAATCCTTTATTTTGGTCTGTCTAAGCAAGCCTACACGCTTACGAGCAGCTAAGTCACGTACTTTTTTCATTACAGATATCTGAAAGTGAGCGAGTACACAGTTCGGTTAAGCGGTCGTTCGGTTGACCGACGTTCGGATAATCGACGCTCTACTGTATATGTATTAAATTGCTGTATCTATCTCTTCTTATACAATACTTAATTAGCCTTTACATGTCAGTGACTCCTGTCACCATTCACAAAAGGTTACTACTATCTAGCTTAGTAATCAAAGATCCACTTACAGTTCAAACATGAGGACAAATCCATACCTTAGAACTTTCAGTATTTTTAGACGTGAAATAAATGTGCAGCTAATACAGAAGGTTGTTTGGGACTATGTCCAAACAACTTTCAAGACATACTGGCCTCATGAAATGCCATGTAGCCACCACCAGTTGCATTCTGTCGGACAACCAGCATTGTGGACTATTGCCAGAGTTTCATAATTTTGAGTGTTGTGTTTCATGCCTGCTCCATGAGAGAACAGACGAACACGCTCTGCTCAACATGTGGATTTAGAATATGGTTGCTGTCTCTCCCGGAATGGTATCATTTGACCCGGTGTCCCAAAAAAAACAAATCTTCGGGATGCACTAATGTCCCGGAAAGACTATACTTTCACGAATTTTGTCATTTATCGATTACATTCCTAAACAGAAATCTGTGACTTTTGTTGCCAAAACAAGTCTTCTAAAATTACAGTATACTACAAAGTGCTTATCATTTTTGGAAACCCTGTGACAGTTTCATAAAAATTATGGTTTACATACTTTATCCAGCCAGCCCCCCCTCCCCAGGCTTCTGATCAGCAACATCAGAAGCTACTTTTGTGAATGGTTACATTATACTAATTTTTTTCTTTTCAGATTGTGTGCATTTGTGTCCCTCTGAAGTAATATATGACAATGAAAATAATATTTGTTAACTATTTTTAATTATGCCTTACAACTATAGATGGATAGAAAAGTATTACCTGGTTCTACATAGCCCCCAGGTAGCTTCCAGTGTTGAACAAGATAATATTTCTCCCTGACAACTAGGAGTTCGTTTGCCTCATTAACGACGACAGCTCCCACTCCTATCATAGTGTGCGCATAATTTGGAATATTGCAAGGTTCGTTTGGCAACCAGCGATTCATCATTACAAAATCAGACTTAGCATGGTGGAAAATAAAGCCATTCTGTAAACAATATGTAGAATAACAAGTTAGTGTACAGATTGTCTCTGTTATCTACTGCATAGGAAGCCTAGCATTCTCAAATTTTATGTGTATTGTAGCAATAATTCATTTACATATATACAGGATGGGGCAAAAAAAGTTATGATTTTTAAAATTATACAACACAGTAAATAAGAAAAGTTCGTATTTATTCATGTGCTAGCCTTACAGCCATGTATATGCCATTATTATTTAAAAAAAATATGATTTACACCAACATTAAGTGCGGAAAATAACATCTTGCAAATGGCGCCCATTTTGGTCCACACACTGCTGGAGTTGATCGTTGAAACTTCTCTTCTCTGGGGAAGAAAAACCTGCCAATTGTTATTTTGTTATTGTGTAACTTGGTGCGATCATGGGAGGGGATTCCACTCCTCACTAGCTGTTATTTCAGTCACCATTGCAGAAATGCCATTTGCAACATGTTATTAATGTTCATGTAAATCATTATTTTCTTCAATAATAATAGCATGCATATGGCTGTGAAGCTAGCACATGAATAAAGACTAACTCTTTTTCATTCACTGTGTTTATATTATTTTAAAAATCATCAGGTTTTTCTGCCCCACCCTATATATTATTTACACCAAATAAGGAGAAATGATTATAGATACTTTATTTTTACACAAATGTTATATTTCCTTTGAATTTGTAATTTGAACACCTGTTTTACTTTGTATTACAATATTCTTATACACAGTAAAGGATCTTCAAAGAAAAGTTCCATGAATAAGGCTACAAAATGTCCTGATTTATTCAGGACAGTCCTTTTTTAAAAATTCCTGTTCTGACTTTACCTGATTTCTCAGGGAATAGAAAGATTTGGATTTTTTTTAAAGTGCATATTCAGGTATGTTCTTCATTCATTCATTGATATGTATCATTAAATTAATAACTTATAGATACTTGTGTCTATCCAAGAGCCACACACTATTTTCTAAACATCGTTAATTTGCAAAAGTAAACAAAAAGTAAAATGCTCTCCTATGCTTTGCATCATGCCATGAAGGTATAGGGGGCGTAGAGTTAGGGCCCCACACTTTCTTCAAAATGGCCGAAGGTGGGGGTGATGTGATCAGCACCACACCCCTGACCACCTTTACCCCCCAGAGCTTCCTCCAGGTACCCACTTTATATGATGCTGGGTGGGTGCCGGAGCTGCCTGAACAAGTGGAAAAATCCTGGTTCTCACCTACCAGAGGTCGAACCCAGTTCACTTGCATGGTAGTCAGACATCCTAACGACTCAGTTACTGTGGCTCTCCAATTTTTGCAAAAATATTATTTGCAAAAGTATTCTTGGAATTAAATGTTAACAATATGCACCAATCTGTACACCATGCAGCAATGTTTACAGGTAAGCAACAGGTTGGTAAACAGAACAGGAAAAGGGGGAGTGGAGATTCAGTTTTAAAATGATATGGCAGTCTTATCAGTGAAATAAGCAAATATCTAACCTTGGCCAATACTGGCACCCAATCGGAATGCTGCAGTGCCACCTTAAACCACACACCTCGAATTTTGCTCTCTGTCCATTTCTTCAGTGACTCTACAATTGAATGAAGAAACATGAATAACTTGATCAACATAACTAGAATATGAATTTTGAAATTCACTTGCAGAAGTACAGGTAGCAAGAAATTTCCAAACATGGCATGCATGTTCCACTCACAGTCTAACCACAAAGATTCTGGATAATTTGAAAATTACCATGATACACATGTAAAGGGTGACAATTAATGAACTAATGAAATAAAACGGAAATTAGTGACAAACCACGTAGTACACAAACTGTATTGCACATGTAAACGGCACTACAGACATTCAGATTTAGGTTATGACATGTTCGATATGTCTGCCACCTCTGTCGATGATGTGGGGCAGACGAACAGCAAAATTCTGCATGACCCGCTGAAGTGTTGAAACATCGATGCTGTCGATGACCTCCTGAATGGCAGTTTTCAGCTCGGCAATGGTTTTGGGGTTATTTCTGTACACCTTGTCCTTAGCATAGCCCCCTTCCAGTGGCCTCTGGGTACCCCAGAGCCAGAATGCAGTCCCCAAAATACTCCTCCGGGACATTTTCACTTGCAAATGGCCGACATCAACACTTTGGGTGCGCAGACGCATACGAATTCCCATCATGCCCTGTGGCCAGCCACGCAGTTTGGACGTCATCACGCGAACCGTTCAGAAATTATGATGGTTTTATTTCATATAGTTCATTAATTGTCACCTTGTATTATCTAAATGAATTAAATTCTATACATGTTCTGAAAGCTCATTCTGAACAACTTTCAGGTTGCTTTCTGTATTATCCATTCTGTTTCTGTGTGTTTATGCGAGTGGGTTAGGCAAATCATGTTTGTTATTTTTAGCATTATAATTAGGCTCCTATATCCTTAAGGTGTTGCTCTTTATATAGTGGATGACCTGTGAAGGCCCTTAAATGTACACCCTGTACTGTATTTTCTGCAGGCTAAAAAGGCTCTGGTGTCTGAACTCACAGCCAGGATAATCTGTGGAATGTGTGTTTGTGGTTGTTCACTAATCTTCATGGTCAAGATTAGCGAAAAGTGGCTGAACAAAATAGCCTAATCAGGGTTGCTACAATTCTTTGATTATGAAATTCCCCAACATTTCCAGGTTTTCCAGTCCAAAAATGAAATTTTTCCAGACATGTTTATCATACTAATTTTTGCTTTTGAACCTTGTGTTTTTCAATTAAATACATAATCAGTTAATTATTACGAATATTCACTTTTGCAACTTTTTTTTTTAGAAAATTCCATTCTACACACACATCAAATCACGTGCATCTAGCCTTCAGGCTAAGGTAACAGAGGTACATTATTTCACCATAACAGATCTCCACAATATAAAAACAACAGAAAAAGTTCATAAACCATACACAATTTTTCATTTCCTGGCAGATTTATAGTGTTGTAGAAAATGCTGCTTTTTTGTTTACATTTGTAAGTACACAGCATCTGGAGAAATTTTTGTTGCATATTGGAATTCTATAGGAAATACCAACAAGACTAAGATCTATAAAATAATAAGACGATAACCTTATCTTCACCAACCTTTCTGATAATTATGATCATATTGTCAACATACTTTAGTTAACAATCACATAACTGGACTACTTTGATATTTTTGTAATATCTAGTATTATAAAAGTGCAAATTTATTACAGAAATTCGAACGAACCATAATTTTGCACAAGACTGAGAATCATAAGAATGAAAGAAACAAGTTTCTAAACTGAATCTTTTTTGGGAGTGGAATCACAAGAACCGAATCCAGAAGTTGAAGTGAACTGCTTGTTCATTTTGCAAATTTTTGTCTTGCAGACTCCAAAATGCACGTAAATTCCAGACACTCTGCAAAATTCCATGACATTTCCCTGTTTCCCAGACACGTAGCAACCTTGCTAATTTAATTAAACTATTTATATTAGCACATTCAGTTTGATTGGCTTAATCCAGTTGTTGGTCCTGCACTGTAGCTGTGCAGTCTAAGGAGTCATGCTTTGGGCTCTGGCTACGGAACTCGTGCAGGTTCGAGCCTCTTGGGGGAAGCGTAACAACTTTTCTCCTGAGCTTTCGCCCTGTGTATGGGACCGGTTGTCACCCACGATTGTGAGGAAATTGGGGAGCTATGAATGAGTAGCGCAACCAGGTCATGGAAACCTACAACGACGACTGCAGGTTCGTCGTGCTCACCACATGTCACCCTGTAACTGGTTAGATGATCTCCCACCTAAGCAATTGGAAGTGAGGCCTGCAGTTGGTAGGTAGGCCCTGGCCCTCGCAGGCTGTTGCACCGCAGCCGACGCTGGCTTATAGGGGCGTCACAAAATGTTCCAATATTTTCACTAAAATAGTCAACGATATAATTGTTCCAAATATATGCTTTATTTAGTACTTTTTACACATACAATGTTTCCAATATATGTTTATATTTTAACTTAAGGCAAGCAACCTAACCACACTAACTGAGAGTTGCAATTGGTAGATAGGCCTACATTCTGATTTGGGAACTATGGAAAAATCTGGAAACACTTAGGGCACCATGAAACAAAAAAATTTGGGAACCCCAGGGTGCGAAATCCTGGGGAGGATTCCCCCACCAACAATCTCGGCTTCAAAAATTACCCACCAAAAATTGCTGGGGGGAGAGGTTTTGTTACAACAAACAAAAGATAAGAAATTACATTTAATTTCAAATATACTGTATTAAGAGTAATATCAAAAACATTCGAACTAGTGTAATTGTGTGTTTTCAATGCTTTTTCTCCTTCAAGAGATCATTAACAAATCTACCAGGTAACCAAGAATATTCATGCGGTTTTTACAACTGCCTGTAGTTTTCGTGGGGTAGTACGCAGTTCAGCCACCAGGGGTACATGTATGTGTGATTGGCGGAAAGCTCATTCCTTGCCATGTCGGCTAACGTACATAACAGGTCGCAGTCGATAGTTCGGGAGCAAGTATTCGCAGTGAACCATGGCTGTGTCGAATGCAGTAATCAGGGCGTGTTTACTGTATGAGTACAAGTTGGGCACAAAAGGAGCGGAAGCAGCAAGAAAAATATGTGCAGCGTTTGGAGAAGGTACAATTAGTGAACGGACAGCGCAAAAGTGGTTTCAGACCTTCTCGAGTGGCGATGAGACACTGGCAAACAAACCTCGATCGGGCAGACCGAAATCTCTTAATGTGGACCAACTGAAGGCAGCAATTGAAGAGGATTCAAGTCAAACGTGTCAAGAACTCGCTCAACGATTTGCGGTAAGTGCTGAAACAATTCGTGTGCACTTGCATGAGCTTGGCAAATCATGGAAACTGAGTAAGTGGGTCCCGCACGAGCTGACTGATGCGAACCGTCTCCAACGACTGAACATTTGTGCTTCCTTGCTCACTAGGAACAACAACTGTCCAATTTTGGACCGCATTTTGACGTGTGATGAAAAGTGGGTAATGTACGATAACAAGAAACGCTCATACCATTGGCTATCATCAAATGACACCATACCTTTAACTGCAAAACCTGCTCTTCATCAGCGGAAGGTGATGCTGTGTGTCTGGTGGCTGGGATTGTGCATTATGGGTTCTTGGAAAGTGGTAAAACCATCAACAAAGAGGTGTACTCCGCGCAATTGCAAAGAATGGCCGAACAGCTTGCAAAAAACCAACCTGCATTAGTGAATAGGAAGCGTGTTCTTTTCAACCAAGACAACGCTAAACCGCATACAGCAAAGATGACCCTGGAGGTGATTTCTTCTCTCGGCTGGGAACTTCTGCCATATCCAGTGTATTCACCCGACATCGCTCCATCAGACTACCATCTTTTTTTGTCTATGGACAACCATATGCGCAATCGACATTTCCAAACTCGCGAGGAGATTGAAAACGCGGTGGTGCTTTTTTTTGCGGCCCTACACAAAGACTTTTGCAAACATGGCATCTACAGGCTTGTACAAAGATGGGAGAAGGTTGTAGAAGCGGATGGTGGATATTTTGCAGAATAAATATAAGGTAAACACATTTGTTTTGGACCTTTTCTTCTTTGTACTAAAAATGCATGAACTTTCTTGGTTACCTGGTACATCAATACGCACTATCAGCAGCCACCGTGCCATGGCTCTACCCTCAGAAAAAGAAAAAGCACTTGCTTTGCCAAAATATAGTTAAATTAATACATTTACGAACGAGGAGATTCAAATCCCTTAATTGTTTGAGCTTACGGCCACCTCAATTCCTGCGCTGCACCCCCAGCTGTTCTCTCACTTGCTCTGGGCCAGCATAGTCTGGCCTGTGCGCAGAGGCATGAAAAAGTCTCCACAGTTAACGAGCGAGGTGGTAGCCATAAGACAACCAGGGCTAGCACGACGCGAGAGCTTTCACATTGTGTTGACATAGTTGCAAACTTCACAGAGAAGTGACTAATCCTGACCGATTTGTAATACTCGTTGGAGGAGTAATTCGCAAGAAATATACTTTCCTGCATACTTGGCAAGAACAAATGTAATATCTTCCCCAAATTTATATAACCATTTAGATAGATGCATCTAAAGAGCCAGCCAGACTTTTTTGTTATCGATTTTTTCCTTAAGAAAAGATATATCCCTTGCTCTCATGCACAGACACTCATGTGTCGCAACTCACGTTGACAACATTGAAGACATTTACAAAAGAATTGCCTAAATATCAAAGGGAATTCGAATCACCAGGGGATTTTTTACTTTAACATTTGTAAAAAATCGCACGGAAAATCAATCAGCATAAGAATTTCACTTGGAGATATAATTCAATTTCTTGCATTGAATTCTAAAATTTGTAGATCTACAGTTCATTTAGCAGATAATCATATTTCAGTTGTTAGTAACATTGATTGTTGATGTACCGTCTGCTGTGTTTGGGTTGCAAATTATAAACAAAGCAAGGGGAGAATACCGTGATCGACTCAGTGTCTCTAATTGTTCAGTGTTTTTCTTTTTAGTGAAGTGAAAGGGTCCGATGGTGTGTGAAAGGAAGGGTAGTTAGTAAAGATGAGTCAGATTAGAGCATTGTTACACACACTGTTTTCCAAGGTACTATACGAAATTAAATTAAAAGTTAAACAACTTGGCTGTCCCACGCCAGATTTAAACATCAATTCTATTTAAAAATATCAAAAAAATGGTAAAGGTGATGGGCGTCGAAATTTTAATAGTCACATCATTTATTTCCTAGAAACTCTGGCCGACCTTCGCACAGCATCCTAAGATGCCAGGGATTGCAGGTTTGAAGTTCCATTAAAATTACCTCTTTCATTAGATTTCTATGAGATATGCTAGCGAAAATTTTTCGATTTCTTGATCACGTTGGCACTACCCATCATACTAGCTGCCAGCCGCCACTGCGCACAATAAAAGTAAAACAAAAATGCAAAACAATAATAATAATTGATTTATATTAACATAAATCAAAACTTACACATAATAAAACCACTTCAACTATTTCATAATTTATTAACATCTTTAACCAGTTAGTAAAGGAAGTAGTTTGCTACTTTATAATATCTGATACATATAAAAGTAACAAATTTATTTCTTTGTATAATTAATAATAATAATAATATATTTTTAATTTAGTAATTTATTTTTACTTTTAACAACATTACAAATATGTATATCGTATAATTTATATGTATGTTTGTGGGGGAGGGGGGTTTGTTGATTACGATTTTTCTCCCCTCCCCAGTCTTAAATGATTTCGCACCCTGACCCCTGACTTAATCTACTGTCCATGTATACGTTCCCCATATGAAAAGAATGGTACAGACAGTGGTGACTTACGAGTGTGGTCATTTGTACAGCCTACTTTTCATGGCATAATTGTGTACAAATTAAAACTTTCTGGATCTTTAAAATGTAGAAATTAGATTCTCCAAATTTGAAACTTACTCTCACAATCATTTTCAGTTTTATACATGTATTCCTCATTCTTCCGTGCAACTTGTAAAAATGTATACATGACCCTCTCTTCATAATGATTACACTAATTAAGTAGAAAAATGGAATATAATAATGAAAATAAACAAGTCTGAAGGGCAGGCACAATAACACTATGATTTATGATTTCAATTTTTCCCACCATTCTACAGTAATTGTTAGCACAAGTGATATATTATGAATAGGGAACGGATTTCTAGGTTCATACCTATATACCTAGGTATATATTTTTTTTTTTTTTGCTATGTCCTAGACACATACTATTTAGAGATCTTTATGTTTCATGTACTCAGCAACCCTCTACTGAAATTCTATAGGATCTAAAAGCCCTATTTTGACCTGAAAAACGCCTTTTAAACCTTTCGAGTAACTTTAACAATACCTTTAATTAAGAACGATCCTTAATTTTCACCACAAAAGTTTGATTCCCTTGAACATTGAACAAATCCGAGCAGCAAAAGGATGTAATGCAACAGCAAGGGGAGTCAACGTCTATGCAAATGTCAGCCATCTTCCAGCACGAAATTAAAAAAATTATTCATGTTCATCAAGGAGAGAAGACCACTGCAAACCTACCTGTGGTTTGAGTTTTGAAGTTGAGTTTTTTTAAGCCCACTTTGTGCATAAATAGACTAATCTTGACTGGACCTACAGTTTAAAACGGGATCCGAACCACTATGTGCCTCCAACAGATATCAAAACCTACGACCTCTTCGTTAAAAGACGACAACGATACCATTACTCCTCAGGGAGCCCCAAACCTGCTTTGGGAATCAGCAGCAGTTGCATTTATAAAGTGTGCAGCAATAACTTCCTACAGCATGGAGAGAAGGTTCTCCATGTGCATTCATGGACACTTCTGTGTTGCAACCCAGAAGTGTCAGTGACTGTACAAGTACATGCTCATGGACGACTGGAAGAACTTCACCACGCGAGAACATTGAAAGGATATGGTGGTGCAGTACTTCAAAATATGATAAAGATTTTGTATTGAACAAACTGTATCTTTTTTATAATCAAAGAATTCATTGCATTGAAAATAGTGCCTTTTGCATACAAATTGCATCTAAAACTAGTTATTTAATTAAATTATTATTAATTTATAACTGCAAAGTAAAAGTAAAGTGCTCCCCTGTGCTTTGCACCATGCCATAGGGGGTGTGGAGTTAGGGTCCCACTTTCTTGATCACCGCCAAAGGTGGGGGTGATGTGATCAGCACCATGCCCCTGGCTGCCTTTACCCCCCCCCCCCCCATTTCGTCCTCCAGGAAATTAATTTATACAATGCTGGGTTGGCACGGGAACTGTTTGAACAGGTGGGAAAAAATCCTTGTTCTCCCCTGCCGGGAATCGAACCCGGGTCTCTCGCATGGTAGTCAGATGCCCTAACGACTGAACTACCACGGCATCTTCCAAGTTGCCACTCGGTATTTCATGTTGCTTGCATCTGGCACTGTGGAAAATCCTGGGTACTGGTAGATTATAAAAAGAGAAGAATTCTTTTCAACGCGAAGGATCTGCATTGTTTGAATTGCATAGAAAATGCATGGGAGGAAACACATCTAATACTGGCAGAGCAGTCTCCCTATTAGTTGTGTATTCTGAAAATTTGCCCTACTTTACTGCAACAATTCTTATTTATTGTATATATTTAATATATATGAATTACATATAATAGAAATAAAACACAAATGCAGGCATGCAAGTAAAACAAAACAGAACTTCAATTTTTTGCAGCAACTTCTATCTATATGAAAAAGTTGGTTTACTGGCTGGAAGAATGAACCACCATGGCTCTTTACATGCAATAAATATGAACCACTGTACACTTCCTCAGGGGTGATTACTCCATGTAGGAAGTGAGGAATTCCCTACAGTTTATTTATATTTATTTCCAGTTTTCTACTTTTTAGGAGTTTAATGCACATTAAAAAATGATGAGTGCAGTGTTCGTACATTTGCCAGGTTCACTACTATCTCTTGTTCCAGTTGTCGCCGAAAACAACAGTCTTCCCTGCTGCTGAGGAACCTCGATCTTTCACCTACAGCAGGATGGGCAAGGAGTGTGGAAGGGAGGGGGTTGCTCGGTTATATGGTCCAGTGAGAAAGAAGCATTCGCTTCCTCATTCAGTGATGCCAACCCTCGCATTATGGTTCTAAACCTAGCATAATTTGAACTTCGTTGGCACCTAGCACCCTGTGTTTAGCATAATGGTAAATCTTGCATCATCTCTAAACGCACGTCCCTGGGAGACAGATAAATCGATTTTAATGGAAGAGACTTTGAAGGAATATATTTTTTAAAGTTATATCTCCTTTGTACTTCCTCAACGGACTTGTTTCAAATAAAAGTATGCCAACCAAAGGACAAGCGTTTACAATCACATCCCGGTACATCCTCTTCTTTTCAACTTTTCTTTATCCTTCCCAATTTAGCATATGAACATTTTTTGAAAGTAAATCGGTAGGAATTTGGAGGTCACCAATTGTCGAACTTTCTCCAACTTTTTCAAGCACTATACTGAATGCATTTAATTGGTTGGTTGAACCATTGTAATTGATTTGATGGGCGAAATTCTCAAAATAATGGATAAACCAAGTTCACAACACCAAAATAGCTGCATCAATGGAACTTGAAACTACATAATTAGTTGCATATAGCATAATTTAAGAGTTGAAGATGCAATATTCTTAACACGGGATTGGCAAAACAAAAACGACAGGCTGGGAGGACTCCACAAACGTCGAACTACAGATAAACGTATTTATGTAATACATTTATCTGTGGTCAGTCCAATTAGCTTGGTCCACTCTAAAGTGGGTACAGTGTTGCAGGTGCAGGTGCAATGGATAGTACAAGCGATACGTGTGCCTATTTAATTGAACGGATTTTCAAAGTCTTCCCTCGGTATGCTTTTCATGACTTCCTTCACCTAAAAAAATCCACGAGTAGCCATGCATTTCCTGGCCCATTGACTCTTTTTATCTGCCACTGACCTGGCTTCCTAATCTTGGTGTCAAAATGTGGAACTAAAAATACAGATGTGCTTCAGTGGAAAAATTAAAAGTACACACATATGGATTAAATACATATCAGTGTATCATATCACAATCTGATGCAATGATATGATACAAGTCTGGACATGGCATTACAAAATTTAATTTATTATAAGAACTTAAAAGCCCTAAAAATGGGGTTTTATAAAGTCCAAAATCCCTCTTTTTAGCATCTAAAACTTCATTCCCCAATTATGAAGCAGGAAATGCTAATGATGGAAGCCAATATAACGAGCACATGCCATTGCAGATGAACTGACTACTATAACCTGAGATAATTTGTACATTGTACCTTCCAGTTTCTTTGGAAATATTTCCACATCACAAGGTTCGTCTTTGGAGCTTACAGTAACTCCTTTAAATCTATCAATCACACCTTTAAAGATGATTGATTCTTCACTTTCAGACATCATGAACTGATCATGAAAAGACACAGCGCTCCAGAGACGAACACTTTTTCTGGAACGAGAAATTACAGCAATTAAATTGGAGCAGGTGTACCATTTACATTAGTAATACACATTGAGCATATTTACAAATTCCTGCCAATACTGACATTTAACATTGAAACGTTTTAAAATTCTTCAGAATGGTTGTAATTCAGATTCCTATTTTTATGGTCTAAAAGTATTTCTAAAAATTACAAAGTATGCCTATCATTAGGCACTTTTCAAAATCAGTTTGGATTGATCGATTGATTTATTTCCCTTCACTTTTCTGGCACTTTTGGCTAACCACGAAGATGAGAATGAGTGATGTTATGATGAAATTAATGGAGGGACACTCACAAAGAACAGCCATGCCCGGTCAGGATTCGAACACGGGACTCCTGTTTTCAAAATCAGTACAGTGTCCTTTATAATGTATTGTTAACCCAACAAAGAGATAAAAACTGAATTAATATATTTTTGAGTAGAAAAAAAATAGTAATATAAGTAAAGAAGGTTGAGTTTAATTTTTAAGTGCACATGCACAGATAAGTTAATTGGGACTGGGATAGTTTTAAAGTGCGATCTGAACCACTATGTGCTTCCAACAGGTATCAAACCTAGGACCTCTCGATTACGAGGCAATGACGTTACACCTATGCCATCGGGGAGGCCCTGTAAAAAAAAAAAATGTATTAACCTTTCTGTAGCAATCTAATGAAGTCAGCTCGCTTAAGACAACGGACATTTATTATGATGTAAATACAGATTTGCCAATCAAAGATTATCAATGTTTGATGAACTAACCTAATTGTAATTAAATAATGGCGGAAAATTTAAATTTGTATAATTCCAAAATGTAAGATTTTATCAACGTTAAAGAAATAATTGTTAACTCAAATGAATATGTAAACTTTCTTTGTAAATTATTAACAGCCAAACTATGTATTTTTCAAATATCCTTCTGTTGTAATTTGGAATATTGTAATGTTCTTTGAGGCGCTGATGTACCCTAGTAAATGTGCGACTCTCAAGGTTCCTTCGAGCAAGGTATTTTTCTTGGTACAAGCATGCAGTCTCCCATGCATTGCCGTTAGCCAAACCATACATAAAATGCATATTCGCGTTCTCTTCGTTGCTGTAACGTTCCATTTTCACTATGCAGTCCAGCACAACTGACGTGACTCCCACAGTACGATTAGACTGTGAACTGATTGTATCCATACAACGTCACCTCTTGGAAATGTTCTGTTTGATTACAATGCCACCTCTCGGAAATGTTCTGTTTTGTAAACAAAGAGCAAACCTCGGAACGTGCAAGGAATAAAGCACTCGGTGTTTACAAAATGCAATCAATGACAGCTTGTAACCACACATTTCCACAAATTATATCATTTTACCAACTAGGACGACATTTACAAACAATAAAGTCAGTGGCGGCTTGTAATCACACATTCGCGATTATCTCGAAAACAGCTTGCTCATTTGCAACCCATGTTTACTGAGACTTTTTTGCTTCTATTATTGTGTAATTTCACCTGTGTCAGTTTGCGCTATTACTTATGAGACACCCTGTATAGCAAAGCATGTGGAATTGCGAAGTAATTGATTTCTGTTATCGGGAATCTGCAGGAAAGCAATATTTGGTGTCAATTACACAGAGCACAAAGCATGCGTCTGCGGCAACAAGTTTGTTGGAGCTGATGATCAAGAGAACTCTGAGAAAATTGTGGTTGAACAAGAATTCATTTTTCCTCCATTGGTAGTTTTTTAATGTACAGAATATTTTTCTTGCATTGTTTATCTTGTACATTATGTGCATATTGAAACTGGAGTACGAAAGTATCACAACAGAATGAATGTACGCAAACTGTGACATAGATTGAAAGTGTTTGTGCCAAGGTATATCCCCTGTTTATCACACTATGTCATGAAGCTACATGCAGTGTGTGGGGGTAAGGCCTAAACCTCAGCCAAAGTGAAAGTGATGTGATCAGCACCATGTTATTGCTGCCTATAAGCCCTCCCTCCCAGGGCCACTCAATACAGGGCTATTCTTGGAAATATTTCCACCTGGAATCACTCACCCTGGGAACTGAACCTGGATCTCCCGCATGGCAGTCAGATATTGAGAAAGAAAAAAAAATAATCAAGAACTCCATGTAGCCATGTTTTGTCTTGTAGCAGCAAGAAAGAGAAACAGTCATTGTAGCTGGGAACAGTTTTACTCAAACCTTTACAATGGGCACAGGAAAGTCACACATATATATGGAGCAATTTTACAATACGGGACAATTCCACCGATTTCGTTCATACTTCACATACTCAATAATTTCGGGCTCTTAATCATGAATCTGCAGTTAATATTTGGCGCTCACATGTGGAATTTCCAAAAAAAAGGGGGTTTGTGATCGCAACCGACAATGCACGATTGCTCATTATGTACCTACCACAAGATTTTGTGTTTCTAATACTGAAAAAAATTATGACCCCAAATTTTAACTGTGTTTGCCTAACCTAACCTTACCGTGAAATTATTGTATTTTTATTTATTGTATTATTGTATATATATTGTATATATATACCTTTCAAGTATTTCATCATCATTTATGTAAGTGAGCTTCAAGTGTCGGTGAAAAACAACAATGTATGCCCATGGACAGAAATGCAGTTAATCTTCCACAGGTTATAATTATAACTAATAATACTAACCTATATCCTCTGGCAATTTGGACGATTATGCTTGTAGTAACCATATGTAAATAGCATGCTTTGGTTTACTCTTCTCTCTCTTTCAGCTACTTGTCAAAAAATATCATACACAGCCCATATTCTGAAATTATATGAAAAACATTTTAATACAATTTTTGGCCCAAGTTCCTTTTGTTTTATTGCGATTTCATCATGCTACGAATGCAATTTTAACATTGTTCAATTTTGATTTACTTCTCTTAACACATAATGCGGAGTTTTAGCGATTACTTAAGATTTTGTTAAATATATGCTTTCGTAGTTAGGTTAGGCAGGCCAGGTTTGGTTCTGTTAGTATTAAAATGAAGTCCCTAAATGCATTCTACTAAGGTTCCGACATACTTCTACTTTCATTCCCACGCTTCTACGATATTTACTGTCGCTTGTCGACGGAGAATATCTTGTCCATGAGATGTGTGTAAGGTAATTTTAAAGTTGTTTTTTCCAACATAAATAACTTTCTTGCGAGTTCAAACAGTGCTCATTACTTTAAGGAAGGTTCAAATTTCGTGTGACAATGATTTCCAAAATTCTACGATAATTAGTCTTTGTGCAAGGAGAAATCATAAAACAATCGGAACCGTTACCAATTTTTTAATTTCAATTTTTATCTTTTTGTATGTATACATAAAATATCATCCATTCAAACATGTTTTTCTCTCATTAATCTCTCTTTGAAAAAGGTTTACAATAATTATGGTAAAAATCTGATATTCCCCGGACACCTATAACTTCTTCGTTTTGTCAATTTTTCACATTTGTACTTACCTATCTGCTTCGCGGAACATTCTTTAAGGTGTATTCACGTTTTTCGTCCAGGAATCGAGGCAAATTTAAACTAAAAAATTATTATTGTTTGAAATTTTTGAGTCCAAATTTCCCACCGATTCCGGGCTCCGCCCCTGGGGTAATTGACCTACCGCCCCCAACTGGTAACGTGGCCGCGCCTCCGCTCCGCTACGGCTCCCTGGCTTTATCTATAGACTCCCTGTTAAAGGCATGTTATGGTGGAACCACGAGCAAAACAACCTGCGCAGACCCGCGATTCATGTGCATCGTACTCCAGCGAGAAGGGGAGGGGGAGAGTGGACCATGCTTCCTTATGGCCCGATGTGGAGGGAAAGCTGCACGGGGACTTTTTGTCCCAAGGTTTTTTTCCTTGTGGCCGATCTATAGAAATTGGCCGGAGTCACCTGCCCCCAAATGAGCCCCAAACTTTTAAATTTGAAGAAATCCGTTACATCACACAAAACACCTTCCAGATGTTAGACAATGCTACAGGAACTTATTACCGTAAGTAGTTACTTCTGTAAAAATGAAGAAATCTGTCCGGGGAATATCAGATTAGTACCATAATTATAATTTACATACACTATTTCACTCTTTATTTCAACTAGGCTACCATATATTTTTCTTAAGTTTTCTCAAGGCATTGTTGTATTTTCTAAATACTTTGGAACGGGGATAAGCTGAACTATCACAGGGATATTGTAAAAATAAGTAATTTTAGCAGCAGCTCCAACTTGGAATAATTCATCATCATCATTAAAAAGAGGGTATAATTTAACAATACATGGAATTTCTCCAATTTGTTTGAATTTTCGGTTACTTACTAATTTGGGTCTCCTAACCACGAATCTGCACTTAAAATTTGGCGCTCACGTATAAATATGGCGCTTATTTGGGGGCAGGTGAATCTGGCCACTTTCTAACATGCCCTTAACAGGGAGTCTATAGATATAGGCGGGGCCGCGATAGCGGTTGGGGGCGGTAGGTCGATTACCCCAGGGGCGGAGCCCGGAACCGGCGGGAAATTCGGAAATCGAGGGTGTGGAAATAAGAACTTAATTTCGATTATTTTGCTATTTCCACGTGTGAGCGCCAAATTTTGACTGCAGATTCGTGATTAGGGGGCCAAAATTAGTGAGTATGCCGAATTTCAAACAAAATGGAGAAATTCCCTGTATTGTAAAATCGCTCCAAAAAGAGGGGTAAATATGCGATATCACCCGGACGGATTTCTTCAAATTTACAGGAGAAAGTACTTACTGAAATGAGTTTTTGGAGGTATTTTCTTTCACGGAAAGTAAAAACTTCGTAGTTTAATGCTGCCGAACAAGAATTAATCACTTTTTACGTAAGAAATTGGCATTGCCTGCCACATTATGCCGTTGTTTCCAAACATGCCTTCTTTTAACGAAAATTTCTATTTTTAACTATGTTTGCCGCGCTTTCTTTTTTCGATGAATTTAGGGGTGAAATGAGTGCTAATGGAACCTAACCTAACAGGCCTAACCTAACCTTGTGTGAATGGTTTGTGGGGGCTAGCCGTGGATGGTTTTTGGGGCTAATGTCAATGGTTTGTGGGGCTACCCGTGGATGGTTTGTGGAGGTAAACATGAAAAAAAAATCGAAATAGTACGTAATTTTCTGTCATGAAGGTTTGAAACACTGCTTGCGCACAAATCGACAAAACACATTACGAGTGCACGCCATATTGTCTATTACAGAAGCGGAACAAGTAAGACAAATAATCAATCGTAATATGAAAAGTTGAAAGTATTTTATGAAAAAGGCATAACTTCATCTTAAAGAATGTTCCGCAAGCCAAAATAGGTAAGTACCAGTGGTAAAATTAAGAAAATAAATGAGTGAAAGGTGTCCGGGCGTTATCGCATATTTACCAAAAGAGGAATCATGTTATTTATTTCTTGAAACTATTTACCGAGGCTTTGGTCTTTTACGACAATCGCCATTGCAGTGACTTGCATTATTTCATTAGAGTAAGCTCGGCGAATAAATGGTTTTTGCCAACATATGTACTAATTGCTTTATCAAAATATTAAATGGATTGTTTATTATACAAGTGGATGAATTCATATTTTTCTGCAAAATTAATATCTTACTGTAATCCTCGTCTATGGTCTTATTCTGTCTGTCGCGTAATTAAAGAAACTGCAATAACAAACACTGGTATTATTTACTTATCAAAAGTGAGAATATATTATCAATCAACCCATCAATAAATAAGACTGTGCTGACATTTTGCACAAAAACTATTCCTTGCTTTTTGCTTGCTGCGACTTATCTTGAATTATGTAATGTTTTTCTTATGCTTATGTGGAACTTCGAAAGTTCCATAACACACCATTTTTAACAGTATAGACGGTAGTATATAATTTATAAGTACAATCAGCAAAATAATAGTTTGTTTTTAAAACTTCAACATTTGTATATTTATTCGTATTTCTCACTTGAAAAATTTCTCATCCAGTTGCAGTCTTCAAGTTCCCGGAGCAGAATATATTCCCCTCTCTCAGCCCTCCCCTACAGCGCTGTACGTCCCCCAAGCCTCCTTTATGTTCTGGTACACCCAACAGTCGGTGATAGAGTAGTAATTTAATCTTTGGTAATATCATCATGCACTGGCTAACAACTTGAGGGATAGCAACCGCCATGTTCTCAACTGTTCTGCATGGGGTTCTAGCACAGAAGTCATTGAACTAGTTCAATGGTTTGCTCAAAATTTATCGTTGAAGTGACTGTTTTCGCTCATATGGAGTTAGAACTAATCTTTAGAAGTTACATATTTCCAACACTAAACTTGGGGCGGGACGGTAAATAATTGCCAATTCCCTACTTGATATTGCAATTTTCAAGAAAAAGAAATATAAAACACATAATGCACATGTATACGATGATACGATCAGTTCGAATTTCTCGTTGTTCGGGATCTGAACGAGATTTTTTTCTTTCGATACGAATGACGACTTTTCGGGATCCCACAGAGCCCTGCTACCTATTTCTAATCATCCACTGCAAGGCGTCTCACCAGTCTGCTCCGACTGTTTTGGTAATTGGAGGCGCTTCCATCGTGTTTCTTTAGGGTCAATGCAAGTGAAATATTTCGTTGATGATTGGTTGATCGGTCGATTGCAGCAACTACGAGGACCAATTATTGTTCGTCTCTTTTGGTGAGTGCGTTATTTACTCATAAAGGATTGCTAATGTAAATATTTTTTTTCCTGACGCGGTAAAGCATGCAAGCATAGTTGTTCAATAGATTTGTATGTTTACATGTTATTAATTATTACATCCTTATCCATAATATGTTTTAGTCAATTTAACATGTACAACACACACTACATAAAATAAAAATTTCAAATTGTTATTTGTGTAATGGGTAAAAATATCAAAGCCAGGAAAATGATTTCTTCAAATTTACAGGAGAAAGGGTAATTATGCGATATAGCCCGAACACGTCTCACTCGTTTATTTCGTTCATTTTAGCATTAATACTTACTTATTATGCATTGCGGAAGATTCTTTGAGGTGAAGTTACGCCTTTTTCCATAAAATAGTGTCAACTTTTCATATTTCGAGTCATTATTTGTCTTCCTTGTTCCGCTTGGGTAACAGACAATATGGCATGCACTCGTCATGGATCATCGCGCGTCGTGCTTGTGTTTTGTCGATTTAGAGTGGGTATGCAGTGTTTCAACTTTCTTCACCGAAAAATACCTTCTTTTGTATTCATTATGTCATCACAAACCATTGACGGATAGCCCCAAAAAATAATTCACGATAGCCCCACAAACCATTGACGGGTAGCCCCAAAAACCATTCACGATAGCCACAAAAACCATCCACGATAGCCCCACGGACCATTTCCGGGAAGGTTAGGTTAGGTAAGCATAGTTAGAAAAAAAAGTTCTCGTTAAAAAAATTACGTTTGGAGACACTGGCAAGACCGTGTAACTTTCGACGCTTGTGCCACCTGCAGGTACATAATGATGTCAGAAAATGCAAGTTCCTTACATAAAAAGTGATTATTTCTTGTTCTGTACTTTCTCTGGTAAATATGCGATATAGCCCAAATGGATTTCTTCAAATTTACAGGATAAACTACGTACCGAAATCGGTAACAGTTTCATACATCGGAGACACATCGGAAATGAGTTTCTCTAAGGTTTCCAACGTTAGTCAGGGTATTTTATTTCATCGTGGTATCTATTTTACCAAGAAATCATGTCAGTGTTTCCAACCCCCCTTTTTTTTACTATGCTTGCCTAACCTAACCAAACCTAACCTTATTGGAATGGTTCGTGGGGCTATCCGTCAGCAATGTACAATTTGCACACGTGACGAACACGATAGTAGGTATTTTTCGGTGAAGAAGGTTGGAAAACACTGATATTGGAAAACAAAAGAAGCGATATCATTCACAAAGTAAGTTATATCGCACCGTTACGTGCATTCGATAGCACTTAGATAAATGCATTTTATTTTCAGTAGAAAAAGTGTTTATTTTTGTGTAAAAAGCATAATAGCACCTTGAACTATGTTCCGCAATACACAATTGGTAAGTACGAACCATGCAAAACACAAAATATCTGATTTTAATGTGTCTCCGATCTATGAAACTGGCACCTTTATTATTAAGTACAGATGCTATTATATTTCACACATTGTCAATTTTTTCAAGTTAAATCACTCAACTAACCATAGAGCTTAACACAAATTAAAAATGCTGATTATTGATTATTATTACCACTTTTTAGAGAGAGCAGTGATATCACATGGTATAGATGATTATTTTTTGAGACATAGAACCTAACAAGCAATGCAAAACAAAATCTTACAACAGAACGTGAATGTGTTATAAAATAATTCCCACATTGTGAAGAATCATAAATTTAGGTGAAAATAGTAACTGAAAATATGCTACTTTCAATACAAAGTTGCATTTACCTCAAATGATCCTTAAGGATTAGCTACATACAAATAAATAAAGGCTGAGACTATTTTCACCAGGTGGTGAGAATAGCATGTAGGGTTATTTTCACTAGCAAAATAGGTATAATTTAACAATACAGGGAATTTATCCAATTTGTTTAAAATTTGGGATACTTACTAATTTGGGCCTCGTAATCACGAATCTGCACTTAAAATTTGGCGCTTATTTGGGGGCAGGTGAATCCGGCCAATTTCTAACATGCCTTTAACAGGGACTCTATAGATATAGGCGGGGAGCCGCGATAGCGGTTGGGGGCGGTAGGTCAATTACCCCAGGGATGGAGCCCGGAATCGGCGGGAAATTTGGAAATCGAGGGTGTGGAAATAAGAACTTAATTTAGATTATTTTGCTATTTCCACGTGTGAGCGCCAAATTTTGACTGCAGATTCGTGATTAGGGGGCCAAAATTAGTGAGTATGCCGAATTTCAAACAAAATGGAGAAATTCCCGGTATTGTAAAATCGCTCCCCAAAATAATTACCGGAATCATAACATAAGTAGGTTAGGATCATTAGGTTTAATTATCTGATTATTTCCGCGTGTGTTTATAATTATAAAAGTAAGAGAACCAAACTTGGTCCACCTAAACCACTCAAGCAAGCAAATATGAGAGGAATTTAAAAAATAAGTTATTGCAGAAGCATAATATCAGAGATTAAGTTATACACATGGAACTTGGCCCTTATAGAACAGTATATAATATTATTACCATTTCATTAAAATTCCTGAGTTTTTATTTTACACAACAAATGATACACAATTGCAATCAGAAAGTTCATTAACAGTTTCATGCATCGGAGACACATTTAAATCGGATATTTTGTCTTTCTCGTGGTTTGTACTTACCAATTATGTATTGCGGAACATAGTGGAAGGTGCCAATATGCTTTTTGCACGAAAACAAACACTTTTTCTGCTAAAATAAACCATTTTCCTTAATGCTACGGAAAGCACGTCACGGTGCGATATCGCTTGCTTTGCGAATTGTAACGCTTCTTTTGTTATCGAATATCAATGTTTCCAACTCTATCGTGCATGAAAGTTGTAAAAAACCGGGGA
Source organism: Lepisma saccharinum (assembly GCF_977018435.1). Taxonomy (NCBI): domain Eukaryota; kingdom Metazoa; phylum Arthropoda; class Insecta; order Zygentoma; family Lepismatidae; genus Lepisma; species Lepisma saccharinum. The sequence continues at coordinate 63,396,105 of NC_139235.1, read as the reverse complement.
TCACGTCTGGAAATTGTACATTTCGATGAAACATTGTTCGTTAGCCCCAAAAACCATCCACGGGTAGCCCCACAAACCATTGACGTTAGCCACAAAAACCATCCATGGGTAGCCCCAAAAACCATCCACGGGTAGCCCCACAAACCATTGACATTAGCCACAAAAACCATCCACGGGTAGCCCCACGAACCATTCACATAAGGTTAGGTTAGACCTGTTAGGTTAGGTTCCATTAGCACCCATTTAACCCCTAAATTCATCAAAAAACCATTTTCCTTTCTCGACAAAAAACCACGCGTTTCTCGAAAAAAAAACAAAAAAAAATGCACGTTTCTCGAAAAAAAATCACGCGTTTGGAAACCCTGATTCCACTAGCGAGATCGCGTGACTTCCGACGCTAGAGCCATCTGCAGGTACATCTTGGAAACAACGGCATGATGTTGTCGATTTTCACAAAATGCGCAATATTATTACATGAAAAGTGATTATTTATTGTTCTGCTGCATTGTAGTATGAAGTTTCAGGAAGAATATATATCGACGAAGGTTGTAAACCTTGGAGAAACTCATTTCCGTAAGTAGTTTCTTGTGTAAAATTGAAGAAATGTGTCTCCGATGCATGAAACTGTTACCCCGAAATCAGTTTCTGTAACATTGTCGAAGTTCCTCGAGGTATTTTCTTTCGCAGAAATTGAAAACTTCACCATAGAATGTTCTAGAACAAGAAATAATCACTTTTTATGTAAGGAACTTGCATTTTCTGTAAAGCGACAACATTTTGCCATTGTTTCCATTATGTACCTGCAGATGGCACAAGTGTCGAAAGTTACAGGGTCTTGCCAGTGTTTCCAAACGTGATTTTTTTAACGAGAATTTTTTTTTTAACTATGCTTACCTAACCTAACCTTGCCGGAAATGGTCCGTGGGGCTATCGTGGATGGTTTTTGTGGCCGTCGTGAATGGTTTTTGGGGCTACCCGTCAATGGTTTGTGCGGCTATCCGTCAATTTTTCGTGGGGCTATCCGTCAGTGGTTCGTGGGGTTTTCGTGAATAATTTTTAAGGCTATCTGTCAATGGTTTGTGGGGCTATCTGTCCATGGTTTGGAATGTCATAATGAACACGAAAGTAGGTATTTTTCGGTGAAGAAGGTTGAAACACTGCATACCCACTCCAAATCGACAAAACACAAGCACGACGCGCGATGATCCATGAGGAGTGCATGCCATATTGTCTGTTACCCAAGCAAAACAAGGAAGACAAATGATGACTCGTAATATGAAAAGTTGACACTATTTTATGGAAAAAGGCATAACTTCACCTTAGAGAATCTTTCGCAATGCAGAATAGGTAAGTATCAATGCTAAAATTAACGAAATAAACGAGTGAGAGGTGTTCGGGCAATATCGCATAATTACCGAAACACTGCTTTGCCGTTTGAAACACAGCATATTGACAACGCTAGTCAAGATTTGCCTGCCATTTTGCGTGTTCAGGAAGTGATAAAAGAACGAACAATAATTACTCGATATGTTAACAATAGATACTAATTTCGTTAAAAAAAGGGAAATCCCTTATTAAACAATATTTCGCAATGCAGAATAGGTAAGTAGGAATGTCAACAATTACAGAATAAACGAGTTACAGACGTTTCCCGGCTTTGATAGTTGTACCTATATATTTTATATAATGTAAATTGAATAAGAACTGGTCGAATTTGCACAAAGTTTAAGACCACTTTATGATTTGAAAGGGAAAGTGATTTTTAATTGTAGAAACACAAATCTGAAATATTTATCTACTGGGGGGGGGGGGTATATTACTCTTCTACATACAGTATGTAACATTGTTATTCATACACATAGAATTTCCGAGGAAAAAATGTAATATCTGCTAGTAAATATAATCATTTTCATATGTACCTGGAAATTAATGTTAATGAAAGTTTCACCAACAAATGTCAATAAAAATGTATGTTCAAAGTGTATAAACAGAGCATATAATTTGTGTGAAAAGAGAAAAACATGCTGTTTCATGCAACATTGTTATTCGTACAGGCAAGAGTTTCAATCTTCCTCTCATACAGCACCACCGCTATTAGGGCGATTTCGTGCATTTTGCAACTTCGAAACAAGTTTGAACACGCAGGTGTACTCCGCGTCAAGCGGATTGCTGGCTTAGGTATTGTTGTAGGCCTATCGTCTATCTATCAGTATGTTTGAATTGGGCAAGGTGAAGGAACTTAGTTCCGATCTGAAGGATGTTATTATAAATTTGGCCCTTAGAGGTTATTCGTTAAGAAAAATTGGACAAACAGTCAATAAATCACACTCCACAGTTCAATACATAATAAGCAAATTTAGAGAGGAATGTTCAACACAGAATGTGCCGAGAAAACCAAAAGAGAGACGGTTGAATAAACGTGATGAGCGCTTTATTTTAAAAAGAGTGCGAGAAAACCCCCGACTAAGTGTTACTCAGTTACGACCATTAGTAGAAAATGTTGCTGGCAAGATGATGTCCGATCAAACTGTCCGACGTGCCTTGTGGAAGCATGGATATCATGGCAGAATACCACGAAAGAGGCTGTATGTAAATAAGGTGAATCGCAGGAATAGACTTTCATTCGCGAAAGAGCACATCCATAAGGACCAGCGATTTTGGGATAGTGTCATATGGTCAGACGAGTCCAGATCAGATGGGATAAATAGGGCCTGGAGAAAATCAAATAAAGACAATGATCACATTAACACAGTTCCAACAGTTAAACACGGTGGTGGGTCATTAATGATTTGGAGCTGTATGTCGTCCAAAGGTGTTGGTATCATCCAGTTTTTTGATGGTATCATGGATGAATATGTCTATTTAGACACATTGAAGAACAATGTAAAGCAGAGTGCCCAAAAGATGGACATGCCGCCTATCTACAGATTCCAACAAGACAATGACAGTAAGCATAAGGCGCGAGTTAACATGAATTGGCTAATATGGAATGTGCCCAAACTACTACAAACACCAGCTCAAAGTCCAGACTTAAATCCCATTAAGCATTTATGGGCAATTTTCAAGAGGCGAGTCCATAAAGCAGGCATCAAGTCCAAACAAGAGTTGAAAACTGTTGTGCAAGCCGAGTGGAATGAAATAAGCTCTGAAACATGTCGGAAACTGGTTGATTCTATGAAGAACAGGTGTCAAGCAGTAATTAAAGCCAAAGGATATGCATCAAAGTATTAGAACTGTGAGTCAATTTGCTCTGAATATACTTTTTTCTTTTATATTATTAACCCTTTACCTGCCAACGTTCCCAATTGGGAACATCAACTAATTTTCAACTTAAAACTATACTGAAAAAAAATTTTTCAAAGTTTTCTTGTTGCATCTATTAATTCAGGGTGTATATTTACTATTAACAAAATTTAATTAATATTTTCATTATTATCGTCTGGATAGTATACTATGAAATTACACAAAAATGGTTAAAATTGCATTCATAATATTATATATTTTTTATTTACACCCTAATAAATTACTTTTTTCTTCTTTGTACAATATCGGGCAGAACATAATGCTAGTATTACATGAAATGCATTATGATGGGTTTTTCATTGATTTCTATTAATCTGGACCTAAGTATATTATCATGTTCCCAAATGGGAACATTGGCGTTTTGCATGAACAATGGTTACAGACAACAAATAACTCGCACAAAAAACTGAAGATTGTTTTGTAACTTGGTCAACAATGGAAATAAAATCATGCTTATTGTTGGCTACAAATACATTTGAAATAATTGTTTTTACATTGTTTGTATAACAAATATCCCGGCGTGTTTTGTGCCATGTTCTGTTAGCTGCTTCTGTTGATTCATGCCGTCTCGTTGTTATAAAATTCAGTCTTTCAACAACATTTGTACGAACAACATGGCATCGAATCGTTTCCTAACATTGGAAGCAGCTTTTCAGTATTTGAATGAAATTTTAGATGACGATACTGCAGACATTGGAGATGTAGTGGATATTTGTCAGTTGCCTCCAGAAGAAACTGCAGATCTTACCGATGAGGAAAAAATTGATGACACGTTTTGGAAGAAGTGGTTCCTTTAGATGTGTGTGGTGAATTGGTTGTTACAACTAACGTGGAACAATCTACTCCGGAGTCTCTTCAGCCAACCACATCAAGAAAGGCTAAAGGAGCATCAAGTAAACAGGTAGGACATCCTTCGTGGAAGAAGTCTACGGTTATAGAAAACAATTTGCTCCATTGCGATGATTCATTTCAGTAGTTATCCGACAAACACCCAGAATTACTGTCACTGGAACCTATAGAATTGTTTCATAAAATTTTACCAGATACATACCTCGAGCATCTCTCTTCAATGACGTGCCTATATGCTGCTCAAAAGGGCAAAATTGTGTCGTTCACCAAACATCACATAGCTCAGTTCTTTTGTTTGCTTCAGCCCGACCCTGTGGCCGAGTGGTTAGCACATCGCGCTGCGACGCCAAGGGTCCCGGGTTCGAATCCCAGTCGGGTATGGTTGTTTGTGAATGTCCATTTTCATCCATTTCATCACTCATCCCCATCTTCGCAAATTAGCCAAGAGGCACAAAACGCGAAGTAAAATAAACTAAATCAATCAATCAATCAATTTTGTTTGCTTCTAATCAGCGGTTATCACAATGTTCCAAGTGAAGATATGTACTGGTCAACAGCAGAAGACGTGACTGTACCAATTGTCCCAACTGCGATGCCCAGGCAGAAGTTTCGGGATATAAAGAAATATTTCCATGTTATGGACAATACTCAATTCAAACAAGGTGATAAACTTGGAAAAATTTCACCATTATATGATGAGCTAAACAACAATCTTCAGCAATATGGAATTTTTCATAAACAACTCAGCATCGACGAATCAATGGTTCCCTATTATGGGCATCATTCTTTCAAGATGTTCATAAAGGGAAAACCGATTCATTTCGGATTCAAAATCTGGAATTTTAGTTCAAGTGATGGATATCCTTATGTTATGAAAATCTATCAACTAAAGGAAGAAGATGAATCTAACTCTCCACTTGGGACTAGAGTAGTGACAGCCTTATTGAATGTTGTCACTGATCTTCTGCAAGTTGAAGTTTTCTCTGATAATTTCTTTACCTCATACACATTGCTGAAAGAGCTGAAAATAAAGGGGTTCAAAGTAATAGGTACAGTACGAGAAGGAAGGACTGGTAGATGTCCCTTGGTTCCAACAAATGAAATGAAGAAAAAGAAAATAGGAGAGTTTGACTTTCGATGGGATGGTGATATTTACATGTGTAGATGGAATGATAATTCCGTAGTCACCTTGGCATCCAACTACCAGACACACTTGCCATTAGGAACAGCAAAGCGGTACTCTCGCCAATCAAAGAATAGGATTGATGTCCCTGAACCTCACTTAGTACGAAAGTACAATAAAGGAATGGGGGGCGTCGATGTCTTCGACCGTATGCTGTCCAGCTACAGACCTCAGCTGCGAGGGAAAACATGGTGGTGGAATTTATTTTCCAATGCTTTGAATGTGGCAGTTGTTGCAGCCCGGAAAATTCACCAAGAACTTCATGGGAAGAGTTCAAAGAATCACTTGGATTTTCGAAGAGAAGTAGCTACCTTCCTTATTCGCAAAAATCCACGAACATCTCCGAGGCCAGGACCACGATTTGAAATCCCAGGGTCTATGAGGAAAACTGATCGTCATTTTCTGATTGAAGCAGGACAAGGAAGGTGTGCATTTTGCCAAAAAAATGCTCGCCTACAATGTAGCAAGTGTGCAAGAAATATGCATTTACACTGCTTCCCAGCTTTCCATGGCTTATCACCAGTTTAGGACATTTTGTGTGTGTGTGTATTTTTTTTTTTTTTTTCATTTTCAAATGTGTAAACTACATATATTTAAAATTTGGTATTGCTACATTTTCAATAAAATAAGGATGTTTTCTCATTTTTATACAATTATGTTATCCTATTATGTATTTGTATTAGTATTTTGTATTTTGAAGGTTGTATTGTTGTCTGACTCTCTGTAAGCTTATATGTAATATTTCTGTACATTTACTATGCTAATATATAAACGGAAAACATGCTGGTCCAGTTGAATTATAATTAGAAAACTCTGTAATAATACTTCACATGAAACGCCAATGTTCCCAATTGGGAACACTACAGTTTACGTATAGAGAAAATAAAAAATAACAATTTTTTTGAATAATTCTCTTTAATGTACACCAAAGAGACACAAATTACTGATAAACTCATTAATTTCAAATCCAAAGACAATTCGACGTGTAAAAGGTTAAGTGTACGAATAGAAAAGTTGTACAAAAATGGCATGTTTCTCTTTCAGTTTCATTTAATTTATTATTGTCATTGGTTATACAGAATTTGGGTAAGATTTTATGTTCCTAATGATATTAGTTATTGAATTGTAAAGAAACAATTTCAAAAGAGTGTATTTCCTTTCAGATATTAAAGCATTTTCTTTGAAAATCCGTGTGTATGAATAAGAATGTTACACACTGTATTTAAAATACCTGTAGTTGATACTCTGCTGTAATTTTCTCATGGATTCTGTACAAAGTTTACACAATTTCCAATATGTTAATTATTCAGTTTTATAATTATATTTTGAACAATATTGAAATTTTTGGAAAAACTCAATCTTTACTTGCTTAGTACTATCTTATCTAAATATGAATAGGGTTACCAGATCGCTGTAAGGGAAATGTACGACATGCTGTCCCAAAATGTAGGACATTAAGTCAAAATGTAGGATGCAACACATTCTCAATAAATAATACATATTTCTATAGAACACGTTAGGAAGTAGTTGAAAAATGACACTTTTCAGTTTTTAAAAAATTATTTCCCAACGAATGTTTAAATGCAAAATTTCAAAACTTGCAATCATACTAATCAATGCACCTCTTACTACTTGATTTAAGTGGTACTTCTCAGAGGAGACAATTTTTATCAAAATTTCAGGTTTTGTCAAACTATATATTGATGTTAGAGTGGACAGTCAAACTCGTTGAAATTATAGGGACAAATACCAAACATTTTACAGACTTTATGAAAAAATAATTCTCTCGCGAGTCTGTTGTGCTGATACAAATATTCAACAATTACTGTAATTTAAAATGGTTTCATCTTGGGTAGTTTTTAGCTCAACAACAAGGTGTCTACCAAAATAATACATCCAGAAATCTTGACTTTTTCTGAACTTTTCTAGATCCTACGTAGGTAAAGTTGGAAATTAGTATTTAAGAAAATAAATATTTATTTAATGAAAATCCGTACCAAAGGGCCAGTTAAGATGAAAACTGAAGCTGAATTTAAGAAGAGAATTACATCTGCTATTTCATATTAATGCATCCTGAACTGTGTTTGGCAGACAAGCGAGGCTTTGGCATCTGGACTCACAGCCAGTATAATCTTATGTGGGGTTTGAGTAGGTTGTCCCTATATGTTTATGACTATCCATTCATCCATCTTATCTTACCATCATTCATCCTCATCTTCGCGATTAGCCAATGGGACAGAAAAAGGTGAAGTAAAATAAACTAAATCAACCAATCAATAGCAAAAATTCTTGACCACAAGAATAATTTGTTGCCTTTTTATTGACTTCTTGACCTACTAGTTGATTTCTTTACTTTTTCTTGACTTCCATGACTTTCTTAACTGGCAGACACTCTGAATAACTTTGTTCTATATACTCCTGCTTTACATTCAAATTATATTGAATAAGAATGGGCAACACCTTGTTCCATCTGTATAAACCCTAAGGCAAGAAATTCTGCTCAGGCATTGAACAGTGACGTTATCAGAAAGTGGTCCCAAGACTTTGTTTATTAATTGCTTCCGTTTTCCCGTTTGTTTAATAGCAAGACAAACTTTATTCTTTTTGTGCAATGACTGAATCAAAATAAATTTCACTATTGAGTTTGGAAGCGCAGTCCATATACTTGTAATTTGCATGACTTTTTTCTGTTACGTATTTTCCTAATTAATATTATGTGACGCTCAAAATGTAGGACATTTATGATATTTTTCAAATTCCTCTCGGACGCCGGACATAAGGCTAAAATGTAGGACATGTCCTGGAAAATCCGGACGTCTGGTAGCCCTAAATATGAAGAGACATCCACCACTCTAGACACTGATGATGCTGATTCTTGTAAGGGGGTACCCCTTGGAGTCAGTTGGTGGCTCATTTTCTTTGAATCTGCACACATATTCCAATCTATTCTCTGCAGTTATTTATGAGACTGGAGCACAAACATGTGGCCATACTGAATGTTTCGCCACAGGCTATTTTCCCCAATCCCCATCTTGGAATATGTTGAGAAGGATTGGTTGAGTTTCTTTATCGATGTCCACAAGAGTAGTAGTGTTAGTGATGATAAGTTTGGGAATTGCGTACTTGAGAGTTCATTTAAAAAAATCATTATTTTTTCAACTGAAAATGTGCCAATTTTGCAATATTTGCTAATATTTTCTACTAACACATCTATTATTTACTGTGAATCATTGTGTCTTAAATTTAACTTAATGTGTGCTCTCCGCCAGGATGTAAGGACATGCAATGGGTTAAATATTACCCGCAAGCAAAATTACTTTGTAAGTCCGAACTATAATTCGTTAAACACATTTAAATAACAAGACCTTTATTTATTAAACTAATTTTATTATTAAGTTTGAACATTGCTATTGTATTGCACAATTGATAAAAAATAGAAAAAGATGACATGTTGACATAACAAACTAAAATGTATTAGCATGCATGTGGGTGAAATTTACCTATGCAGTGTTTCTACAGCCCTGTGATTGGAACTAAGTGAAGTCTCACAGCTGATTCAAGGTTGGAAGAGTTCACTTGAAAGGTACTGAGAAGGGTGGTCTCAGACATTCATTAACCCATACAGGTTTAAATCTTACATTTGGGAAATGTAAGCTTTCTGCTATAGCAATCAAGCAACCCTACACCTCTACTTAATAGTGTGTATTGTTTTTCAGATCATGACAAGTTCTCAAGACATAGCTATTCACATGTTGCTAGAAAGTTCATCGTCAGATTCCTCTTCAAGTGAAGAATCATCAGAGAATAGTTCAGGCGATGACGAATTCCTCCTTGCAATTCTTGCAGCAACAATCCATAGAAAAAGAGTTCTAGCAGAGACAAATGTTGGGCCCCGATGTTTCAGTTCATACACAGATAAGGACTTCATCGATCAGTTTAGAATGAGGCGAGAAACAGCGGAACAACTGAAAGGTATATTCATCACATTTTTTTTTAACATATGGATATTAATTTACCTGGGTAATAATTTTAATAAGATCTTACAAGAACATCATGGTCAAATTTCTCTAAAGATGCATGTAGTTTCTGCTGGCGTCAGGTAAGGTAAGTGTACATAGAAAATGTTTCTTATTTTTCACACATGAAATTAAAATAAAATTTGAAAATGACAAAAAAAAAATTGTGTAAAAATCTCAAACTACAGTTTTTTTTACATTATCATCAAAGAAATATTGAAATTATGGTTTACTTTGCATCCTGAAAATAGATCTCATGTAAAAATAATATTAATTGGAACATTTCGTTTCTTATTAATAATATATATTTATAGATTTCTTATCTAAAATCCTACCAAATTGAATGGGATATTCAAAGATGTCATGATTTAATAAATTGAGTGGTAGTTTGAATATTGATAAATATACAGGGGATGGACAGAAATATGGAAACACCTGCAGAAATGCACATTACCTTTATTAATATCGAGTAGGACCACCTTTGGCATGCAGAACGGCCTGCAGTCGACGTGGAATGAACAAATACAGGTCGCGTATGGTTGTCAAAGGGATGTTGTACCATTCTTCCTCCAAAGCAACTGCAAGTTGTTGTAGAGACGATGGTGGTGGGTAGCGGGCTCTCACCTTGGTCTCCAAAACCGACCACAGGGGCTCAATAATATTGTCTGGCGATTGTGGAGGCCATGGCACATATGATACTTCATCTTTGTGCTCATCAAACCAGTCCTGGACGATGTGAGCTGTATGAACAGGGGCTATGTCATCTTGAAACACGGCATCACCATCTGGGAACAAAGTTTGCACCATGGGATGCAGCTGGTCACTCAAGATGGTTACGTAGTCCCTGGCAGTGACATGTCCATGCAGGGTGATGATGGATCCGGCAGAATACCAGGAGATGGCTGCCCAAATCATCGCTGAACCACCTCCATGCTTCACTCTCGGTAACAGACAGTCTGTATCGTACGCTTGTGCTGGCGTTCTCCACACGTACACTCGGCCAGCAGTTGGAAACAATGTAAAGGATGACTCATCCGACCAGATTACAGTCTTCCACTGCTCCATTGTCCAGTTTTTATGGGCGTTGCACCACTGTCTCTGTCTAGCAGCATGGTCAACAGTCACAAGTGGTTTGGAATTGCAGATCTGCCATGAATACCCTGCTTGTGGAGTTCTCTTTTGACTGTTTTGATGCTAACAGGGTTTGAAAGCACTGTATTCAGCTCAGCAGTGACTTTTGGAGCCGTGGTGATCTTCTGCTTGGTCACAATCCTACCCAATGTGCATCTGTCTCTGTCACGCAAAACACACTTGCATCCACGCTGATGCGGTTTTTCCGGAAGTCTCGTAGGCAGTCATGATTTTCGAGACTGTGCCTCTTGATACACCAAACATTTCCACTACTTTCGTCACGGAAGCTCCCACCATACGCGCACCCACAATTTGCCCTCTTTGAAACTCTGTGAGCTCAGACATGATTCACGATAACCTGCGTGGACCGGTCGCTGAACTGTAACTGGCCCATCTGTCAGGTTAGCCAGGGTGTATACTTCACAGGAAGTGCCAGTGACCACAGCGCCACATACCATTCAGACGCAAATCGTGTTTGAAATGGCTACCTGTTTTATACCAGGTGTTTCCATATTTTTGTCCATCCCCTGTAGATGTAAGTTGATGAATATAGATGTAAGTAGTTGAAGACAAGTTTTGACATGTACTTACTTTTTCAGTTACTCAAGCTTTCATCACATCATGCGGCTCCTTCAGGAGTTAAGGCATGTTAAGTTTAAAACATGCGAAGGTAAGTTTAGTTTAAAATGTTTAAAATCAGGGTGTCCAAGAATTATCTTTACAGTTTCAAATTTTAATAACTCCAATTGTAAGTCACATATTTACATGCTGTTTGTTATACATGATGCACAAACTTATATATACAGGGTGTATCATAAGTGATGGTCATAAATGAAACCAGAGATACATCGCATCAAACCCCGACGAAAGTTCCTCTTCCACTTTTCCGAGAGATGCTCAGTGTCGGAGCTAGACACCACCAAAAGTGTGGGAAAGTACAGTTCACACCTCTGTAGGACGAGTACTATGGCAGTTAGAAAGGCGGTTCCAAAGAAATCATAAAGGAATAATAACTTATGGTTGTGCGACTTACTCACAATTACAGAATAATTACTCACTAATCGTAAGTACAATAAGTTTTAGTATTTTTTAAATATTTTTTAAGAATACTTATTATTTCATAAAGGAATCTTATGCGCTCTACCAGAAACACACCATGGCAGATCTGTGGGATCTATGCGGAAGGGACTCCCAATAGGAAATGGAATTCCCCGTAGAAAGAATACGTAAACAGAAGTATCTGAGGAAGCAGGTGTACGTCAATTACATGATATACAGATACAGTTCACAATTACGGAAACACAATAGACAAAACCGGGATAATTTTAGCATGGTTGTGTTTCCGGAGGGACAATGGGCATAACAACACTGACAGTAAATGCAAGCAAAATGCTCGTTGGATGACAAATGTCATGGAAAAACAGTGTTTAGCTGTGGTTGGTAGTTTGTAAAAGATGGAATGAGTATGATGTGTGAAGGAAGTAGACGAGGGCCTATGAAGAAACCTCCATCCTACCTTTGTGATGGAAGAAACATCCGTACAAAAAAGAGAATACGTAAGATGAAAGAAACAATACCAATACCTACAGTGGTAAAATTAATTGTGTTTTCCCATGGTCATGGGAGTTGAACCCTCAACCTACATACGTACGTATTGTTAATCGAAACTAGGGATGGTACCGAGACCAGTCTCGGTCTCGTCTCGAATTCGAGACCGAGACGAAAATGAGACCGTGCCTCAGCAGTCGAGATGAGAACGAGACCACCACCCTCGAGACGAGACAGAACGAGATCACCCTTTTGAACTCTTGAGATGAGACTGAGACCAAGGAAATTCTCATCTCAATACCATCCCTAATCGAAACATACATGACATTATTGGAAATCACTGTACTTCATATGGTAGGTGCCTTTGAATCACGTAAAAGGTACGACGTGTCCTACTGGTATTACATAATATGTAATTTGGTTACTTCCTATCCTTACCATCAAGGGGCAGCATGACTTGCATCAAGGCTAGAAGGCACACTGAGAGACATAGTTCAGTAAGTGTGTCTGTTTGAGATGGAATATGTACAACAGTGTCTGTCAGTGAAGTGCATGTACTTTGCAGTTCAAATAGAACGTGTGTACACTAACGAGGAATATGCGGACATGCATTTCTTCTATGGGAAAGCAGACGGCAATGCAGTGGAGGCTGCATGCCTGTACCATGAAGCTTTTCCTCACCGACGGCACCTTGATCGAAGCGTGTTCATAAGATTACACGGTATCAATGCCTCCGAGAACATGGGAGTTTTGAATATGGAGAAAGAAGCAGTAAGCCAACACGTATCACAATGGAAGAAGTGGAAAGCATTTTACAACATGTTGAAGAAGCACCAGGGACGTCAACTAGGAGGGAGGTGTTTCTCCCAGCAGTGTGTAGCACATTTTACACCGCCAGTTGCTCTACCCGTATCATCTCCAACGCATACAAGGTCTCCAAGCAACGGATTGCGAGGCCAGGGTTAGGTTTTATGAGTGGATGCTGCAAAAACTTGCATTACAACCACGCTTTTTAGGTGACATTTTGTTCACAGACGAAGCTGGATTCACTCGTGACGGAATTGTGAACTTTCATAATACTCAGGTGTGGTGTGACGAAAATCCTCATGAAATGTTTGAGTCACGACATCAGCAACGTTTCACCTTGAATGTGTGGATGTGTGTAGTAGGTGATTTTATATTGGGACCTCACATCCTGCCACCCAAACTCAATGGTCGTGGTTACCTTCAGTTCCTACATAATCATCTTCTACGCCTCCTGGAAGATGTTCCCCTTCACCAGTGGTTGTGTATGTGGTTCATGCACGATGGGGCACCAGCACATTTTGCACATTTGCACATGTGCGGCGGCACCTTACCCGATGCTATGGTTGGTACTGGATAGGTCGTGCAGGTTTTGTATTGTGGCCACCACGGTCACCTGATTTAAATCCACTGGATTTTTTTATTTGGGGTCACATGAAGAGCATGGTGTACAGCTCTCCTGTCAATAATGTTGCTGAGTTAGAGGAACGTGTGATTGGTGCATGTGCACAAGTACGAAATACACCGGGGATATTGGAAAGAGTGCGAAATTCACTACACCGACGGTTTCGCTGTTTTGAGGCAATGAACGAAAGTAATTTTGAGCATGCTGTAGCTACTTGTACAGTGTTCTACCTGTGAAGTAAAGTGTATCATAGGTGTTTAGGGTATTTTTCTTTAATACCTTTCTTGAAACTGTTTCCCATGTGAGGTCACATTCAACCACAATGTTTTCCCATGACATTCGTCAGCCAACGAGCATTTTGCTTGCATTTACTGTCAGTGTTGCTATGCCCATTGCCCCTCCTGCAATGCAAACATGCTAAAATTATCCCGGTTTTGTCTATTGTTTTTTCGTAATTGTTAATGGATATCATGTAATTGATGTCCACCTGCTTCCTCAGATACCCCTTTCACGTATTCTTTCTATGGGGAGTCCCTTCCGCATTAGGTTCCACAGATCTCCCATGGTGTGTTTCTGGTAGAGCGCATAAGATTCCTTTATGATTTCTTTGAAACTGCCTTTCTAACTGCCATAGTACTCGTCCTACAGAGGTGTGAACTGTACTTCGGTGGTGTCTAGTTCTGACACTGAGCATCTCTCAGAAAAGTGAAAGAGGAACTTTCGTCTGGGTTTGACGCGATGTATCTCTGGTTTCATTTATGACCATCACTTATGATACACCCTGTATAATGTTGAAGGTTAGGTTAGTGATTGACCATGTGGATGCCACAGGAGAAATCACAATGTGTGTCTTGGTTCATAGAGACTAAATCAGACACACAGGTACAGTGCATTTTTTGTACTATGTACTTGTAGACTTCTTCCTGTGGGATTATGTGAAGGATTCTGTGTACCGTAGAAATGAATTATCGATGCGTTCCACACCATCACAGATTACATGTTACAGCGTACATGGGCACATGGCTGGATGTGCTCCATGCAACCAATGGTGCACATCCGAGGGGGAAATGCTATGAGTTTGTGCATCATGTACAACAAACAAACAGCTTGTAAATATGTGACTTAGAATTGGAGTTATTAAAACGTGAAGTTGTAAAGATAATTCTTGGACACCCTGCATTTTAACAATTTTAAACCAAATTTACCTTCACATGTTTTAAACTTTGTCTGTTCTTGTCTGAAATCCCAAACAAGCAACATGATGGAAGCTTGAGTAACTGTAAGTACATGCCTAAACTGAATTTCAGCTACTTAGGTAAGTTATGCCTTATCTGAACATAGATGTACAACCTTTGTCAGAAAGGTTCCAGGACTGAGCTCGTAAAAAATAATTTATTCAACTTAGGAACTAATGGTCCTAGGTCGTTTCAAAATAGTCCCCTTGGCTATCTATGCACAGCTGCCACCGTTTCTGGAGGTCATGGAAGCAAGCAGGGAAAGCTTCATCTGGGATGCTTCCCAGCACATCTGTCACAGTTGTTGGGATTGCTGCAATATCTTCATGACGCTTCCCTTTCAGCGGCATTTTCACATGGAGAAACAGAAGAAAAAATCACACGACGACAGGTGGGGTGAATATTAGGGATGTGGTAGAGCAGGGATACGATGCTTGGCCAGATATTCCTGGACTGATAAAGCAGTATGCGGCCTTGCATTGTCTTGCAATATGAACCATTGTCCAGATGACCACAAATCAGGACGTCGCCGCTGAATTACTTGTCTCAAACATTTCAGGACGTCAATATAAAAGTTTTGGTTTATCGTTTGTCCTTTGGGCAGGTATTCATGGTGCACCAACCTTAGCATCAAAAGATGCGATCAACATTATCGTTGTCATTCTGGAATCGTCTTGCACTAAATCTCTGCCCTCCCGAAACCTTTTGTGCCATTCAAAGACACGGCTTCTCGATAATGCCTCAACACCATATGCTTGCTGCATCATGTTCCATGTTTCATTATGGGTTTTCCCTAGCTTAATGTAGAAGTTAATGTTAACTCGCTGCTCAGAATCCACATCCATCACATCACACGTGTAAATTCAAACTAAATGCGCCAAGCCGAACAGTGGGTTGCTAATCACAGCCCTGCCACCTAGTGAGTTTACATGGAAACACTTCCAAGGTCATATCTATTCAGAATACATATCAGGTGACTGAATAACACCCATTTCTTGTGTTGGAATATCACAGGTAAAGAATAAAAAAAATCAGTCCTGGAACTTTTCTGACAAAGGTTGTATTTTATATTTCTCATGTTAGCATGTACAGCATCCACCCATGTTCACATGAACATTTAGAATAAATATTGTCAGTTGTTGTTACCAGACCAGACCATGTACATGACATAAGAAGAGGTAAAAGTGATTGTGGTTTTAATTGGACAAACTTTTCCATTTCAAATTATTTTGTTAATTGGAAGAAGATATTAATATTCAGTTCCTTTGATTCATTTGTAATAAATGTTACACTTTGGTGATCTTTTTTATTGTTTTGCCAAATTCACAAACTCTTACTATAAATATTATGTGCTGGTCTTCGTGGTGGAGTGGTTAGCATATTACACTGCAATGCCAGGAGTTCCAGGTTCAAATCTCAGCCTGGGCATGGACATTATTTGTGAGCGCCCCTTCATCAATTTCATCATACTCATTCTCACTTCGCAATTAGCCAAAAGTGGCAGTAAAAATAAGCAAATCCATCAATAAATATTATGTGAACTATTTAATAATCCTTCTTGATTGTTGACAATACTACAGAGCAGTCCGTGACATTCGCTACGAGACTCGGCGGCAAGGGGCTCGGTATCAGCGCTTGTCTTTCCCGGTGAACGGGTCTGCGACAGTTGCTAGAGTCGGCTATTAAAATTACAGTTTTCATATTGTGTACTAACTTTGACTACAGAAGGTGTTGAAAATGATGTCCCTCTGCTGCAACACATTCCTGGCATATCCGAAGGAAATTGGCATTTACACGTGCAAGTTCGTCTACTGTAATTCTCCCGATTTCTCGTACAATACTCTCTTTTTAACTCACGGATGGTGTGCGGATTGCCTTTGTATACTTTATTTTTTAGATTTCCCCATTTTTCTTTCCACTTTTATTCAGAACTGACCCTGTTACTCTAAACTTTTTTACGAGGTTTAATATAGTGGTCCTATGTGGAGGAAATTTCATTGCAAAACATGGTCACACTTCTCCACAATTCCTCTTTTCGAAGTAACACTCGACAAGATAAATCCTTTGTTGTAATGTAAACTTTTGTGGTGCCATATTAAGCCACAATCTTCAACACACGGACACAACACAACTTCCGAGGGAGGATTATGCTGGCGTCAGTCTGTAATGTCAACAGAAAGGGAAAGAGAGCAAAGGCAGGGAGAGCGAAAAAAAAAAAAAGACTGTAGCATGCGGCTGTCGCAGACCCCGTTCACCAGGAAAGACAAGCGCTGATGCCGGGCCGCTTGCCGCCAAGTCTCATAGCGAATGTCAGGGAATGCTCTATATGAGTGAGAAGCCTTTTTGCCTTCTGTTTTTAATTGCATTGTTTCCTGTTGATTTACAATATGCCCTTTTCCTTTAAAGCGATGCTAGCAAGAAGCGGATTTGTACCCCAGCATAATAGAGGAAGAAAGAAAATCAGTGTAGAGGCAAATATTCTCATTGCTCTCTCATACCTTGCCAATAAGGAATCCCAGCGTTCAATCAGTGAAAGATTCCACACGACCGAAAGCTCAGTGTTTCGAGTGGTGAGACGTGTAATGGAGTGGGTGTTGACAATGAAGAGTGATCTTATCCAGTGGCCAACCGGGGATCGCGTTTCGGAAGTTACCCAGGGTTTCCAACAGAAAAGTGGATTGCCTCGGGTACTAGGAGCTATAAGTGCCACACACATTACCATGATGAAGCCTAGAGAACACCAAAAGATGTACGTTAACCGAGAAGGTGCACATTCGGTCGTTTTACAAGCTGTCATCGACCATAACCTTATGTTTACTAACTTGTCGTGTGGCGAGCCAGGATCCATAAGCGATTTGGAAGTGCTTCAGAAATCGCTTCTGTACAAAGAAACTTCGCAAAGTTCGGAGCATCTTTTTCCAAGGGAGACCTACCTTGTTGGTGGGCTGCCGTACTCTCCGTTGACATGGTTAGTGACTCCCTTCAAGGAAGATGACTCGTTAACTGATGAACAAGTCACTTTCAACAGAGCACATTCCTTAGCTTTGTCAACTGCCAATGTTGCCTTTGAAATTCTGAGAAACAGGTTTCGCCGTCTCCACTATCTAGAATTTGAAGACATGCAGTGGTCAGTGAAAATGATCATGGTGTGTGGAATCCTTCATAACATTTGTCTGCAAAATAATGACCTTGGTTCAGATATTGTGATCGAACAAGCAGATAATGAACCAGTGATTGTGGATGGTTGCGCTGATTGTGATACATGAATACAATTGAATCGGTGAGACCAAGAAGGGAAAGATTCCACTCGACCTTACTTTCGGGAAATAAAGAAACAACCTCATAGCAACCAAAACTAAAAGCCGGATGAAGAAACTTACAATTACAAACTTATTCATCATAACCATAGTAACAATATTCCATAAGTGGTTTGTTTTTAAAACCTTTATTTTAGCTCTGATATGTATACAAAGTATTCAGCCCATTTTGTTCAAAAAGTGGAATCTTTCCCTTCTTGGTCTCACCGGTTCAATTTGAAATGCCTAATGTATCATTTTATTGTAAAACATGCACTTCATTCTCATCCCACTGTGCTGTTATTGTTATCCTCCTGGCCATAAATATTTTATTTTCTCAAAGTTCAAGTCTTATTTTATTATTCTTCCACTTGTTGTTTTACATTGATGTTCTATCAATTCATATCAAATGGTCAAATAATAATAATAATAATTGGTTGCCTGACAATTATTTAGAAATTACATTTTTTTGTTATTGTAATCCCTATGCAAGGGTAGTTCAAAACAGGCATTATTTATTTTTTTTATTTTATAATATATCGTTTAAAAAAGGCAGCCTGTTTTGTTTCATGCCTTGCAAATAGTGGGGATAAAATTGATAACTCAGCTAAGATAAACAATAGAAAGCTGGTGCAAAAAAAATATTGTTTTCACCACATTTCAAGCTACATTTTATGTCCTGTACATCTCTAATGCAAATGGCTGAAATTTAGGGGTACCTGTTAAAATGTTTTTGACTTTGATATTACATGGTTAACAAAGTTACAACATGAGAGATTTGGTTTAAAACAGCCATTTACATTAGTAGTTACAATTAAACCCCACCTTACCAGGGGCGGCACTACAGAAGGGGGGGACCTAGGAAGGGGTTAAGGCCCCCCCCCCCCCCCGTAGCCCCCTAGATTTTTGTAGTATGGTAGATGCATTTCCACTGATATTCTTTTATAGTAAAAAAAAAGTAAAAAACTTACGTGAGTGAATATAATGGTTGCAGACGATGTTTCGCGAAGCTACGCTTCGCTTGTTCAGGTCTCTTTTCAGTATATAAAATACTTCATCATATAAGTAAAAAATCCAGGGTTAGGTAAAAGAGGGTGATGGGATAAGGAATTTAAAAATACATGAAGTTAAAAATGCCATGGAGACTAAGAGATAATTCTAAAAGACCGGTGTGCCCATACTACCATATAGAATGAAAGACTACTGTAGCTTACGAATGCTACATCCCCTCCAATGAGAACTCCACAGATTCCGACGCAGCATGGGTCACTTCCGGCGTGACATGGAATTTAACAGACTCTTCACTATTTTTTCCCCACCGTTTAAACAAGTGAATCCAGGTTTCATTCAAGTTACCGTCATCCCTATTTAGTTTTTTCCCCCTATCAACACAAATATTTGCAGCCTCGTGAACGTTCATATCAGGTTGTTTATGAACCCTTTTTACAACTTCTCTTTTTCTAACCTTATGATTAAATTCTAAAACATGTTCAGAAAGCCCAGTCTTCGGAGATTGTTCCCTAATATCCTTGTCATGCTCGTCCCAACGAGTTCCCATGTTTCTTCCAGTTTGTCCAATATATGCTTTATTACAAGAACAAGTAATGTTATACACGCCCTTCTCATCTCTGACTTCTTTTCGCCCCTTTCCATCCTTTTTGTATTCAGTAAAATATTCCTCTATATTTCGGGGAGCCCCCATTCCCCCTTTTAACCTGAAGTCTTTTAGAATTTTATCAAATTTTTCGAACACCCCTTTTACATATGGGATGCCGACGTATTTGTATTCTATTTCCCCTACCTCGTTATTCTTACTTATCCCATTCTTTCCACCTTCTTTATTCAAGACTTTAAGTGCAAGTAGTTAATTATACCTTCATTTTCTATCTCACAAGTGAATTTTATTCTATCATCTTGTCCTCCCATGATTTCAAAAATACAATCTATTTTTTTTTTTCCTGATAACCAAGATGTCATCAACATATCTACAAAAATATTTAATATCATTGTTAACCTCACTCAGTGAATCCTTCTCAATGTAATGGAGGAATATGCTGGAAACTATTCCCGAAACAGGGTTGCCCATAGCAAGTCCTTCGGTATGTCTATAAATATTCCCATTGAAACACAAATAATTATATCCTGATACTAAATGGAACCACCGAACGAACTCCCAGGCTGTCACAACATCAGTTCCCTTATCCATAACCCACCTCTGAAGACAATCCGCGGCTTTATCTCGAGGGACTCTAGGATACAAATTATTGACATCAAAACTACGAATTTCATCCTCTTCGTCTAGGTTTATCTCCTCCAATCCCTTCTTCACTTCCCAAGAATTCTCAACACTGAATTCGGTCTTCCCACCAATCTCCCTTAACCTCTCTACTAATGTTTTCACCAGTTTATACCCAGGGTGAGAATACATGGGTATAATCGGTCTCATCGGAATCCCTTCCTTATGAGTTTTCGGAATACCGAAAGCGATAGGAAGTTCACCCCTCTTACAGTATTCAATAAATTTCTCCCTATAAGTATTCACCTAGGCATCGAATCCTAGGTGAAAAACTTAAACGAGTGAGGGTGTGGGTCAACAAACACGATTTATTCCTTATTAGTTCTGATAAGGAAAATAAATTGGTAATAATGGAGAAGAATACTTATAGGGAGAAATTGGAAAGATGTTTCACCAATGATGATTTTGAAGTAATAGAACGAAACCCAATAAGTAAAGTAAAAAATGTAGTTAGAAAGGGGATAGAAACCAGTTTGACACTTTCGAGATCAGAAAATAAGAAACTTGGTTTGGTTCACATACGTACTATTTTTTAGTTCATTTTATGGGCCCTGAGTTGCAATGCACATTGAATATTTTCTCTAATTTTTCAATAAAAATAAAAAAGATTTTGCTGCAGTCCAAGGAAAAAGAACTCTGGAGTAAACATGCGAGTAAGAACGAATCCACTTCGAAAATGACTGTATATTTCTTGAAAAAGCGAAAATATAGTGAATATGACCGAAAATCCATCAAAATATGCTCTATCATGCAGAAATGGCCAAATATGCCAAAATATGCCCATAAAAAGCACCTTCATTTAATTAGTTCCTTCATAATATGAATTTCTATATGTTTAGGGAACATACCTTTAGGGAACATACATACCCTTACCCTCAAAAAATATGCTAAGTCATGAAAATCCTAGCCCTAGTGATTAAAGTTTTTCTTGTATGTACGCATTGCTTGCATTGTAGAATTATTTTCCTGTAGTTTACGGTTATTACAAGCATAAGAAAACAGTTTTTCGTTGTGACGTTTCAGGAGAACACACACTCCCTTCATCAGACATTTATTTTCATTTTGACTAAAGATACTGTTATAACAATGGTTAGCAATTTTTTAAACAAAAAGAATCCATTATATAGTGGATGTTGTCAATGTTACATTCTTGTAATATAGCAACATAACTGTGAAAAGAAGCAGTCTGTTTTATTTTTTTTTCAGATAAAAAAAATTTGATCACATTATTTTTTTATTTAAAATTATGAATCCCAAATATCATCAGGTAATTCAAAGTCATCGTTGTTTTCTCAAAGTCAGTTGATGTTTTCTGTTACATTAAATTTTAAAGATGGTGGCTTACTCTATTTGTGAAAAAGAAAACTCCATACTGGATCTATGTTACCATTTTCATTATTTAATTTATTCCAGTGTTGTTCTGCAATGAATGAAGCTTCCCAGACATTCAACTCTATGTTTACCGTCAATCTTTTTAAAACCCTTCTCTTTTTAATCAAATGCTTCTCTTCGATGATGTGAGCTGACAAACCTGTTCTTGGGTTTAGATTTATAATGTCCAAATCGTGTTCATGCCATCTTATTGTCATTTTCCTTGCTGTTTGTCCTACATAATCCTTTGAACATGAACAACTTATATATTCCTGTGGTTTCCACATCTGGTAGAGAGTTTCTCATTTTGATTCCATTAAATGTACATTCCAAACTTCTTGGTGATCTAAAAACAATTTTGAAATTAAATCTTCTAAAAATTTTGGCAATTTTATGTGAGAATCCCTTGTGGAATGGAATGCACACAAATTTCTTTTCAACAGATTTTTCATCTTTGTCTGTATTTGTCTTTTCCTTTAGTTTTCGTGCGACTTGTTTTTTGATTTGGTTTATTCTGTTAGTGTGAAAGCTATTTTCTTTTGCTATATTAAAAAGCCTTTCTTCTTCATTTTTGATATCCTTATTATTAGAATATAGTCTTTGTGCTCTCAGGAAAAAAAATAAAAATATATTATCCATTGTTGTACGTGAATGTTCTGAATTGGCATGGATGTATTTTTCCCCTGTTAATTTTTTCCTATGGACTGATGTTTGAAATGTTGTGTCGGTTGTCTTAATTTGCAGATCAAGGAAAGAAATTACATTGTTATTCATGGGTTCGCAAGTGAATTTTATGCGACGATGTGATTCATTTAACAATTTAAATACGTCCATGATGGTGTTCTCAATTTTAGCAATAATTAGCACATCATCTACATATCTGATGTAGAGTATGATATCTGCACCTATCTCATTATCAATTGGAGATTCTATGTAATGGAGGAAAATGCTGGAGATACTGGGTTTCCCATTGATAGACCATTAGTTTGCTGATAGATTTTGCCATCAAATATAAAGTAATTGTAATTTGCACATACAGTAAACCATTGAACCATTTCCCATGATTCTACTGGGTTAACCTTCAATAAACCATCTGTGTAATTCATCTGTGGCACCTTCTATTGTGTTCTAGAGTGTGTTCTACTGAAACATCACAACGAGAAACTGTTTTCTTATGCTTGTAATAACTGTAAACTACAGGAAAATAACTAGTGATTACATAGAAAAGAAAGTCCGCCTCGTGTTCTGAATGATTGCGGCAAATCTTTCTCCTCTGATTTCATGCCGTGCACCACCTCTCCTTGCTTTCTCTGTGACACTGCCACACCACACTTCTCTTTCTTTGCTACTCGAGACCGACCACCGCTTTGCCCACCTATCCTGTTTCCTATTTGAAACTCTCCTCGTTTTTTGTAACTACAAGAAATGTATACTTCTGTAGCATTGTTGGTTACGCACAATTTAACTGTATTTTATGAAAATTAGTACATATAACACCGAATTACCTACAAATGCATTACGTACAAGTAAGGTTTAATTAACTCGTTTTTAAATTATATTTTGCTGGGACCTACAATAAATTACGTATAAAACAGATTTACTCAGAACTGAGTTATGTATAAAGCAGTTTCAACTGTATTGATATTTTTGAAATGAACTAAAATATGAACAACAAAATTTTTAACAATGCTTGGTCTTGTTATGCTCTATTTACTAAAACCTAAATCTTCATCCTGTTAAAAAATAATTACAAAGAATAATTTTCTCTATTATGTATGTTACAAGCCACATATTGTTGCTGCAGGACTCTTTATTATCCTTTGGAATTTTGACACGAAATGGTAAGATCAGCTTTTGACAATGAAGATGACAATCGACCCGAACAGCAAAACCTAGGACATGTCTGAGGAAAGAATTTCCAGTGCTGAGAGACAAGGGTTTTACGACCTGTCAATCACTAATTTCCTGGGTACCGGAGTAGGCATGTTCTTGAGGAGCCTCGCAAAGCGGGCCTGGACAGACCATCTGGTGTTGTAAACGCTGTGCGTGCTCTACCGGCAGGAGGAAGGCAAATTCGGAAAAGGCTTTCCATAATATACAGTTTTAAGGGATAATTTGAAAACTTATAATATATATTTGTCACTATAAATCTTCATCCTGTTGTTAAAAAATAATTACAAAGAATAATTTTTCTATCTTTGATCAATGCCCTCGTCTCCCTGCAGAAAACTCAAACATGATATAGCATGGACCACCACAATGTACTGAAGCAAAGGCAATACAGATGCTAGAATATGTATAGAACATATGAAGTAACAGGTATGTTGAGTTTTTAATTACATGGTGGTGGTACATGTGTTGAATGTAGTAGTGGGTTAATGTGTTGCAAAATAGACCATACCTTGCTAATCATACATATGTGTTGCAGCACGAAAACTTTCACAGGCACCACTCAAAATCACTTTCTTTTTGCCCACAGCATTGCCAATTGTACCATTGCCCAGTAATGGACTTATTTAGCATACACACTTGTTCTTAATTATGGTTTTGTGAGAGAGTAAAGATGTCAGTCAAAGAAAATCCGGCACCCTGGATTTGATTTCTAACAGGCACGTAACCAGCCCCCCCCCCCCCTTCCCCAAAATCCTACAAATATCTAATTGTAAATAGTGTATATTGGTAATTAATTTTTCTTCCTTGGCAGGATTAAATATCTTCTATAATAAGTTGTAATATACTGAGATATTCATCTCAGGGTTTTACCTCCACTTCTACCTGCTAATAAATGTATGAGCCCCCCTCCCCCCAAATATAATTCTGGCTATGGGCCTAATTTCTAATGAAAGCATGTATATTACTTCGTAATTGGTCAGTTTTTAATTGTATTAAGTCAACATTCATCCTCATTGGCTTAATTCATAGAGTGAGGTACCAAATGGAATAAAACCATTGAAATGCAATACAACGGGTACTCTGGTACTAAAAATAGAAAAATTGGTGCTCACCACCAAGCCGTGGAGGACAGGTGGTGCTCATCTTAGCATGAGTACCCAAACTACTAAAAACACTAAACTCTAGCTTCCTTAAACCTGAAGGTTTATGGCTGCAGCAACACAAGCCTTCCATCTGTCCCTATCCTGGGCAAGATCAATGCAATCTTTTCCATCCTTACCGATATCCTTTAGGTCCATCTCAACATTATCCCTCCATCTTTGTCTTGGCCTTCCTACAGGTCTCTTACCATCAGGCGTACACTTCTTTCCTCTCCCATTCATGCCTCATGGCCTGCCCACCTAAGTCTTATTGATTTAATCATTTAATAATATCTGGAGATGAATACAAATTATGTAGTTCTAAATTATGTCTCACCTGTATCCTCATCCCTTTTAGGTCCAAATATTTTTCTAAGGAATTTATTTTCAAATACTCTTAAATGATCTCTTGTGCATTTTACCCACTAGCAGTAGTTTCACTAAAATGTACATAGTTTTTCTATGGTACCCCTCATTAGAATGATTTATTAGTGGGTTCTTTCATACACCATCAGTAACAACTTACTGACTTCATGATCAAAATTAGTGATAATAATATTTGGGATGTTCCAAATTGATATTCCAAACATTACCATGCAATTCTTACAAAATATAAACTATTTATTTACAGTTACATATTTTCAACATTTTTACATTTGGTTATTCTATTATGAAACTATAGCCTTACTGTGCACAAAGTGGACTTAAAACACCAAATCAATCAATCAATATTATGAAACTAGACTTATAACAGGTCATCAATTAGCACCTTTTAGAAATCACAGCCAAATTATTGTCATTTCGTTCCTGATCATCAAACACAGTAGCAGAATAGTTTCAGTGTGGGATCATTAACGCAAGCTCCTTGATTTCCATAAACATTTATTCTACTGATATCACCCACCAAGGCAAAGGCACGGGTAATTTCGTTGTAACGTAAAGTTGTATCGAACATTCCATGACCAGGATATGTTGTAAAAGCCACCACATATTGTTGTATGGTCCTGGCTGTATTGCGTATAAGAAGAGCCCTGGAGGAAAGTATTCTCAGAACACTCAGCTGGGCACAAACAGGAACTGGTTTCAATCTTTGGTTGATGTAATCGACAGCAAGATCTACCATTTTCTTCACCACGTAGTCCGATGTTGAAACATCTGCTTCTTCTGCACAGGCACACCAGTGAGCTCTGATGCCTGCACTCTCGCATGTCCGATTTAAAGGCACTTCATCCTCAAGAAGATTAACGCCCCTTCCCTCCAAAGAATAAGCATTTGGAGTGTCGCCACTCCACAGTTGATTCATGAGCGTCACATGCAGATCAAACGGCGTTGTTAGTCTGTATCGGTTGTACTCCAACAGATCGCTTGTTCTGTCGTTTCCCAACTCTGGAGGGCGAATGAACAGAAAGGGCAAGCGTTCTTCGAGCCAACCAATTGGAGTTTCGCGAATCTTTCCCCAGCGCATCCCATGATCGCTGAAGAAAATCACCAATGTCTGATTTAAAGCTCCAGATTCGAACATGTGCTTTAGAAATTTTGAGAACATAACATCTGCAAGCGTTAAATCATTTCCGTCCTGGTGACTCAAGTTAGACACCCATCCTAACGCAAAGTAAGGCACGTTCCGAAACATTGTGAGTATATCTATTAAGTAATCTAAGACAATTTGGGTAGTTTGTCTTGAACCGTAACACACCTTCATGTTGTCTCGGGTCAACACAGACAACAAATTGTTGCCAGCAACAAAAAGAGGTCTCAAATAATAATCCGTCGGAACGTAGCTGAAACCAAGTTTATGGTAATTGAATGTGCTGATTTCAGGTTCGTCTTCTGCAAACACTGTTACATAATCAGCATCATTAAAATACTTCCACATGAACGGGCACTTATCAAATGTGTGATTCCGACTTGGCCAACAGCTTGCCTGAGCTTGTTTCAGCGAAATCCCTGCCAACAGAGGCATAAGATTCGGAAGTGTATTGTCGCCTACTTTGTTGTAGCCTAGAAACTCCACAGCCCCGACAGCATCGAGGGTAGCTTTTGTATGCGGCATGGAACGATGAAAGTTGAGTCGTGATGCTGAGTCGATGCCAAGAAGCAGAATACTCGGTGGACGACCGGACCAGTGTTTCTGGAACTTAGCTTCAACTTCTGGTTTGATCATGGGCACTACATGAACATTCTTGTAGATAGTCTTTCCGTTGTAGTTGCAGTGGATGAAAATGAACTCTTCCCTGATTTCTGTTGTGTTGCGGAATTTGTGACATTTTCCCAGCCTGAAAGAATAAAAGAATTACAGTGTACTTGCTGGGAATCTTACAGCAATGGACTATGAATCCAAGATTTATTGCATGACTGATTCATGTCAAATCACACAGGACATGACACGACACCTACCGATTCAGATTTCAATGAAACTTGGTGTATTCGTTAATACTACCAAGGTATGAACACATGCAAAAAAAAATCTTCTGTAGACCTCATAGTTACTGAGGAACAGGAGGCTAATGTCGGAATTTTGCTTGGATCGGTCATTGCCGAGGCCTGCAGTGCTTAACAGAAAAAAATATATCTTGGAGTCAAATCGACATATCACTTTGAATTTTTTTCTAAAGTTTATAGATAGATATATGTATAGTCTATTTAAAAAG
This sequence comes from Lepisma saccharinum, assembly GCF_977018435.1. Lineage (NCBI taxonomy): Eukaryota > Metazoa > Arthropoda > Insecta > Zygentoma > Lepismatidae > Lepisma > Lepisma saccharinum. The sequence continues at coordinate 63,368,765 of NC_139235.1, read as the reverse complement.
TTGTCATCAAGATTCCTTTCACTGAGAGTCGGAATAAAATTATTGTATGGTATATAATGTTATTATTTTTTTTTTTGTTTGTGTCAACGTCTCACGTTACTACATTTGCATTATCACTATAAGGCAGAACAGTTATCATGCAGTTTTATTTTCAAATTTAAGCTTAAAGTGTGTTCTAAAAGGCTATAAAATAAAAATAGTGGTATTTGCACTGCTTCTATTAACAAATCTTTAAAACAAGTTTTATGTACATGCATATGGGTCATTTCATGCCAAATCATCAGAAAAAAATAACTTTTCAACCCAATCATCAGGCCCGTAACCAGGCAAGGGCCAGGGGGGCTCAGCCCCCCACCCCCTGGCATTTCCGTTAGCCCTCTTGAAATTAGGTAAAACTATTTTGTATATTTTGTTTGCAGTGAAGAGTGAAAATGTAGACAGCACATGTTATTTTGCCCACAACTTTGGTGAAGGATAAATACAGAACATGAACAGCAGCTATTACATTCTTTATCTGTACCTTTGCTGCCCCTGTTGCGACCTCCCGCTTAGACAAAAATCTGTGACTTTGATGTCATCTACGTCAAAGGTGAACAGATCCTATAAGTTTTGGGAATGAAGGGGATTCATTGCTTCAGCCGGGGGTGGAATGTAGGCTACTGTAGTCACTATGATTGAATATTGTGCATTTTTCTTGTGTGATATAAATATCTGTATCATCAGAAATAGTATGGAGTGTGTAGTAAGGGATGATTTCAGTAGCAGTCAATTAACACTTCAACCGATGTTTTAAAAGATATAGGAAAATGTAGTATTTGTATGATATTTCCAAATTTTATGTAACTTAATGCCCCCCCCCCTTCCTCACACATATACCTAATTTACCTTCATTTAACACTGTTAAACTTCTGAAAAATGGACTTGGTTTACAAAGCCCCCCCCCCCCCCCCCCCGATAACCAGTGAGCCCCCTTGGAGATCAATTATAGCTACGGGTCTGCCAATCATTTCAAATTTTCATGAAATTTGGAAGGAAGGTAGAGAACATGAAGTAACATATGTAAAGTTTCAGCCCTCAGCGATACACATATAAGGTTGCCAACATCATAAAAAATATAAAATTTGTGCTTACAAGGTCAAGTAAAACCACTTATAACTTTGCTTCTAATTATGGTATCTTTCATGTTGGACTTGTTTGAAGCTAAGGGAGAATAGTTTTCATAAAAATTATATTTATGTGAACACACACACATTGAGATTTTCATTTCAAGGCCACACGATGCGACCTTTGACCTTCAATATCTTAAAAAAAATACATGTTACTTTTGGGGGAAATAAAGTATGTTATATGGTTAATGCAATCTCTGTTTGGTGCAAGTTTCATTTTGGGATGGCTGTGGAGACCGGAATAAAATGGAATCTGACCTGTTGTATTCATCCAGCGCCAACCCTACTTACTACCTAATGATATATGTCACAAACAGTGCTCGAAGTGAAGAGGAGCTTCGTGGGGAGGCTATCCCTTAGGTTAAGACCTACATAATGCACCCCCTTCACCAGCTAAATTTCCACTTCGAGCATTGAGCATATTTTTAGCGATATTCTCCGCTTTTCCAAACAAATGTTTCTTTCCTGCATTTGTCAGTTCGCATGGTAGTTGCATTGACGAGTTATTCTCGCACAGAGCATTTTTTCAAGCCGGAAGTTGCTATCGCAAAGATAAAAACTATGGAGAGCGAGCGAACAGGCGACTGACACACAGTAAGAAGATGGCGTGGGTGGTCTAGAACAGTGCTTCTCAATCTTCGTGAGCCCGGGGCCCGGTCAAATTGGTTTTTTAAAAGTTGATGCCTCGATCCCAACATTTTTTTTCTCGTAAGGAGCTTTCTATTTAAAAAAAAATAAAAATAATCCAGGGTGCGAAATCCTGGGGAGAACAGGAGGGATTTACCTCTCACCAACAATCTTGGCCTAAAAAATCCTCCCAACAACAAATTTGGCCTCAAAAATCCTCCCACCAAAAAATTCAGGGGGGATAGTTTTTGTTGTATGAAACAAAATTTAAGCAATTACTTTTGATTTACTAAGTAAACCACACTAAAGTAGTGTGGTTGTGAGTGTTGAATTCTTCCCCCCCCCCCTCTCTGAAGAGATCATTAACAGATCTACATCTATACGCACAATAAAATTAAAACGAGAATGCAATACAATAATAACTATGAAATATAATTAATTTATATTAACAAAGCAAAAAGTAAATAAAAACTTATACATAATAAAACGACTTCAATTATTTCGTAACTTATTGAAATCTTTAATCAGTTGGAATTAGTTTGCTGCTTTTAGGTACCTAAGTAAAAAATATATTTATATATGTATTTAACAATAATAATAATAATAATAATGTTTTAATTATTTAGTAATTTTTACATTTAATAACGTTATAAATATGTATATCGTATAATTTATGTATATATGTGTGTGTGGGGGGGGCTTTGGGGGTGAGTTTCTAAATTAAAATCTTCCTCCCCCACCAGTCTTCAATGATCTCGCACCTTGCTTTATACGTTAATTAATATGCACTCTTGAAATGTAATATTAATAAATAAATTATGGCATAATCATAGAGTATTAGTTCGATTATGTCTAGGCTTGTAGGCAAATATATAATTTTGTTTAAGTTAGTGGAAAACGACTGGATCTAATGTAATCTTTTAGTTTCCTTTGGCCAGTAACATTAAATTTATTTGGTAAGTGCTTATTTTCATTCGCATGTCCCTTTCGGACACCGAAAAATTCCATTTAATCAGAATATTTCTACTTAAAAATATTTGTTAATGAAAGTTCCTGTGTACACTACAGTGGCGAAGATATAGTACAAGCAATGCAAGCACTGCTTGCACTATTAAAATAGTATTTAATGTATTTAATGTTGAGTGCCTTATTTAGTTTCTATCGCACTCGATTTCGCGAAATTTTACGGCCGCAAACTCTCTCAGCAGACCGTTGGCAAGCACCACTCTCTCTGCTTGCAGCCACCACGCGGGAAACGAACGCTCCTGAAGGAATCATATGGCGAAGGGTAGATGCTGGTGAAGGTACGGTCCCCAAACCACTAATAAAAGCTCTGCTTTTCGGAGCTTTTCGGCTTCTCGAAAACAGCCGAACCAAGCAGACAGCAGACACTACTAGCAGAAAGCATATAGCCTAAGTGTTAACACGATATCGAAGATGGATATTTGCTTTATTATAAACACAGAATTATTGAAATAAATCATTATAACTGTTCCGAATTCCACGTAAACATACTTTAAAGCATTACTTTAACTTTCACGATTTGTAAAACGTGCAGATAAACATGTTGTCCCCGGCGCTGGAGAGCACTGGAATCTGCAGAACAGCTGGCTGTTGTCCGCCTCACACACTCTCATCTCAAATTGCAACGCCACGTCAGTGTTGACAACTACTACCAAATAATTTACACGATATTTATCGTGAGTTTCCATACAAACAAATTCAATAAACTGATGTTTTTTTCGATAACACTTATGTCAAGAAAGCAATGAAACACTCTTCTGAGACCTGCAAATAGCAAAAACCAGGCACGTATCCAGAGGGGGGGGGCTTGGGGGGCTCGAGCCCCCCCCGAAAGTTTTAGGTTTACACTAGATAAAATGAGGTTTTTGGTTTCTTAGGGTGTCAAATAAAATAATGTGACAATAATTTAAGAAGAGAAATAATTATCGAGGCAAGACGAAGAATGTTCCGTAACCCTGTTATTGATAATAGCACATATCCAAGATGGGGCACAGAGGGGCTCGACCCTCTCCCCAGGAGATTTTTCAGTTTACGTTGGATAAAAATAAGGTTTTGGGCTTCTTGAATAATGTGAAAATAATGTAAGGAGAGAAATAATTATCGAGGCAAGATGGAGCATGTTTTATACCCTTGTTATTGTTAATAGCACGTATCCAAGGTGGGGATGAGGTGGCTCGAGCCCCCCCTTAGAAAATTTTTCAATTTACACTAGATAAAATTAGATTTTTGGCATCTTGAATAATGTGAAGATAATAAATTTATAAATCTGAGGGAAATAATTATCGAGACAAGACGGAGAGTGTTCTATAACCTTATTATTGTCAATAGCACGTATCCAAGGTGGGAATCAGAAGGCTCGAGCCCCCTTCAGGATTTTTTTCTGTTTACACTAGATAAAATTAGGATTTTGGCTTCTTGAATAATGTGATGATAATTTGGGAGAAATAATTATCGAGACAAGACGGAGAATGTTCTATAACCCTGTTATTGTTAATAGCACGTATCCAAGGTGGTGTTGAGGTGGCTCGAGCCCCCCCCCCAGATTTTTTTTAATTTTACACGATAAAATTAGGTTTTTGGCTTTTTGAATAATATGACGATGATTTAAGGAGATAGACAATTATCGAGGCAAGACTGAGAATGTTCTATAACCCTGTTGTTGATAATATTGCACGTAAACTTTTCTTGCGCTTTCGGTGTTGTCGCAGTGTACTTGAGCACTATGTAGAGACTTGTCAGCATTTGAAGCTGCACAAGAAAGGTAGCGCCACACGTAGGGCGATTCGTTGTAATTTCTAATCTCTGGAAGGCGGGAGAGGGTACGTTCTTGAATGAGAGGAGTCAACTACTGGCAATATTAACGAATCGTTTTATCTGCGGAACGTTCTAGAATATAATGAGGATATAAATACGTGGATTCAATTTTTCGGTTGATCTGTACAAAGAATCAGTTAATGAGATTTCAGAGGTAAGTGTGACAATTCATACAGTCGATTGGTGATCAGATCAGTCAGCGTCCTCTGGTTACTTTATAAGATATAGTGATTCGAAAATGAAGACATTGACGACAGCAGAACTTCCGGGGCCTCAGTGTAGTGTAAGTTCGGTTCGAGGGCCGAAGAGATCAAGGCCTCTCTCTCTCTCTCTCTAAAGTGAATATTTCAGCAGTACCGGATATTGAAGTGGTTTATTAAAACAGAAATAAGCTGCATAGATCAACTGAAAATCAAAGTTTTGAGTGATGATTTAGTTCTGCCAGAACTAAATTTCGTATATGCAGTCCGAGAATTTCATGGTATAAAAAATACTTTTGTTTAAGCCTACTGGGTTCGAAACACATTCAAACACTTAACTACCATAAAGACACAGCCGAAAATTTTATGAATGTCGAGAAGAGAAAGCAAGAAGATGTTGCATATGTAGACATTTTAGGCGGAAATTGCAGGCTCTACCAGGACCCAAATCCGGGCTCTACCAACTGAGCCACCTAGCCATCCTTGACTTCAAGGATGAAAATATAGGAGAGAGAAGAAAACTGAGGAGCATTCCCACCGGTTGAGGAGAATTTTTTTCTGTGGTCAAACAAGTGCTAGGCTACTACTTCGAGGTGACAATGGCAATGGCCTAATAAGGGAGATTTCACACTGTGTCGCCTGAAGATTAGGTTTGTGCGGAATTTTGTGTCGCTACGGTGTGAAACGTTGCTGTTGATTGGCCCATTCCAATCGACATGTATCGCATGTCCCTTCGGTCTGAAACCTTCCTAAGTCTTGAAAATCCAAATCACAAGGATGGAAAATTAGGACCTTGTTACGGTTAGGTGTGAAAACTTGCACACGACAGAACCCTAAAGGATAATATCCAAACCTGCAGGAAGAACGCATCTTACCTCAATCTCCAATACGGAATGATAAAAACTTCTGGTGAGTTGGTTTTAAAAAATGTGTCCGAGTTAAAGAGAGGCGTGCCCAGGATTTTCGGAAGTGAGAGGGGTTATGCATACTACGTATATTTGGTGGTCAGTCCTGATTTTTTCATTTTTTTCCTGTCTTTAACGTTCCTCTTTTTTTTTTTTTTAAAAAAAAAAAGAAATACTGGGTCAAATGGGGTTATGACCTCACCAACCCTCCCTTGGGCACGTCACTGGAGATAAATGAGTGAGCATTTGATCATACTGGGAGACGAAACATTAGATGTGTTGGGAACAGAAGGGTTTTCACTGTGCATTAATTGTTTCGTGATCCACCTGTATTCGAGAAGACTTCCTTTGTTTCGTGCCGATATATGACAAGACAGCGGAAGATGTGACAGGCATTTTTGGAACACTTGTGAGTGCTAATGCCTGACTCTGAACAATTTGGTGGGTTTCGGCTTTTATAAGAGCTGCAAACATGGGAGGACAAGACACGTTAGTGTTCAGGCTCAAATCAGAGAGAAATATTAGAGAGCTGTCTGCGTCCAGTTCGCAGTCCACAATTTGAATCTCGCGTTGTCGAGTGGATTGTCCATCCCGTGCATGTGTAACAGCTTCGTAAAAACACTCAAAGACACCGTAGATGTTTTTATGCCTGATGAGAAATGGACAAACCCACATACTGAGATGGTTCCGGCACACAATGTTAATGCATGGAAACAGGAGTCGAGTGGTAAAAAATGTTCCGATTTCACGTTCTGATTAAAATGACAGCCTTACAGTGGCGACGATTTAAGGGATAGTTGCTCCCCATTTTTTTGCCTCAACATTATGTCGTCTTAATGTTAAACCTTGTCTACCAAGAGAAAGTAAACTTTCCTTCCAATGCCCTCTGCACCCCCCCGCCCCCGGTTTTGGAACCCAATTGCCACCACTGGTCTTGAACATACAATTGTGAGGTTCTTACTATAGCCCTTAAAAAAATGGTGTTGAGCCCCCCCCCCCCCCCGAAAGGAATTCCTGGATACGTGCCTGGCAAAAACGTTAAGTCCTAAATGCTATCAAACTCAAAATACTATTTTTATTAATATGATACATAGTCGAAAAAAAAAGAACCGGCGTATTTTATTCCTGTTCTAATGACTTATTATTCCAATGCTTCATATAATTTTAAGCTTCAAGTCAGTTATTTTATTCTACCGTGAACAATAATTTTTACAACGAAGTTGGTATCACTTTTCTGTTAGTTTCGGAGCTTTTCGGAACATTTTCCATTTGTGTGGGAAGAACGAGTGGTTGATGTGAGTGTTCTCTTTTGTTTGGTGTGCTGAGAATTTACCAAAACAAACATGGATATTTCAAATTGTGTACGGGAAACTGTAAGTAATAGCAAGTTATATCAATAACGTGACCAAGAATTTGAACTAACAAGCATGGCTGTTGAGAGAGGAGTTGGGGATTATTATTATTATTATTATTTAAAATGCCCTTTCTCTCCTAGAAAAACTGGGACAACAACCCCCTCTCCCCCTCTTTCGGAGTACTGCATTGCTTGCCGTCTCCTTAAGACCAAGCTTCGCCACTGGTACACTACAATGACCCTGGTGCCAGTCCGTCAACGTTCCCCGGTGGAGGCACATAGTGGTTCGGATCCCACTTTAAACTGTAGGTCCAGTCCCGATTAGCCTTACTGTGCATAAAGTGGACTTAAAGCAACAAATCAATCCAAATCCGTCAACTACCAAAGTATGAGGCGGGAATCAACGCGCCCCCGGGCTTTAGATCAATCACCGCCACTGTCGCCAAAGGCAATATTTTTTTAATATTTCCAGGTAGTTGTCGGCTTGGGCTGCAAGTCCAGAACTTCAGGAGAACCTCTCGCAACCAAGTATAATTGATGCAAGGTACCGGTACCGGGCCGCGGCCAGGAGGTTGAGAAACGCTGGTTTAGTGTGTAATAGTATTTCCAATAAATCAACTAATACGAATAAATGGAGATCGTTCCTCCACACACACACACACACTCCTTCCTCATCATAGACTCTCCTCTGGGGTCTTCTAAAACCAGTGTTCGAATTTGACACGGGGAGGGTGAACTTTAGAAATTTATAGGCATGTATGCGATTTCACAACCGATATCGAAAAAAAGAAAGAAATAGAAAATCCGTCCCGATTCCTACTTCGGAACCCGACTTTTCGTGATCCCGAATGATCGTGTTCAAAAGTGGTTAATTCTCGATTTTTCTGCGCAGTGCCTGAAATTTCTTTGGAATGACAGTTGTTATTCCATATTCACTCAAGAGGGAAATCGTGTGTAGAACTCGAGATTTTCAAAGTGTGGGAAATTTTCGAACATTTCCCGCAGACCCTTGGAAATTTCTACACGTGTAGATATTTGTAGATGGCGTATCGAACAGAAATTTTTATTTATTTATTTCAATTTCGGTTATTTAACATCACTTTTCTACTACATAAGTTAAATGCGACGGTGACGATGAACGACACACACCCTCAACACCTCCCAATACTCCCCTAAAATTTCCTCAGCAGGTCCTATAATTTTTCACAAAGGCCCAATTTATGCCTATTTTGATTCTAAATTTACCCTTATACTCCCCGAAATAAGAACTTACACCCCTCACAGTGATTTTCCCACATACCCCTTACGGCACCTCCCCCCAATTTTCTTAGTGCGCCCTATTTTTTTTTTTTTTTTTACAAAGACCCAATTTATGATCATTTTGACTCTAAATAAACACCTTACATCGCATAAATGAAAAATTCTGGATAACCGTTACGTCCCAGATGGAAATTTCTGGATAAAGCGATAAATCCCTGAAATGGATGGTGGTACTAACACAGGAGAACTTGTGACGAGACCGAGAGAAATTACAACGATACACCGGCGGCTCCAGGGGGGGGGTACGATGGTATGGCCGTACCCCCTGTTGCTTCACGGACGCCGGGCGACATGAACGCAGAACGTATACCCGGATTTTATTTACTGAATGCATCCTTTGGGGCAGGGGTGCCCATCCCCCCCCCAAGGCCCATGACGTGCTCCCCACCAAAAAGTAGAACATCCCCCCCCCCCAAATTTATGCCAAGTTAATTGCTCAAATTATTTTTGTCAGACAAAATTTGCGGAAAAATATAATGCCAGAGGTGCAACCACGAATTTTTGTCAGGGGGAGGGGCGCAAGTACCAGGATAAACGTACCAATAATAATAATAATAATGTCATTATTATTAGTAGTATTAGTACTAGTGGTAGTAGTTATTATCCTCAAAAATTACGCAAAAAGGGGGTAGAAGTCTGTACTAAAGCATTTGTTTGGGATAAACGATTTGAAATATTTTTTCAATAACGTCAATTTCACATTAGCTAATAATGGAAACCAAGCACGCAAACTGTATTTTTGAATGGCAAAAATGAATGATAAATGCATTCCGAAGATACATGTGTAACTTTCATGTACAACATATGTTTTACACATATGCAACATGGAGCGACATAAAATAAGAAAATACTACAAATGCAACAAGCTAACACTAAATTGTGTACGTATTCAAAGCTTATTCGATACAAATATACATAATACAACACATATTATTTAAATACATTACATTACATTACATTGCATTACGAGCGAAGTGAGCAAGAAAATTTTTAGATCCAATTTTTGCAATTGAAAACAATATTGATATAATAGGGCGCAAATAATTTCACTGGACGCCATGGCATTCTCTCTTTTACAACTTTTTTCTTTAGACCATTCGGCGCCCATGGTCGACTCCCGCCGCCCCTAGCTACTGCTCTGAACTTGACGAAAACGAGAAATGCAGATAATGCGAGCGAAGCGAGCAAGAAAATTTTACAAAATGTATCTTTATTTGCATAAAATTTGAAATCGAAGGGGTTAATTGCTCCTCTGTGACCCACTGCAGGTGCCCTTGGCCGTCAATGTTTGTCCCCCTTGCCCTCCTAGAATTGACTTCCGTCAAAGGTTGGGGGGGGGGGGGCAATGACACCCCTGTGGTTGCGTCACTGTATAATACAGCATAATTAAGCAATGTATGTTTACTTTAGATACTTTAGGCTCACTGCCATTGTTAGTCAGCCTTATTCTGCACATTTTGTCTGCCCGACTAACCTTGTATTAATGCGAATACCACGCTCTTCCCCCTCCATCCAAACAGATTCTAAAGGCATAAGAGGTGGTGTTTCATATCAACCCTATCGCCGCGATCACCCACAGGTAGGTAGAAAACATACATAATAACCAAAATTAAAAATCAATAAGTCAATCAAACGATACGACCCCCCCCCCCCATTTTTGTGCGAAGATATATAGAATTGGTATAAAATTTTGTCCCCCCAAAAAATTCCCATGACGCATGCGCGTCATGAAACCCCCTGTGGGCACCCTACTTTGGGGTAAACTTGTTCTTGTTCTTGCGCATATTTGTTGCTACCCAACTTCCACGTGGGCCTTCCCGATGGCGCAGTGGTAGCGTCGTCGCCTTGTAATCAAGGGGTCCCGGGTTCGATACCCGGTGGAGGCACAAGTGGTTCGGATCCCACTTTAAACTGTAGGTCCAGTCCCGATTAGCCTAACTGTGCATAAAGTGGACTTAAAACAACATATCAACCAACTTCCACGTTGCAAAGTTCCGACTGAAACACTTTGGAGATATGTAAGAGGAAAAAATGCCAAAACATCGTTCGTTTTGTTTGCTGCTTCAGTCAACTGTCAACAATCGCGCGGAACCTGTCTTCTAAACGTCGACAATCCCTTATAAGATCCATTCTCACTTTTACGAATTAAATTGTCGGTGTTTCTTTTTCCGTTCACTGCAGAACGCGGCAAGCGGCTGTTTGAAAGGGCTACTGGACGTTTTTGAACATTTTAATTATCCGCAACAATAAGCGGCACGATAAACATTTTTTAAAAAATAGGTTGTGGTATTGCTTCCCTTCGGATACTCAGTTGTGGTCTGTTAGTGAGTGAATCGCATGCATTAGAGTTGACGAGCTGTATCTTTGCGGGTGGTCGTGGCTACTCTGCGCAGAGTGTGTGAGAGATAAGCTTATGTAGTTGCCACCTAATCGCCCTTTGGGTGGTCGACAGCAAGGACAGAACGCAAGGATAATGACGCACAGCCGGTAGCTCCTCCCCCTTGCTACTGCGCAGCCGGGCTTGGGCAGTGTTCACCCGCAAAGATACAGCTCGTCAACTCTAGAAGAGTACGGTCTTAACAGTTTGCATATTTCTAAATTTTTCTTTCTGATTTTCCGTTTTCGCATCCAATGGAAATGAGTACAGCAAAGGAAAAACTGTCAGGGGCAGAAAATAGGCAAAGGCAGAGAGAACGGGAAAAGGTTACCTTGCGTCATTCTACTTTCATGAATAATTTTCTGAAACGTTCGAAATCAGCCGAGTTATTGAAATCATTGAAAAACGGTCTACTTCTAGCGAATCATTTTTGTACACTTTTCCGGAACTGTACCATAGTGAAAAAGTTTTTGCTATTCGAGTTTCGAAACTAGAGATATTGACACTTGAATTTTGGATAACATTAGTTATGTTAGGTTTAGTGTTGGTTTTTCCTTTGCTTCTCTCCTGGCTTTTTCCTTTGAAATCACAATAAAATATTACTGCAAGACTTGGACATTTCTTGGTAAAACTACGTACTACCCTTTCACTATTCCATTCTCCTATAATTTCTTGTCCCATTCTCTTTTTAACAATGTCCAAAACGTGTCCCCTCTTGATGCTCGGGAACATACTTTTCACGTTTAAGCTAAACATTATCGTCATTGTCGAATATTGTTAAAAAAGAGAATGGGACAAGAAATTATAGGAGAATGGAATAATGAAAGGGTAGTGAAGGCGCTGGAAACCATTTGGAATAACGGCTACAGTATAATGGGGAATAAAATAATGTTAATGAGTGATTGACTGAATATAGGTTCTAGCCTAAGCCCAGAATTGGCTGAATTGGTTATGAATAAATGGGAAAATAAAGTGATAGAAAAAGGAGGTGACAAAATGATTCTGTTTTGCAGATATGTGGACGATTATTTTGGCATATGGAAGGCAACGAAGAGGCAGCTCGACATATTTGCCAAAGAAATACAAGATGAAGAAAGAGGGATATTATTGGAACTCGAAAAAGAAGAAGAAGACAAGATAAGCTACCTAGATATATTCATGAAAAGGTAGAGAGGACAAGAAATTGAAACCGCTTGGCAACAGAAGAAGTGTGCATCAGGGCTATTCTGCCACAAAAGAAGTGATGTAAGTGAGTTGACAAAAATAAATTTTATAAAGAATATGGAGGACAGAATCAAGAAATTATGCACGAAAGAATGTGAAAAAGAAGGCAAAATAAATAGCCTATGGAAACAGCTGCAAAAGAACGGCTACGAGAAGGAGGATAGACTGGACATAAACAGAAGAAGGAAGAAAAGTGGCAGGGGAGAATTGGAAGAGAAAGAAAAGAGGAAGAGAAAGAAAAAGAAAAAGAGAGGAGGTTTGGAATAAGGAGTATGGGGAAGACCACAGAGAAGATATGCAAAGTGCTTAGAAAAGCGGGCGTTAAAACTTACAGGAAGGGAGGGAGAAGCATCTTAAGAATAACGAAGAATGCAAACAAGAAAAAGGAAAACAGAGAAGAGGAAGAGGAAGGGATTATCTACGAAGTAAAATATAAATAATGTCAGAGTGTGTACATAGGAGAAACGAAAAAGAGGCTGAAAGACAGGTTGAAACAACATAGGGATGATGTACGACTTAAGAGAGAGAGAAATGCAATATTTAAACACACGAGAGAAACAGGACATGGCATAGAGTGGGATGAGGCTAAACAGATAGGAAGGGAGAATACTAGTGAGAAAATGGAAGGAGGCCAAGGAAATAGGGAAGAAAAGTGAAGAAGACACAATGAACTGGAATGGGGGACTGAAGATAAACTAAGAATAGAAGAAAATGTTAGAAAGAGTGGAAAGGACGAGAGAGAAAGAGAAGAGATGAAGGAAAAAGAGCGTCAGATAAAGAGTCCAACCATATTCACTTTCAGGTGAAAGTACAGTTGACAAGGGAAAGACACCTGCTAGAATGTTCCAGAACAACTTTCTAATAGTCTGGAGGGGAGTATTTTTGTGTATATATATCGTCCTGTTTTGTACCTTGTTATATTTGTACTTGGTGCAGAGTCTGAAGAAGACCTTGCTAGAAGGTTGAAACGTTCCGTTTAGTTTATGTTTTATAATAAATAAATTTCTGCCTTGGTCAGCATATTGAGTTTTTCATATCATGGAAACAAGGCTTAATGGTGTTATAATTATGTATAAGTACAGGGGGCGCTGTTTTGGTCATGGTACCCCTTGTTCACGAATCCTGAAACCACCAGTGTAACGACAGACGGGATGTTTCCATATTTCACCCTATATCTAGAAATCCAAATAAAGGCCGAATCACACGGAACTGGATTTCAATAGGAATGCCCTAGTTGGTGGCTATCTGGGTACCTGGCTGGAAATGTTGGGTGCCAGGCTGGCTGCTAGTCTGGTGTTGACGATTAGACTTTCTCTGCTAGATTCTGTGGAAAAGCTAATCAGAGCGAAAGTTTAGCAAGGGATTTTTTGTTTTTGTCCGTGGTTTCCGATTGTTGGTTGTTTTTATTCGTTGCTCCATTAAAGAAATAGTAACAGAGATGACGTGCATTCTTGTTCAGTTCATTAATGTTTAGGAATTTATCCAATGCGATAGTATTTGTACACGACGAATGTGATTAGTTAATGAAAATCCTTATTATTATAGTCCGATTACTTTCAAAACATCTCCAGCTTCCTGTGTTAGTCCACCAAGCGAGACTACCAACAGTGTAGAGTGTGAGCGGGAGAGTTAGCGATAGGTGCTGGGTTGAGATGACGTCAGCGTCTCGCTTCTTGATTGGAGGCTTCGGACCTTTTGACTCGCTCCCAAGCTGCAAATGCAGAACACCCAGAGATGTTACGAAAGTGATCTCACTCTACCACTTGTTTGACATATGTGGTTCAACAAAATATTTTTTTATGAAGGAAATCTGCGAATATCATGTGTGAATAAACATACCCGAGTTCATTAAGAAGCTTGTCGAGTACATCTTGATTATCATACTTTCTTTTGAGTCAATTTCTAGCCCATGCTTGTCTTTCAGTTTTAATTTTAAATAATACCAGCACTACTACGTTCTTTCTCGTCCATCTTTTTACCTTGTCTGTTCTGCGCAATGCCTTGTGGGAACTAAAGTATACCGACATGTACGGTAACGAGTATCGTGTGAGGCGAAAACTAGCAGATGAGGCAAGCACTACACAACTAGTCCAACTCCAACTGGAAAATCCAGCAGGTAATCTATCCACGTGTGGTTCAGGCATTAGCCATGTAGTAGTATATTTAATGCTATTATAAACTCAACAAATGATGAGCCCCCCTCCAGCAGATTTGCTTACACTTAAAACTAGCTCAACATGCCCATATGAGCTTTTTGCTCTAGTGTAGAACCCTGCCTAATCCAAGATTTTTGTAAAAAAGCCCTCATGGATTCCATGAGAAAGGAAGAGCCCCCTCAGATTGATGTGCCTATACTTACAAAAGGCACTTCTGTGAGATTGTTGTGCATAAACTTGTTAAAAATATGCCCCTCTTGATATTTTTTTTGGCCACACTTAAAACTAAGCCACCCATACCCCCACACACACACACACCCACACATATTTACTTCCGGTTTAAGTTCAATTGGATACCAGGTTCAAATTGTATATTAAAACAATGTAATTCTTCTAGAATTGGTCCGTGACTCTCTCATTTCTTACATCATATGTTTACATGTTTCATATTGATTAATGTGTGAAATTTCTGAGTATTGAAGCTTTGCGTGCAAACAAAATTGCATCAGCCAGGAAATTCCCGTGAAAAATATGCCCCCTCAGAATTTCCCGTGAAAAAGCCCTCGGGAAATTCTTGTAAAAACAAAATTCATGGGAAATTCCTGTTTTTTTCTTCTCGGCCCGGCTTAGGGTATATAAAGAGATTTTGCATTGCATCAGCCAGTATTGTGAGAGTGGTTGAGGAGTACAGATGTGTTGTTACAGTGCTTCTCATACTACAGGCCTGTTTGTTTTAATATAAAACATATATATATTTGTCCCAGCCTGTTATACAAAAATCAATACATAACAAGGTTAATGCCATTCTAGACATGCATGTTCGTGCAGGTATTTGCGGAAGGTCAGTGTGAATGAATATTTATTCTCTTTTTCCACTTGTGGGCTATTGGCTTTACAACCTGTCATAAGATAAGCATAGAGATTAGATTTAAAAACCCAGGAAATTTTATATAAATACCAAAGCCAAAAATATTAACACACATACACACACATATACATATATATACACACACAGCACAGTGCTGAACCCAACTGATATTTTTATTCAGTATAAAGTTTTGATTTGAATCCCAGGAAATTGTATATAATAAACAACAACAAAAATGCCGAATCAAAAATATTGCAATCAATGCAAAAAAAATATATCCAGCCCCAATTGGGCCAGACACCAAAGGAATTGTAACCCAGATAAATACAGAACTCCCACAAAAATTTGCCCCAAATGCCATAGAAAATATAACATGCAATACTTCACATATAAACATAAAAATACTTGCTCTGTACAGTCATCAATATTGCCCTCACAAGCATCTACATCTGGTCTGAAAAGGAAGCATGAAGCACCTGTTAATGCCAGAGCAGCAAAGCAGCTATGCTATGCACCTATCCATAGCAGTTTTAATGGCCAATTAAGAGATCACCGGTTTGTATCAGAGCCAAGATGCGATATTCAGAATTTTTTGAACAATATAAATCCTGATCTGCAGGCAATTCTAAATGCACAAAATAGCCCTTATAAGCTCTCCCTCAAATTGTATACTCAATATAAGAAACCAAATGGCACAAAATTTACACAGCCCCACATAACAGAAACTGTACCGGTATATTCAAATGCAAATTCAGACAGAATAATAAGCAGTTTAATGGATCAATTGAATATTAAACACTCTGAATTTGCGGCAAAAGAGTCTGGATGGAACCTATGCGGCTCTCCACACAGGCTCTATGTTAATATTTCTGAATTCAGCCCATTACAAGGTTCTACATATTTGCCATTACCTGATAATATTAAAAACAGAAGAGCCGTGGTTAATATAGAAAATACCGACCAGAAATGCTTTTTGTGGTGTATATTAGCTGCTTTGTTTCCAGTTTCAAGAAATCCTCAGAGAATAAATTATTACAAACAACATGAACATGATTTTGACGATGCAATGGAGGGTTTAGAATATCCAATGTCTGTTCAGAATATTGATAAATTTGAAAAAAGGGCCAGGAATATCAGTAATAAACAATTATCTATTAATGTATTTATTTGCTCCACTGGCCGTGGCAATTGCTTGATAGAACCTCTCAGAATCAGTACAATTGATGATGAATCTGCTATTCCAATTGATTTGCTCTTAATTGAAGAGGATGGCACAAATCATTACACTCTGATACATAATCTTGAAGCTTTAGTGAGAACACAACTAGACAAATCTAATAGAATATTTAAGTTGTGCAGAAGATGTTTATCTGTACTTGATGGTCAAAAAATGGTGAATGGGGTTCAGGAAAAAAATGCAGAAATTGCCAAAAACAAGTTAATTGAGCATCTGAAATATTGTGGCAACCATAAACCTGTTCATATGGTGATGCCTAATCCAAGTGAAAATTGCAAATTCAAAAAGTTTGAAGCCTTGTTGGAACACCCAGCATATATATTCTGTGATTTTGAATCAATCCTCAAATCTCTTGCATCCTGCAATCCAGATCCTGAAGAATCTTCAATTACACCATACCAGCTACATGAACCTTCCAGCTTTTATTATGTGGTTGTACAGGATGGTGTTGTTACTAAAAAAGATTCATACATGGGGCCAGATGCCATCAAAATATTTGCACATAGAATAGAAAATGAGTGCCGTGACATAGCATCTAATATTTTATTAAAATCAAAACCCATGTTGCCTTTAACAGAGAAACAGATTGAGGATTTCAACAATGCAGAAAAATGCCCGGTATGTGATTGTGAATTTTCAGATACAAATATCAAGGTGAAACACCATTCTCATACAGATGGTAAATTCTTAATGGCCCTGTGTAATAGCTGTAATATTAAGATCAAGAGACCAAAATTTGTCCCCATATTTTGCCATGGAGCATCCAATTATGATTTTCATCATTTGATCAGATATGAGGGGTTTGACAAGCAGAATTTAAATATTTTAGCTGAAAATGATGAGAAATATATATCTATTAGCAAAATAATTAAAGTTAATGGTGTTCCTATTCACATAAGATTTCTTGATTCTTACAGAATTTTATCTGCTAGCCTGGCCACACTGGCCACTCAATTATCTGATGATCAATTCAAAATCACACGTGCATTGTTTCCAAATCAGGACCTGAAATTAATTAGGCGGAAGGGTGTATATCCATATGATTATGTTACAGATTTTTCTAAATTTGATGAGTGTTCTTTGCCACCACAAGAAGAGTTTTACAGCAAAATCAGAGGATCTGGAATCACTGATGATGATTATCACCATGCCCAATTGATGTTTAACAATTTAAAATGCCGGACATTTGGTGATTATCACATGGCATATTTGAAACTTGATGTGACCCTCTCAGCAGATATAATGCAGGCATTCAGAAAATTTTCTATGCAAAATTATGGACTGGACCCAGTGTATTTTTTCAGTGCCCCGGGCCTAGCATGGGATGCAATGTTTTTAAATACCAAAATGCCATTGGATCTGATCCAGGATCAAGATATGTATCTGTTTATGGAGGAAAATATAAAAGGAGGCATGGTGCAATGTTCTCAGAGATATGCCAGAGCAAATAACAAATATATGCCTGATTATGATCCAGCACTGCCATCAAATTATATATTGTATGTAGATGCAAATAGCCTCTATGGTCACGCCATGATGCAAAAACTGCCATATGCAGGGCTTGAATGGTTTGAAGATTTCAATATTGAGGATCTTCAAGACTTTGATGACAGTAATTATGGCTTATTCTTAGAGGTTGATTTGGCAATTCCAGATCATTTACATAACAAATTTTCTGATCTGCCTCCAATTCCCGAGGTTCAGTGCTCACCTGGCTCTAAACAGAGGAAATTGATGATGACACTGGAGGCAAAACAGGGCTATGTCATATATTACAAGAACCTCCAGTTCCTGATGAAACATGGTGTTCAAGTGACCAAACTTGGAAAAGTTTTGAGATTCAAACACTCAAAATGGTTGAAACCATACATTGATACAAACACGGAGCTTCGAACATCTGCAAAGAGCCAATTTGATAAGGCCTTGTTTAAATTAATGGTTAATTCAGTATATGGCAAAACAATTGAAAATGTCAGAAAACATACCGATGTTAAAATAATTACTGACCCCAGCCTGAGCAAAAAATTGGTTGCAAAGCCTAATTTCAATTATAGAAGAATTTATGATGAAAATATGGCACTTTTCAACATGAAAAAAACAAAGATTAAGTTTGATAAACCTATTTATGTAGGGGCTGCAATATTGGAATTGGCCAAATCACATATGTTAACATTGTATTATGATGTGTTGAAACCTTTTTATGGTGATAATATAAAATTGATGTACATGGACACGGATAGTTTTGTTCTTGATATTAAAACAGAAGATGTTTATCAAGATATGACCCAGCCTGAATTGTTTCAATATTTTGATACCAGTGAATTGCCAGGCCATCTGAATATTCAACCCCACAACAAAAAAGTGCCCGGCAAGTTAAAAGATGAGACACTTGGTGATGTTATTGTGGAATTTGCTGGGTTAAGTGCCAAGATGTACAGTTTTAAAACATGTAGTGGTGTTGCTGCTAAAAAGGCCAAGGGTATTGGCAAAGTAGCTGTGGAAAAAGAGCTCCAATTTGAAGATTATAAAAATTGCCTCAAATCCCAGAGTTTAATCAAAACATCAGAATCCAGAATTCAGAGTGTGGATCACTTATTGACTTCAAATATTGTAAGAAAAGTGGCTCTGGACCCACATGATGATAAGAGATGCATTTTATCATGTGGCATACATACTTTACCATGGGGTCATTGTGATTTGAAAAATGGGGATCAATGCACAAGCACAGAGCATGATTTGAAATAAATAAACATGCCTATGAACTTATTTGGGTTCAAAAAACGGGCTGTTATGGACCTGCCAACACCACAACCCTCTTCTGATATGCTGTCTAAACTGAGTGGCTTGTTAATTATTCATCTGAACAGCATATTTACAGATGTTGATGATGAAACAGGCAAAATATTGTACATATTTAACAATAATTTAAATCATTACCAATTACCTGTAGGTGGGCAATTGCAATTTATTACAACCCCTGAGGGTGATGTTAAAATTTCAGTAGGGAGAAATATTTATAGAATTAAGCACTCAAACATGGTTTCTGGCACTGTATATACTGTTTCTGCTGGTGACTGCTTATATATTGAAGTCCCTGGATCCTATGATAAGCTTATACCCTTTTTTATAGAATTAAGAATCAGATACTCTATAATAAATAACTACTAAACAAAATGCCTAATGATATTTTTGGCCATACAAGACATGAAGATCACAGTGATGAGATTTTGATGCTTGATGTCAGAGTCAAGAAATTAAGAAGTGATTTACAAGCTTTACAAACCACACTGAATGCCAGCCTTCAATTAGAAATTACAAATTTACAATCACAATGCATGGACCCTCTTCTTAAAATTGATTCTGAACTCAAATTGCTGCTTCAGAAATATACTGACCTGGCCACATTGGATAATTTTCAAAGTTTAGAAGAGGCTGTAGCAGCTCTTCAAGCCAAATTTAAGACCCAGGCTAACAACTCTGAGCAATTGAAACAACAATTGGAACAGCAGATAAATAATGTCCAGACACAACTCCAAACAATTGTCAAAAGCATAAAATCACAAGAAGATTTTGATCTTGTGATTTCCACTCTAAAGGAACAGATTCAATCACTCCAAATACCTAATCTGGACCCTCTGAACAATGCCATAGCCGAGGTTAAAGAAAAAATTGAGACACTTGAAAATTTTATGAACAATTTGCCATCTTCTGATGCTTTGAATGCAATAACTCGGAGTGTAGCAAATATTAAGCTGCAACTTGAAACATATGAAGATTTTGGAAAAATTCAAAGTTCCATAACCCATCTTGAAGGTACAATAGCAGCAGTGCAAAATGATTTGGCAAATGTACTTGAATCCCGATTGCCTGGGATTGTAGATACCCTTGTTAGTGTCCAGCAACAAATCACAAAGCTTGAAAACCTCAACACTGAATCTGAACTATCTCATTTTCATCACTTGATAGATGATATCCAAACAAAACTTGAAATTTTACAACAATCCACACCTACTCAGGCAGATATAGCCCTGCTCCAAAATGCTATGCAAAATGTGGCTGATGCTTCTGAATTACACAATGTGAAATTGGCACTTGAATCTTTGCAAAATACAGTATCAAATCTTCCTACATCACAGGAACTTAAAAATATTAAGAGGGCAGTGAATCGCATATTGAAATCAGAAGATATCAAGAATATCCAAGCAGAGATCAAACATCTCACCCAGACAGTAGCCACTCTTCCAACCAATCAACATATTAATGAACTGCATGCCCTGTTTGAGGATATCAGAAGGCAGGTCCATGATCTTACAGCTCAAAATTCAAAATTGGCAATTGTTGAAAATTTGCAACAAATTGTAGCTAATATCAAGCAGCAGCTAGGGACCATGGAATCCAATCAAGCAAATGCTCTGTCTGTTTTTGCCACCCAGCTACAAGAAATTGTGCAGCAATACAAAAAACTTGTTGTGGACATAAAAATAAAGCCGGGCCATGATGATGTTGTTAGGACCATCAATGAGCACCTTGAATCTGTAACAAGCAGATTGCTCACAGCAGAAAAAGAAATAACAGGCATAATCGAGAATCCAAAACATTCAGTAATTCTTGAATTGTACAGCATCCCCAACAAAGAATATGATTCTCCATTTACACCAGGTGGCAAAATATATATGCTGTCCCCTGCACAATTTTATTACCAGTTTTTTGTTGGGGGCACATTGAGACCAATCAAGATCAAATATTGGCTACAGCCACAGGCACACCACTACCCTACCTTATCAATAACAAATGCTGATAACAAAGTGAAAATCACCAGTGTAGAATTGGAGGATTTTACAGATCCCAATACATTAGAAACATCTTATGTTGAAGATGATGGCTCTTTGGAATTTAAAATACAAATAGGGGACAAATTATATTTAGAAAATCCTGCAGTATCAGCTGCTGAACACCCCATAGTTGCAATATTCTTGTTTTCATATTATGTCTAGAAAAATTATTGTTGATGAATTACACAGACAGGCCCGACATAATTTTAAGAGACTCCCAGTAGTCACAAAGGGTATAGATGATTTATGGCAAAGCGACTTGATTGAAATGGCAAGTGGACAGCTGAAAAAATTAGACAAAATCAACAAGGGCTACAAGTATCTACTCACTGTAATAGACACATTTTCAAACTTTACCTGGGCTGTGCCACTCAAATCCAAGACTGGAAAATGTGTTACAGAAGCCATCAGGACAATCATTAATCAGAGTGGAAGATCCCCGCGCTATTTGCAAACAGATAATGGCAAAGAATTTTATAATTCAGTGTTTCAACAATTTATTAAAAGCCGGGCAATAAAACATTATTCGAGTTACAGTGACCTCAAGGCCTCAATTGTAGAGAGATTCAACAGAACCTTAAAAAATCTTATGTATAAACAATTTACACTTCAAGGTAATTATAAATGGATTAATATTCTTCCAGAACTTCTACATAAATATAACAATTCTGTCCATTCCACAATCAACATGAAACCCTCTGAAGTAACTTCATCTGATGAGCAAAAATTGATCAGCACTGTTTATTATCCTAGATACCAGCCAACAACAAGAAAGGCCAAATACAGGGTAGGGGATCAAGTAAGAATCAGCAAATATAAGCACTTATTCAAAAGGGGCTTTACAAGAAACTGGAGCACTGAATTATTTACAGTGGTTCAAGTTAAACCCGGGGCCCTTAACACATATATAATAAAGGATCACCGAGGAGAAATTCTCAAAGGCAGGTTTTATGAACAAGAGCTCAGCAAAACTAAACAGCCTGACACATATCTCATAGAAAAAATCATCCGCAGAAAAGGCAACAAGTTACTTGTCAAATGGCTAGGACTTCCAGAACACAGCTGGATCGATGCAAACAAAATAATAATATGAGCACCTGGGATGTTATAAAAAGGCTCCCAGAACCTGAACAACAAAATAAGAGAAATGGCAAATTGTTACCTGATAATATTAGGTGTCTTATTGTTGGGCCATCTGCTTGTGGTAAAACTACACTAATGGTTGATAATTTTTTATTGGCACCCAACTGGTTAGACTGGAAAAACAGGCACTTGTATATCTTCTCTAAGAGCTTGGAACAATTAAAATATCAGCAGCTGATGAAGCTATATGATGGATTGGATATTGCCACTTTTGAACCAGATGTTAAGCCACTTCATGACTGTCTCGATAATTCTGTTGTTGTGTTTGATGACATTATATTGGATAATCAAAACAAGGTTAGAAATTTTTTTACACAGGGCCGGCACAAAAACATTGATTGCTTCTACCTGGCACAGACTTTTTCAAAAATACCCAAGCAACTGATCCGAGACAACAGCAATTTTATTTGTGTGTTTCATCAGGATCATACCAACCTCAAACACATACATGATGAATATGTAGGTGGGGACCTGAGCTACAATGATTTTTCCAAGATTTGCAGCAAGTGCTGGAACCAGGACAGTTATGGGTTTGTCACAATTGATATGACAAGAACACCCAATAGTGGCAAATACAGAAATAAAATCAACAATTTTCTAGACATTGAAACATATATAAATAACCATGAAAAGGCCAATCATTGATGATCTTAAATTAAGAGATTATCTTGTAAAAAGATTTAAGGGATGGAAATCAGAGAACCGTGGAATTTATGAAAAACACAAACAAACAGAACAGCCTGTAATTGATGCTATTAATAATTTAGGTAAGAATATCAAAACTGTTACGGAGCAAAATCAAAATTTGCTCACAGAGCTTGTACCTGTAGCTGCTAGGAACATATTAGATTATCCATTCACCCCACTTTCCAGTATTCATACACCTAGTCCTATTGCTCCTAGTAGAATTGAGGCTAGTCAGGATCCTATTGAATTGGGTCTTCTTGCTCAAAAATATTTAACCACACCTAAAGACAATAAAGATGAGGTTTTTGGCTTATATGCTGACACAGAGCTTGATGGTAGCATCATACATAGAATTGGCAATTTCAGAGTAACATTTATGGGAGATGATATAATTGTATATTCAGAATCTCGACTTGGAGAAAAAGGTGCTTTTGTTAAGTACTCCGGAACACCTGGATTGTGGGAATTGATGACTAGGAAAAGGCCTGGCAGCTATACAGATCAAGATTATGAGGATTACAAAGAAATATTAATAAAATCAGATGCTCTATACCAGAACAATGATCCCACACAAAAAAGAGTCAAGTCTAGCAGTGGGGCAAAATACAATAATTTAATCAAGCCCATATGGTCTCAGATCAAGACTGGCAGTGGAATCAAACAATACAACACCCTGCCTAAAGAATTTGTCTGGGTTGATGATGTCAGGAAACTTGTAGATAGGTTATTGGTGATAGCTGGGGAGGAAAATGCTGGGAACCACAATTTTTACAATGAAAAGGTTGGAATTATGGACATGATAAGCACCAAATTGTCTAATTTTATAGTGAATGACACTAAGGGGATTGGATATCTTATAAAAATTATTAATACTCTACCCCCCAAATTTTGGAATATTTCTGAGGGTCGGGGCCTTGTTAATGACATTATAAACAAGCTGCCATTTGAACTACATATTCCAGGTTATCAGTATTGTGGTCCAGGCACAAAATTGGACCATAGATTAAACAGAGGTGATCCTGGTGTTAATCCCTTAGATGCTGCTTGTAGAGACCATGATATTGCATACAACACACATTCTGATCTTGACAAGAGACATGTTGCAGACAAGAAATTAGAAGAGGCTGCATTTGGTAGATTTGTAAGCAAAGATGCATCTTTGAGTGAAAAAATAGCAGCATTGGGTACCACCATAGCTATGAGCACCAAACAAAAATTGGGGTGGGGGTTGTGAATATGTATATAATAAACCTACAATGAGGGCCAAGGGTGTTATGTATCAAATACCTTATGCAGGTCTCAAATCTCTTAAAACTATTGATAGTCTTTTAACCAAAAATCAGCGCAAGAAAAAAAAATCTTGTATTGCAAAGGGTCATGGTATGAAATTGTTGCTTAGCACCCCCCAATTAAAAAAATTACAGCAATCAAGAAAAAAATCACATGTGGGGGGATTTATATTTACCATCCCTGCCATCTTAGCTGCTCTCGGGGCTGTGGGGAGCTTGGCTGGGGGTTCAGCTGCCATAGCAAAAACAGTAATAGATGCCAAGAAAAATAGGGCAGAATTAGATGAGCAGAAGCGCCATAACCTGGCAATGGAGAAACAGGGCAAAGGTGTTAAAAGAGCCATGAATAAGTTTAAAAAAAACAAGAGCCGCTTACAAACCAAGATATTGAAGCTTTAATCAAGCCACTGGGCATCAAATATTTTAGAGGTGTGTACATGTCTGATTCTTTACCAGAACAACCACTCAACAAAGAGTGTGGCATTGTTAATTTGGATGAGTACAAAAATCAGGGCACTCACTGGATTTGCTATCTTAAATATTTAAAAAATGAGGCATTTGTGTTTGATTCATTTGGAGGTGTTCCACCTGAAAATTTAATAAAATATCTAAATTCAGCTAATCTTTATTACAATAATGCCCGTGTTCAAAACTTCAAAGATGTTAATTGCGGACATTTGTGTTTATCTGTTCTTAGATACATGTCTCAAATAAATAAACCATCAATTGAAGATTTTCAAAAAGCCTTGTGGTATCTGAAACATCATGGGGGTATTCCATCTCACCAGCCAAAATTCAATATTGAAACTCAAATTACATGATGACATTGTATATCCCAAAACAATAGCTCTCAGAGCATTTTATGGCATGTACCTAATCCCTAATATTACACACCACAACAACACAATTGCAGTTGGGGATGAAAAAATTGTTATTACTCCAGGGCAGTATAATCTCTCTACTCTAAATGCTCAATTACCCAGAGGTGTAGTGTTAAGTCAAAATTCTGTCACTCACAGAGTAGAAATTGTATCTGCCACAGAAACAGTGAATCTGGGTACTATAGGAGAGCTGTTGGGATTTGAGAACAACACAAAACTTGAACCAGGCATCAAACACACTGCTATGAATATACCTAAATTCTTAGCCATAGAAACTCTGAATATTCACTGTAATGTGGCTGAGGGTATGATCACCAAATCAAATGGCATAGGCACTCACAAACAAACAGGCATTATTGCAACATTCAAGCCTAATTCTGAATTTATGGAGCCAATCATCTACAATCCATCCCCAACATTATATTTTCCTGTGTGTCATAATAGAATAGATTATATTGAATTGATGGTCACTAATGAAAAAGAAGAATTAGTTGATTTTGCTGGAGCCACAACAACTGCAATCATAGAGATTAACATTTAAATAAAAATACATACAAGAAGAAAATGGAAAATATTGAGAGTTATGAGCTACAATCATTCCCCCCAAACAGGAGGACATTTGCAAATTTAAATCAACCCAACACAGAGATTGAGGTTGATCTTGATGTAGGGGATGGATTTATACACCCCCACAGAGCAGATCTATACATCAAATTTGATGTTGTAAAGCTCGATGGAACAGATTATCCTGCAAATTCAAATATAAGATTGGTGGACAATTTTGTGCCACATCTATTCTCTGAAATTGAGGTCAGAAAGCATGGCGTTGTTATAAACAGAGTGGATTATCCCGGAATTACCTCCACAGCTTTGGCCACATTAAAATTATCCAAATCCGAGGCTTCATACTACAAAATCGGAGGATTTGAGGCTGGTGAGAAAATATTATCCAAGAACCACACTGTGCTGTTCCCCATGCGCCTATTGCCAGGATTCTTCTCAGATTACAAAGAAATTATGTGGAAGGGTGGTTTAAGAATTACATTTAGAAGAGCTGCCAATGATAATAATGCTTTGATGAGGTACAGTGCAATAAACCCTACAGGGGAAGCTCTGCCTAATACCCTACCAGATGCAGGCAAGTGCATTATTCAGACTATGGAGTTAAGAATCCCTGTTGTTGAGTATGAGGCCAGCTATGCTCTTAAATACAAAGCTGATATAATAAAAAATCCACAAATTCCTCTGCAATTTTATACATATCAATGTGTACAGAAGCCCGCATCTGGTACATATTATGAGTTTGATGCTACAAATTCATTCTCCAGCATTCAATATGACATGCCTGATTTTGTGGTAGTATTGTTTCAGACTGGAAGACACAACAATCAGGAAAAAAATTCAAGCAAATTTGATAGCTGCAACATCAAGAACATATATCTTAAAAATGGCAGAAATGAGGTATTTCCTAGAGAAAATTACAATTTAGACATGTCCAAGGATGATTTCCTCAAATTATATGAGGCATTTACATCCTTCAAAAGAGTCACTACTGGCAATACCGACATGTATTACACACCAGATGAATTCAAAACACAGAGACCCATGTTTGTAATCAATGCTTCAAAAAGGAAACAAGTTGTAGTAAATGACAGGACAAACATTAAAATTATCTGTGAATTCCATGAGGCATTACCTGATGACACCATATGTAGTGTTATTCTCATAGGGGAAAAATCATATGTTTATGATGTAAGAAATGAGAGAGTCACGGAGCAATTCTAGAGGAGCTCTGCATATTGCATTGTTTTAATATACAATTTGAACCTGGTATCCAATTGAACTTAAACCGGAAGTAAATATGTGTGGGTGTGTGTGTGTGTGGGGGTATGGGTGGCTTAGTTTTAAGTGTGGCCAAAAAAAATATCAAGAGGGGCATATTTTTAACAAGTTTATGCACAACAATCTCACAGAAGTGCCTTTTGTAAGTATAGGCACATCAATCTGAGGGGGCTCTTCCTTTCTCATGGAATCCATGAGGGCTTTTTTACAAAAATCTTGGATTAGGCAGGGTTCTACACTAGAGCAAAAAGCTCATATGGGCATGTTGAGCTAGTTTTAAGTGTAAGCAAATCTGCTGGAGGGGGGCTCATCATTTGTTGAGTTTATAATAGCATTAAATATACTACTCCATGTGGAACGACTTACCTTATTTCATTATCCACAGTCGGATATCCGTCGTCATGCCCCTTGAGGCCTCTGGTCACTTTTGACCAGCAGCACCAGAGATCTTCAACGTTGACAATGCCATAGTGGATGAAGGTGCTCTCGTTGAAGCGAAGTGTGCGGTTGAAGATGTAGGTCAGGGGTTCTCGGCCAGGACACTTCACTGGTTCCGGTGCTCTCACGAGGTGGCGTATCGACTTGTCCAAAGGATCATAGTCCAGGATTCTACACCCAGGATCGTCCACTAAATATCCCAACTTTTCGTTGAGTTCCAGCACGAATTTTCCTGCAAGAAGAACACATCTTCTTTTGCATAAACGCAGCAATTAGAAATTGACAATTTTATCATTTATTTGTATAATATTTTATGTTTTGCCCATGCACTGTCATCGCAGAGCGGCCGTTTCGTGACTCGAACCCGCGACCTATCGAACTCCCACCTGGAAAGCTTGTTGCCACGTTTGTCTTTTTCGTCCGGCTTAGTTGTTAGTGTGTTGATGCAAGTTGAACCCTCCGAATCGACGCAGTTTTTAAGAAGTCACTGATGTGGTTTTATTCCCCGTTGTATATGCTGACCATAGCTTAAGATGACAGATTTTTAAAACAGCAAAACAGGACATTTTTACATTTTCATGAAGAAAAAACGGGACGGCAAAATTTACACACTTTAATATAAAAACTATTTCGTCATAAATACTTATGTTTGAAAACTAATTAAATAAATAAATACTTTGTAAATAACTTATACAGGGTCTGTCCGGGAAGTAATAAGACTGGCTCTGGCTCTGGCGTCGCGCGCAGACGCACTTAAAGGGGAAACCGATGGTGGGGAAAGAAAGAGGTGAAGTTCAGCTTTTCAACAGTATAGCGTTCATTCTTCTCCGAGCAATGAGAGCGACAGCCGGCGAACATAATCTCTACGCGAGAAACGCGTCACGGCAACAATGTAGAGAACGTTGGAGCAGCGTTACGCTGTCAAGTCAATTGGAGCAACGTGTGTCGATAACGTTTAACACATGAGCCAGACTTTCTACAGCGTGTGGTTACCGCAGATGAGACGAGGGTTTTCCAATACGACCCGGAAACCAAACGACAGAGTTTAGAGAGGTACACGAATGAATCACCCCGTCCGAAGAAAGCAAGAATGAGCAAATCCAAAGTGAAAACCATGCTGATTCCAAGGCGATCATACATTAGGAGTTTGTACCAGAAGGACAGACAGTGAACAAAGTTTTTTACAAGGAAGTGCTCGAAAGACTGAGACAACGCGTCGTCTGGAGATCGCAACGACGTGGATCCTGCATCACGACAATGCGTCCTCGCATACCGCGTTCGTTGTCACGGAGTTTCTGACCGCAAAAGGCATAGCAAAACTTCCACAGCCACCGTACATCCCGGATCTCTCAACGTGCGACTTTTTTCTCTTCTCCAGGCTGAAGACAGACTTGCGACCGTACATGACATTCAAGGGACCCTGACACACAACTTGAACAGCATCCCGCAAAAGGAGTTTCAGCAGGCATACAAACAATGGCAAGATCGTTGGGAGCGCTGTGCCGTTGCGGAAGGGTCCTATTTTGAAGGTTATTAAGTGTATTCGGAAGTATTGTAAATAAAATTTGGTTTTCTAGAACCAGTCTTATTACTTTCCGTACAGACTCTGTACAATGTGTTGATATGCACTGCACTCCAATCAAGCAGTCCTTTAGAATTACAAGTCATTAATTAATATTTTGTCGATGAATGGATCTTCTTCAGTACATCCTTCTTTTCAAATAACATTTTGTAGAAGTTTACACACGTGTGATCAAAGTTCACCGTATTAATCAACAAAGTTTTCAAAGTGTTTACTGAAAGAGCGTTCTTGGCACTTGTCCATAAACTATTCATGTACGAAAACACTCGTTCAGTGGGGGCATTAGTTTCAGGTAAACAGAGAAGAAACTCCAATATTTTAAGAAAATTGGAATATGACGCATTGTTGACATTGGCATGCGAAATAATTTCTACCCAACACTACCATAGATCATAGTAATAGTAGAGAAGGTGGATTGTTGCAGTAATTCTATATGCCTATAATCATTGCCACAAAAAGAGACATTTTGACGTTCCAAAAAAAATCCCTAAAAAAAAGGGGTCTCTCGGCTGGTCACCTTACTATACCTAGCTGCCAATGGGGTCACATAGAACAAGAACAACTCCGAATGTGACGTCGATTTAATCACGTTAAGATAAACATAATATACTGTACATACGTACATTGCGGTTTTTAAAATTTTCAATTGAGAGGGATGTTATTCCAGTAACTACTCTTGAATCATTGGATATTGTATTGATTTTGTACATAGACCCTCCAAAATGCCAAAACTTGGCAACCAGTTTGGGGAATTCCCATTGAAAAACAACCAACATAAGAACATGATCATCCATTCGTATATTCTTCTAACCAACGTAAACCAACTAAAGGATGAGATGTAATAATTGTACTTTGAAAACAAGAATAGTACTGCTGTGGTCTATTACAACTTGTTTCATATTGTCTTCATACAGTATGACACAATCGGTTCGTGTCAAATTCATTACCAAATAATGGACCAGGAGCTGGAAAACTCTTAACGTTAGCTAAAATCTGATTGAAGTTTTTTTGAAAGCTTGTCAATTTACAAATTTTATCTGCAGCGTGTGTAGATGTATATGTCTTTCAGTACTGAACTAGCGAGCGGATAAAGGTGGGTGATAAGTGGAACTTATTGCATAGTTTTGTTAAATTTGTAACGATATGTAAAACATGGAACTTGCAATAAAATAAAATACACAGATATTTCATTCCAATATACCCTAGCAAATATATGTTACGTCAAAAATCTAATTTCTCTTGGGGGAGATAAGAGTATCCAATTTTGGTTCTCCATAAGACATCAGCTGAAGAAGGACATCACGTCCGCAGGCTTCCATTTCTTTTGACAATGTAAATCACGTCGCCTCACCCGCGCAAGCAAGATTTGCATCCATTCATTGCAATTCAAATCTTGATTTCTTAGTGCTTCTTAAGATTCCAGTCATGGTTTAATGTTTGCCTTAGCCAATCCAAACCGTCACTTCAATAGTCACCATAAAGCTTTGTCTCTGTCCTTTTGTATTGCCATGTATATCGGTGGCGGCTCTTGATAAAAAAAAATATTTAGTGGTTCTAAAAGCAATAATAATAATATAAATTATTATAAGCGGGGTGTTATTTGACGAAGGGATTAGGAAAACTTCCACCTGCTTACTTGGCATACCCCTCTCCGGTTTAATATTTTTAATCTTAGGAATACGTATGTGTGTAATATTCCGATGTCCCTTTCAGTGGAAAATTATCAAATACTACTCTAAAAAGTAAGTGGGGCATTCGATTGTCCCGGGGGGGACACGAGGAGTACATTTTTTATATTAAAGTAACTATTCTACTGATAGTTAAGCAATATTTTCTTACAATTTCTGTGCAATGAAATATGAAACTTAACACTGTTTATTAAACATAACTACCCTTAAAATACTTTCCCAGATTTGTAGCTATAATTTTGAATTTGAATTTGAATTTAAAATTTTGGGTGCGTCAGCATTTAGGCTATTTTGCACCCGTCACATTACACGGAGTCCAGCCCCTTAGCGTTTCAAATAACAACTCTAATTGCATAAGTAAAATCTTAAAATATTCTGACTTCCGTTAAAAGCTGAGGCTGTAAACGGGCACTCGGCATACACAAGGACCCTTTACACCCCTTGTAGCAATAAGTGAAGAATTTTGTGTCACGGGTGGGACACTGCCTCTTCACTTAATTGTCAAATGATGAGAAATAAATTATTTAAAACAAAGAGAGAAGGTAATTGACCTTTGAATGTTCTAGTGGAGTTGAGGGGGAAATATAACAGTTTTAAAGAAGAAGTTAATTGTTTTTTGGTGTCACCGGTAGGGCACAATAGAAAACACAAGTAAATAAAAAAAAGTTAAAATAAACGAACAATATATAAAAATCCCTTCCACCTTCTAACTTAATTATGTATATTCCTTGAATTTTTCTGCAAATGACAATCTTAGATTGTTCACTCACAAGATATAATAAAGTGACAACATTGCATTTAATATTTAAAATTGAGGTTCAGGGATACTATCACTTGGAATGCCCAAGTATTTGGATGTAAAGTCCAAGTCAGGAACGAGTGGTCTCGCAATGAGAGCATGAAACACTCAATTTTAATAAATTGAAAATTAAATTTAAAATTTAATACAAGCATACCTGATCCTTTGGAAAGGTACTCCATGCTGGAAACGAATGGAAATTATAATCACACATTATTTACACTAGTAAATATGTACAGACAGATCCGGAATTTTTTCCATTATGGCTCAAGGAAATGTATTTTATTGCATGGTGATAGAGCACAAAGAAGTTAGTGTTTTGTTTCGAAAATTTACTCCAAAAACATGGTAGCCGGCCCCGGTGGCAGAGTGGTTAGACACCAGGGGTCCCGGGTTCAAATCCCAGCTTGGGCATTGGTGTTCTTAGTGAGTGTCCTTTCGTCAGTTTCATCATATTACTTATCCTGATCTTCGCGATTAGCCAAATGTGGCAGAAAAGTGAAGCAAAATAAACTCAATCAAGCAAGCAGAATCAGGCTTGTTTCGAAATAATCACAGAATACATTTTAAAAATCTTCTATATATATATATATATATATATATATATATATATATATATATATATATATATAATGGATGTATATATGTTTGTTCCGGGATAACTCTCGAACGCCTGGAGCGATTTCAACCAAACGTGGTACACGCATCACTTGCAATATGGAAAGAAATACTGTGTGGGTAAGACACCCCTGGCACCCCTAGGAGTGGGGGTGGGAAGCAAGACTACTAGAAGGAAAGGCTGGGGTCAGACACGCCTCTTTTCGCGACTGCCGCGTGTGTGACGTCATGGGCGGACAAAACCCAGCTGAGTCTTTACCCCATACGGAAAGAAACGTGGAAAGGCTGATCTGTTTTGTTCTTTTCGCTCCTTTTTTCTTGTATTTCTCGATTGTTGGGTTCAGGGTGCAAAATCCTGGAGGGGACGAGGGGGATTTCCCCCCACCAACAATCTTGGCCACAAAAAAAAAACCACCAAAAATTTCCCGGGGGAAAGAGTTTTTGTTATAACAATGAAAAGATAAGCAATTACTTTAAATTTCAAATATACTTTACTAAGAATAATATTGAAAACACACACAAATTAGTGTAGTTGTGAGTGTTGAATGCTTTCTGTCTCAAGAGATCATTAACAAATCTACATCAATACGCACAGTAAAAGTAAAACAAGAATGCAAAACAATAATAACTATGAAATCTAATTGATTTATATTAACATAGTGCACAAACTAAACAAAAACTTACACATATTAAAACCACTTCAACTGCCATAATTTATTAACGTCTTTAACCGGTTAGTAAAGGAATTAGTTAGCTGCTTTACACTATCTGATATGTATGAAAGTAACAAATTAATTTCTAATTAATAATCACAATAATTATTTTAATTGAGTAATTTATTTTTACTTTTAATAACATTACAAATATGTACATCGTATAATTCACACATATGTTTGTGGGGAGGGGGGTTGTAGGTTACGAACTTTCTCCCCCTCACCAGTTTTCAATGATTTCGCACCCTGGTGGGTTGTGAGGTGTTGCAGTTCACAATGCCTTCAGTGAGGTGTTGCGACGTGTCGTGATCTCCGATGAAAAAATAAAAACAGCGGGCGACAATATATAACTGAACACATCGCATCTAACGAGACTTGTTAGTGGATTGCAATACCAGTAGTCTCATTACACAACATCAGGCTACCATACACTTCAAAATACACAACTTGCTATTTATATACCAGTGATGCTTAAATGACAACGTAGTTCAACTTCCGTCCTCCATTGTTCTATTATTTATTCAGTCAAATTTTCATCAATCCCCCCCCCCCCCACAAAGTTAAGTGGACTCAACAAGCTTTCACATACCCGCCTGTAGGCACCCCTGTTCGACATTACACTGATTATATATACGTATAAGTATATAAAGTGACCCTCGACTTTCTTCAGTTCTATGTCTCAAGTTTTCGTTCAGTGAAAAGTTTTTTAAAGTGTGTGTTACATAATACACACGGAACTTCCTCACATTCCTCCATGTGTAGTTCAAAGATTCATAAGACTCAGAATTGTAATCTGAATAAGGAAAATTAATTAAGAAATAAATACGAATAGTCGAAGCAAAGTTACCAAATTTGAAGAAGTTAAGTGAAAACAGCTCCTCTCTCACTCCTAAAAGAGAGCAATAGACGAGATTGTTTTCTTTTACATATTCAACTTATCCGTAATTTTGGCTTTCTGCCTTTCTTTATTTAACAAAATTATTTTACGCATTCAACATATATATTTTTCTTTCTGCCCTAACAAAATGCATTACTAGGTGTATTAACCGCAATTTTACATGAAAC
This sequence comes from Lepisma saccharinum, assembly GCF_977018435.1. NCBI lineage: Eukaryota > Metazoa > Arthropoda > Insecta > Zygentoma > Lepismatidae > Lepisma > Lepisma saccharinum. The sequence goes on along the minus strand of NC_139235.1, from coordinate 63,334,916 downwards.
TAATGTTTCACAGAGGAATGTGACGATTTATAAACTACCGATAAAATGTGTGCGTAAATGGCTGTGTAATCCAACTGTAAGGACATACGTTATGTCGGATCCTAAGTAAGTCTGTGTATTCACTCCCAATTAGCTTCTGGGCATAATTACGGCTCTTTTTTGTTCATAATTACTGCTTTGATTCGGCTGCGAAACCGGAGCGTAGAGCGATCTGTCCGCGCGTTACGTCACGCCTGACGTCAAGGACCACGTGATCAGGTATGGCCCCAGCCTTCTACTCTACTAGTCTTGGGTGGGAAGGGGTGACATGTAAAAATAATCGAAAACGACCGATATTAGTGTGGAATCATAGTTTTCTGGGTCGCTTACGATAAATAGTGACACTCCCAATGCCGTTCAACTCCAAGACACCCCTGGCACCCCGAGGGGTGGGAAGAGGATGACATGGAAAGATAATCGAAAACGACCGATATTAGTGTGGAATCCATAGTTTTCGGGGTCGCTACGATGAATAGTGACACTCCCAATGCCCTTCAACTCCAGAAGGGGTGTCATGTAAAAATAATCGAAATCGACCGATATTAATGTGGAATCCATAGTTTACAGGTCGCTAAGATGAATAGTGACACTCCCAATGCCATTCGACTTCAAGTTCATCACCTGTCGGCATGGGGGGGTGAAGGAAAATGTCAAAAATGACCTACTTTAGTGTCGAATTCATAGTTTTCGGAGTCGCTAAGCTAATTGGTGACGTTCACGATGACATTAGAGAGAGAGAGAGAGAGAGAGAGAGAGAGAGAGAGAGAGAGAGAGAGAGAGAGAGAGAGAGAGACACACTTGCTTTTACGATCACGATCAACAAGTCACAGGGGCAGTCTATTAAGTAATGCGGAGTGGATTTAAGATCGCCATGTTTCTCCCACGGACAACTTTAATAGAAGATTGAGATAAATAAATACCCGGGTAACGCCGGGAAATCAGCTAAAATGGACTATCAATATAATTTTTGTGCACATCAAACAACACTAACTTCTAAGAAAGAAGGTCATAATCTCTCTCTTACGAAATACCTGAATACACATCTCGTGATTCAACGTATGTATTTACATAATTCAACCAAACAGGAGCTAGACGTTCTGAAATGTACCACGTACTGTGACTTGGAAAGGGCATGGAAAAGTTACAAGAAGAGTACAAAATATAGCTTTGAGTAAAACGTAATGTAAACTTGATAAGTGCTGTTTATTCCTTGCTTTTTGAAGTATTGTGTTGATCATACACTTCTGTTTGTCAAAGCAGTGTTGGGGTGACATACGCCGAGAAAAACAAGCGTTAATTATATGCTAACATATGCTCGGTTCTTTCCTTAAGTCAAGGACGGTTGTTCTGTGTTATCTTTAAAGGAAAAAACAAACAAAAACCACATAGGAAATATGGGTGTATAGAAAAAAAATCCTTGCGCAGTCGTTGAGAGGAAGTGGAAAATGTGTTGCGTAAATATCACACGTGTTATGCGATGTGTGTGTTCTGCAACCACAAATGCCTCTAAAGGGGACACTTTAGGAAACTGGTGCACAATCAGTGGCGCCAAGTTATATGGGCCTGTGGGGCTTCAGCCCACCCAATAATTTAGTATATTTTACTTTAGAAATAAAGTCCCTGCGCTTAAGACAACAAAATGTTTCATTACTATAAAATTTAAAAATTCTCACAAATTAATTACTACCGGGTGCTATAAAAATATTTCATAACAATTTGTTACATTTCCAATATGAGTGTCCTATATTATATGCATTATAACAACAACTTCGTTGTTAATGTTGTAAGGGAAGATAAGGGCTTATAACTAGGACGAGAATCGATAGGCAATAAAAAATCACAAAAAATAAACACTAAAAGTGATGCACATCGACAGATTTGTCATCATTTTCCCGGATTAGGCACTCAATAACCAGTTATCTTCGAAATAGGCAATTCTGAAAAAAAAGGCAAAAACAACCCCTATAAACTTCATGTATTCCTCTCAAAAATGGCCTGAAACTGTTTTTAAACGTAAAAGTCTACATTTTATGGCCAAGAAATAAAAAATAAATTTAAGGCAAATCCTCAGCGTACGTATAACATATACAGGGTGTATCATAAGTAATAGCGCAAACTGACACAGTTGAAAGTTCACGATAATAGAAGCAAAAAAGTCTCAGTAAACATGGGTCCGCAAACGAGACGTTTTCGAGATAATTGCGAATGTGTGGTTACAAGCCGTCACTGACTTCATTGTTTGTAAACGTCGTCCTAGTTGGTAAAATGATAATAATACAGTGAGTAAAGTCATTGGAGATCTCATTGCTTTTATTGAACATTCTACTTTACTTTAACAAACGTTAGTATGTTACATGTTACAATTACTGTACACTCGTACCTGTTAAAGGGAGTGTTCAAAGTGTCGTCCTTGCATCTGGATGCAATACTGTACGCGATTCCGCATTGAGTTTCGAATTCTTTCGAACACCCCCGGATCATTTCGGAATTGGTCACAAGCATGTACAATTCTCTGTACTGATTGTATCCATCCTGTTTGATTACAACGCCACCTCTCGGAAATGTTCTGTTTTGTAAACAAAGAGCAAACCTCGGAACGTGCAAGGAGTAAAGCACTCGGTGTTTACAAAATGCATTCAGTGACGGCTTCTAACCACACATTCGCACACATTAGCATTTTATCAACTAGGCCGACGTTTACAAACAAGGCTTGTAACCACACATTCGCAACTATCTCGAAAACGGTTCGTTTGCGGATCCATGTTTACTGAGACTTTTTTGCTTCTATTATCGTGTACTTTCAACTTTGTCAGTTTGCGCTATTGATACACCCTGTATTATTGCATAAAATTATCAAACAAATATTCGAGTTCAGCCATCATCTTCTCTAATTGTAAGAACCTGGGGCGCGTCGAGTGAGGGATGCTCGCTGAGCAAGATTTTCGCTTGTTGAGCAGACACATACATTCTGCTTACTGCTCATTGATCAAAATATCACGATCGTCGACGTAATATAGGTATAGTTGCGCATAAGACAAGAGAATGGTTGTAGTGTAGTGCAAAACTAATTTTATAAATATTGCTTCTCAAAGCAATAACGGATGCTTATGAATGAGAACAAAACCAAACATTTTTCACGAAACGTTATTCGAAATTTTCTTTTTCACACACTTGCACAACTTTCCAAAACTACGGTGTATATTTGGAATAAACAACACTTTCATTTCAAGACAATCACAAACAGTGGATGGAAAATTGTATTACCTTCTGTTGTACTTCCACTGTCAATTACAACACTCGAAAGTTGAAACACAAAAACGATATATTCTGTGGCTTAAACCTGTGACGATCAAGGTCCAAGTTCGCTCAGTGAGCAACGCTTATTTGGCTGTAGAGTAGCTGAGCGATCACGTTGCTCGCTGAGCGCTTAGATACTTGACGCGCCCCTGATTAGCATCTCAGGTATTTAAAAGTATTATACCTCTTTTAGGTCGTGTCCTATTCCTATTTTTCCTGTTTTTGCTACTTGTGAGCACTAACATTTCACTTTTCCATGCGATGAATTCCGTTCCCCCAATTTCACACTTCCCTCCCCATGATTAACAGAAACTTATGTTTTTCACAGATTTAAATCCCACGCTGATCATCGGGACTCTACTTGAGAGTAAATGAATGGGTATTGTATGTATCTATTCGAATGACAGGCATTAGTTCATTCGATAAAACTCTGTGGCTGAGTGGTTATCACAGTCAGCTTCGACTCCGGGGGTTCCGGATTCGAATCCGGGTCTGGGCATAGGTGTTCTTTGCATGTCCCTTCATCAATTTCATCATATCATCACTCATCCTCACCTTCGTGAATAGCCAAAAGTTTCAGAGAAGCGAAGTAAAATAAACCAAATCAATCAATTCGATAAAGCCATGTCACTCAGCGTAGCTGCTATATTGAGACTGTGAAACCGTATATCAGGAGCTGTGCATCTACGACCAATATATTAACGGATAACACCAGAACTAGCGCATAGAAAAGGAACTATTTCTTATAAGTAGACCCCGAATTTTTATGTAAATCAAAGTACAAAATATGTACCTAAATATGTATTATCAAAAGGATATGTAGCTAAATTTGTACTATCAAAGATTATGTCATATTAATGATAATCGAGTATCCAAGCAATTTCAAGAATTCTGTTCAAATTTATAAACTCAAAAAAAGCACAGGAACGTGTACATATTTAAGAAACCAATTTTGTCAACTATTAATTACTTTTCACACTGTCGAATATGTAAATATGTAACTTTCGAAACAAACTGTAAAGGAAAACAAAAACAAAGCGTCTACAGAAATAACAATCGAATGAAAATACATAGCTACTTTTGTACTTTTTGTACAAGGGAACACATTGTGTAACTCGCTACGTATAGAAAAGTACCTTTCTTGTCCACCGATGCCAAGTTTCTAGGTGCTTTGCCTAATCCTAAAAGCGAAACGAACATATGTAACCAGAAGGGAGAGGGGGGGGGAGCAACCAGCATCTTTCGAAAATTAACAGTTCCCATATTTTTTTCCTCGGCCTGTCTATCGATTTGTCAATCGAAACCGTAAGCTCTAAGCATCTCATTTATTAGAAAATATATCACATGAGCTACAAATTTTCTTCATCATGTTTCAGAGATCGAACTTAAGGGAAAAGGATCAAGATAGGAAAAAAAAATACCGAAATATGTTCTTTTATGTAAAGCAAATTAGCAAATATGTAAAATATGTAATATCCTGGCAAATAAGTCAAAATATGCAACATAAAACTTACGCAAAATCATGTCAGTTACATAATTCGTTGACATTTTCTTGTTCAAGGAAAGGAATAGAATATGTAATTAATTACATAGAAATCCGGGCTCTACTTATAAGTCACGTGGCTTGTTTACATTAACTTTGTTCTTGCATTGGATGTAGAGTAAGTTTTCAGGGAACTTTGTGTGTAGGTTACATCAGTCAGAGCTTGTTTGTTATTCCGCGGTAGAAGCCATAGAACTGCCTCTATCAGGGCAGGTAAAATCCAGTTTGACTTATCCTTACCAGTTCATCTTGTCACCTGAGCACGTTTTTTTTATATCTATTACCCCTTACAAGGTCCAATGTTTCACTTCCTGTCGACAGTCCTTGCTGTTAAATGTTTGGTTCTAAGGTTGTGTTCACACTATCTGTATAACTATAGTATTTACAGACTTATTTTTATCTCTCTCTAGCTATAAATAGAAAAATTACTGGAATGGAGAACACAGAGACAATGCTATTTGCTGATGACTTGCATCATATGTTGTTCAACGGAGTAACACAACATTTATTAATGTTTCGAATAAGTGTATCAAATAAAAATGTATCTTTGTGTTCTCCCACGAAAGAGGTACGTTCATTTTTGTGAGTGATTGTTTGCTCCCAGGCACTACAATAACATTCATAGCAAGAAGGCAAATCACTGCCTCTTATCAGCACAACACAATACTTCATTTCAAACGAGTTGTTTACTGCCTCAGTGAGTGCCAGACACTCTGGTCTGGACTTGATAATGCAGAATCGGAAAAAGAAAGTGGGTGAATTGCTTCTTGACTTGGCTGTACTGCCTAGCTGGCGCTTCGCCTGCCGCTGTAATTGAGATATCACGCGAGGACATGATCATTGCGTGTTTTTATCATTTAAAACCACCCAACGGGGCCACTAGTGACAGAGTATTGCAATGTTGCGAAGTCCTATATTTATTTTATAAATTGTATCCACGATGCGAATGAATGGAGATCAGTTCGGGTAGATTGAAGATGTCTTCTGATGCGACAACGCCACAAATAGACTGAATATGATTGATGGATTGAATGAATTCTTGTTTGATTGATTAATTGATTTGGTGTTTTAAGTCCACTTTATGCACAGTAAGGCTAATCGGGACTGGACCTACAGTTTAAAGTGGGATCTGCTATGTGCCTCCACCGGGTATCGAACTGGAGACCCCTTCATTACAAGGCGACGACGCGAATGAATTCTTGTTTTAAGCCTACTTTCAGAAAGGCTAATCAGGACTGTACCTACAGTTTAAAGTGCGATCCGAACCACTGTGCCATGTGCCTCCACTGGGCATCGAACCCGGGACCCCTTGTTTACAAGCCGACGACGTTACCACTACGCCATCGGGGAGACCGAATAGGCTTTATATTATGTGTTCTCAAAGTTACAGTAATCTTTCCATATGCCTGCTACAGCAAGTAACGTATTAAAATTCCACACAACAGATTTTTTTGTTTTATATTATTTTGTACTTTTGGAAAATGCTTTTTCTTATTTTCTCTTTTAGTGCTCTGTTTGTTAAAACTGGCAAAGGTTTGTTGTAAGCAGTAGCGTGCCCAAGGGGGGTTGGTGGGGTCTCATAACCCTTCCCTCTATGGGCCGCCACTGGTTATACGACCGACCTTTAAGCCGAAACACACCCGTACAATAAAGGCGATAGTATGCATATTATTATTATTATTGTTATTGGATCCGTATTCCAGAGGGTTAAAGATATATACCGCTACTACCTCAACTGTACTGTGCGTAAACGTTATAAGTATATGAAAAAATGTAGGGAAATATGGGAGTAATTAAAAAATTGCGCAACACTAACAATTTTTTACCGTTATTATGCATTTTATTTGTATTTTTTACTTTACTTGATAACGTCATACAAAATGGTTAGGATCAATGTTTTTCTTTTTTCGTTTTTTTTTTTTTTTCAAATTGAACAAATCGACAAAATCAGGTGTAATTTAAAATTTGTTACTTCGTTAAACTCTGAGATTGCAACGCAGCTTTATAATTTTTCGTGGGAATATTTTCCCAAGAGATTAGAAGATGTATAATGCAAAAACACTGCAGTATCAAAATGTATGAATATCATTAACGATTTTCCAGTTATCCGGTTATTATTGATCAAAGTTACGGTCTGAATTCTTCTGCAAAAGGAGTCGAATTCCAATAGACCTATAAAATACAGTGTATTTCTTTATGATTGATTTGCCACTTTTGAATAATTATTAATTTAATAAGTTTCAAAAACAAGGAAATTCAAGTGTTATTTTAAAATTAATAATTTTTCAAAAGTGGCAAATCACTCATAAAGAAAGGCACTGTACTTTGGGATCTCTAAGTCCGCCAAATAGTTCTAGTAGTTTTAAAGATACCTTTACCAACTATTAACAGAGCGGGCGATTGATTAAATAGTGTACAAACCGGCTTAAAGTGATCCTGTAGATTCTAACGTACGTTGCTCTCTACAAATTTCCTTGGATAAAGAAAGATATTGATATCTCATCCACTTTGAAAAATTTATTGTAGACAAAATGTTAGCACTATCGAGTAACAAAGTAGATTATTTTAAAGAGTAAACTTGATATTTTTTTTTTGTATAGCATGTGTTTCTAGTAGTTCCATTTTCTGCCGCTAGAGAGTGCCAGATTCATCATCTCAACCTGAAAAGGCCTTTTGTGTGCTACAATTTGAGAAATCAAAAAGTGCTACCGATATCCAACGGTACCCATAACCTTGTTTATGTCCCACCTCTTCCACGTGATGTTGTGGAACTTAGGGGGAGAATTGAGCAAGCAACAGCCACAGTTACAGAGGACATGTTGAGCCGTGTTTGCCAGGAGCTTGATTACCGTGTAGATATTTGTCGAGTCACCCACGGTTCCCACATAGAGCATTTGTAACCAAATTGCCATTTAAAAAAAAAATATATATATTCTCTACAGTATTTTGTATTCCTGATGGTGAAAAATTTCATAGGTTGTTGCAAACAAATTTTTCAAAGTGGGTCCGGAGTTTATGTACACCAGTGGCGTACGCAAGGGGGGGGTTACCGGGTTTAAACCCCCCCCTTGAGCTCTTGAAATATTATGGAAAATGCTGTAGAAAAAATTAAAAATGGCTAATTTATCACAGTCAAAGATCTGCGACAGTAATAATAATAATAATAATAATAATAATAATAATAATAATAATTTGGATTATTATTCCCATGCAGCATGAAGAAAAACACAACATTCCAAACACAATCTAAGCTGCCGCAAAGTTCAATTTTGCAATTTTCTTTTGCAAAAAGTCGCGCAGTGACTCTTGCGAGAATTGTGAAAATTCCTTGCTTCGTCCTTATTGCAAACGTTCTTCCCGGTACTGATTTCACATCCCCTTGTGAACTCTCAAGTGATGCTGAGTCTACATCCACATCATTAAATAATGTCGAAGAAGTCTTTTGTGAATCACCTAGAAGGGATAAATGTGTTGGAATGTCTATAAACTTACTTTACAACGAAAACATAGACTCAGTGGAATTTAGCAACATGTATTCTCGCGCTTCATCATCACCCTGGGTGAGTTCCATAGGTAAAGGTAATGTAAATTCCCCCGTGTATATAGCACCGTGCCATGAAGTCACACATAGTGGTGTGGTGGGCCCCAAAGATTCTTAATCTCGAACTATTTTGCAGGTGATGTGATCAGCACCATGCTCCGGCAGCCTTCATCCCCCAAGGTTGCTCTCAGATACCCATAGGCTGGGTGCGGAGACAAGGCTGGATAAATTCCAACCTATTCCGGGAATCGAACCCGGATATCCCACGAAGTTGTCAGACTAGACCACCGCGGCTCCTTGAATGAGTTTCATATTTCGATTATTTCAATAAATTTAATATATTTGCTTGTTTTTATGGATTTTCTTCACACTTAAAATGTCTCACTTATCATATACAAATAACCGTTGACTAGACAATTATTTTGAAACAAAAGAATTGTAATTTTGTTCTATTTCTTTCATAAATAGCAGCTGCATTAGTAGTAATTAAACTAATTAATTAATTATAAGAATTATTAATTAATTTATTATTATTATTAATTAATTAAAGTATAATAAAACAATGGTAATGTGAATTTGTAGAAAGTTTTCGAGATAACACCCCCCTTGATGAAATCCTGCGTACGCTACTGATGTACACACTGTATGTTTTCAAGGATTCGAACACCCACCATCATCAGACTATGCGTACAACCGAGGAAAAACGTCACAAGTCCTTCAGTTGTGCATGGTTGCATAACCGTATTGTCCCTGAGAATTTCAAATGAAAAGCGAAGGTTGAAGGTGTGAAGTAATCGAATCGAGTTTTTTGTGTGTGTTGTAAAGGAGTGAAGAGGCATATTTTGAGCATAGCGCGCTACGACGCCAGGGATCCCGGGTTCGAATCCCGGCCTGGGCTTGAATTTTCGTTGTGAATATCCCTTCATCAATTTTAACATGTCACTCATTCTCATCTTCGCGATTAGCCAAAAGTGGCAGAAAAGCGAAGTAAGATAAACGAAATCAATCAATCAATCTTTAATCCGCTCGTGACAGTCATACATAATAACTACGACACATGTAGCTGTGATGGCTGAACTTTCAATGATCATAAATGGAAAGGTTAACCAACTTAACAACGCAATAAAGAGACGTCACAAGAAACAAAAACGAATCGCATTATCGTGGAATCAGAATAAGGAAGCACAGAGCTTACCCATGCCCTTGGCACCATCAAGGCCACGATTCCCAGAAGGAAGGTTATGACGTTTGAATACCTTAAGGAAAAGAAGAAAAAGATTATCAAATTCAATTTCCTTGTTCGCCACACCGATTCTGCGGCAGATTATGATCATATTGTGAGCCCCCGGGAAAAAAATCGAGGGGGTCAAAAATGAAAAAAAGTCGCGTTTAAAATGGGAGAGAAAAGACGAAGTATGCAAAATGTGGAAGAGAATGAAAATAAAAGAAGAAAATCGAAGAAGCCAGACAAACACACGAATAGAGAGGGGGGAGGAGAAGTAAAGAACCGACAAGGAGAGAGAGAGAGAAATAATGGAAGATAGAAGGGAGAAAGAGAGAGCAAGACAGAAAGAAGAAATAAGGCAGAGAAATAAAGATAAAATAAAGAGAGAGAAGAAAGAAAATGAGAGAGAGATAACGAAATAAAGAAGCGCGCGGGAGAGAGAGAGACAAGAAAGAAATAAAGAAGCGACGGAGAGAGAGAAAGAGATCAAGGCAGAAAGAAAAGATAAGGAAGCAAGACAGAGAAAGAAGAAAGAGAAATAAAGAAAGAAGAGCCTTATATACAGGGTGGCGCAAGAGGAACGCATGTTTTTGGAATAAGTTCAAGGTCGTTGATTTTCAAGATACAAACGTTTTATTAACACCAAAACCATCGTTATGAAATGCAGTTTGGATTGGTATACAGTGATGATTTAAGTATGGAAAGAAGACGTCATTGTTGCTGCACACACCCGGAACCTCTCCTCAAAGTTCCGCATTGCCCTTGCCAGCATTTCGTCTGGCACAGCTGTAATTTCTTCACGAATGACAACTTTCAGCTCGTCGACTGAACGAGGTTTTCGACTTGAGGTAACCCCACCCCATACGTTTTTTTTTCTTTCTCCTCTCCGTTTTATCCTTTTCCTCTCTGTTTTATCCTCTTTTCCTTTATCTTTATCTCTCTCTCTCTCTCTCTCTCTCTCTCCGTCTGTAAGTCGCAGACAGACAAATCTGGGGAGCGCGGGGGGCCAAGAGACATCGCCGAATTGTGAGATTACGTGGTGGGGACAGCAACAATGACGTCATCTTTCCGACATCATCTTCCATACTTAAATCATCACTGTATACCTATCCAAACTGCATTTCTTACAAATGGTTTTGGTGTTAATTAAACGTTTGTATCTTGAAAATCAACGACGCTACACTTATTTTTTAAAAAAAACATGCGGTCTTTTTGCGCCACCCTGTATATACGCGCGCACACAGAGAGAGAGAGAGAGAGAGAGAGGGAGAGGGAGAATTAAGAGGAGAAATAAAGAGACGAGAAACAAAAAGAAAGAGTTGGGAAATATGGAAGAGAGACAGAATGTGATGGAAAAATTAGGATAAATGTAGAAAAAGAAGAGAGAAAGTAAGCCCGAACAAAGAGGTTCTAAAACAGAAAAGAAGAATATCGCGAGTTAGAAATGCTACAAGAGAAAAAGGGAGAAGAGGGTTACAACGCAAGGGAAGAAAATGTGGTCAACGTTTCCATATTACTGTGATGGGAAGTAACCCCCCTTGATCCCCCCCTACCCCCTCTATGTGCGCCCATGATCTTGATACTCTCTGAATTTATTACTTTATCATGCAGTGTGCAACGTGTTATTTTCCTGTTGACTGTTCACACTTTTCAAACCACCAAACCTTGACGAAAAACGGGATTTACCCGATGTAGGGATCACAAAATTCGGACGTCACAAACTCAAACCTAAGTGTCCGATCCTGGTGATTATTTATTTTTTATCATACTTTTATGGCACTTGTATAACTCTAATGACTATGTTGGATGAACACTGGTCACACTGGGACACGCGGGAAGCAGTGTTGCCACAATCTGGCGGCACAATTTCCCCTTGTAAGGAGAAAAATTTCCCTTTCCCATCCAATTTTTCTATTCGTATAAATGAATCGTGCAATAATAACAATAAGTAGTAGTACTATCAGCAATTGCAATATATTCGTTGGCCCATGTTTGTACATATTAAAATCTTAAACAAATTCATCACATACCAGTACCAGATGTCCCACGTTCGAGTCCTAGTACGTCATGCAGTACAGCGTTGATTCTCGTCGTCGTTTTTAAACAAAAATTTAAAAATATAGACACTAGGCTTACACTCAAGCGTAGAAATAAGAACTAACAGCGAAATATTATGAATGTGAGAGTGGAATTAATATAATCTTTAGTGCATATAATGTGTTTGAATATTGAGCCCGATGACTTCAAATTTCCACAAAATTTTGTTATTTTTTATGGAATTTTCCTTTTAGCTTAAAATTCGGTCTGAAATTCCCTGCAAAAGGGAAATTTCCCATGTGGCAACACTGGCGGGAATGTGCAGATGGAGTTACATGAAGTTTTGAGAAAACCAAAATTTTAAAGTCAAAGCAGTAAATTACTCTGAAAGAAACAAACTAGTAAATACAAAACTCTCATAAAATAACTCCGTTTACCATTTTGGTCTTTGAACAACTTTTAAAATGAAGGTTAAAAATAGATTTTTTGAAAATGTTTATAGTATCCCGCTCTTACCTAGAACGTACTATTTGATATCCAATCCCAGGTCCTTCCGAAAAACAAGATCCTGCATACGCTAGTGCTTAGTCGGGATTCGAACCTAGGAGCACTGGCTTCGTACGATAACCAATCCTCCGCGCAGACATAGAACCTTTCATGTGCCCAAGTTTCAAGTGCGTATTACATTTCATCCATCATTCGTTCTTATCGCCGCGACTTGCCTAATGAAGAATGAAGAAGATAGATCGATTGATTTGGTTCATTTTACTTCGCTTTGTGCTAATCGCGAAGATGAAGATGAGTGGTGATATGATGAAATTGTTGAAGGGACACTAAAAAAGAGCGCCCATTCCCATGACGGACTTCGAACCCGGGACCCTTGGAGTCGTGTGCCCTGTGCTAGACACTTAGCCACAGAATGGAAGAAGAAAATTACCCTCCCTTTCATTTCCCCCCAGTGACTTATCCATACACCCACTTTCACCCCTCTCAAATTATTCTCAACACCCCCTACCACCCCCCTCAAATTATTCTCAACAACCCCTAATTTTTTTTTTTTTTACAAAGGCCAATTTATGTTCATTTTCGCTATAAATACGAACTTAACCGCCGCCCTCCGTGGCAGAGTGGTTATCGCAGCGTGCTACGACGCCAGGGGTCCTGGGTTCGAATCCCGGCCTGGGCACAGGTGTTCTTTGTGAGTGTCCATCAATTTCATCATGTCATTACTCATCGTCGCGATCACCCAAAAGTGCAGAGAAGCGACGCTAAGTAACAAAAATCAAATTAACTTAACCCCCCAGATGGGAAATTTTGCATAAACCTCTCCCCCTTTTTCTCTTATTTCCCTTAGGGGGAAACTTAGATAGAGATTGCTTGATTGATTTGGTTTATTTTACTTCGCTTTTCGACCACTTTTGTTTAATCGCGAAGATGAAGACGAGTGGTGGAATGAATTTGATGAAGGAACACTCACAAAGAACACCCACAACCAAGCCGGTGTTCGAACCTGGGACCTTTGGCGTCTTAGAGCGCTGTGCTAACCCCTCCGCTAAGAAGGTCGGCTGAGAGAGAGAGAGAGAGAGAAAGAGAAAGTAAGGAAGAAATATGTATCGGGGCTAGAGAGAAAGAGAGATAGAGCAATTCTTCTCGGAATTTAATACTCAAGCAAGCAATTCTTCTCGGAATTTAATATTCAAGCAAACAATCCTTCTCGGAATTTAATATTCAAGCAAGCAATTCTTGCTAGGTAAAACGGACGAGTAGGGATCGAACGAGAGAGAATGTGATGTATTTGGGGTACCAATGTCTAACCTAAATTTAGATGCAAGATGCTACTCACCTTGCCCGAGGAATCTATGCAGCTCGAAGGTGATGCAGCATAGTGAGAAGAATAGGAACGTTGCATAGACTCCCCTCCTCATGAACTTCCTCCCGAAACTCATTCCCGTGACCCAGCGGGGTCGCATGACCTCGTCCCTCGCCGATCAGGCCATCTGGGGTCCGTCCTGCGACACTGCAAAGGCTCCCGTCGGAAACTGCGGGATTCTGTAGCCGGGCTGGCGAGATTTGGATTGGAACCACTCGTTTCTCGCTTCTGCCGCCAGAGCGAGCCACTGGACTACGCCAGCTCGCGATGCAGTGCTTTAAAGAGAACGCAATTTTAAAGTGTGATAGGGCCGGATACTGCGCGTTACATAGAAGCTGCCGTAACAAGGATATAAAACTTACGAACTGAAGATTCTTTCTTCTTTTTGTATGGTTACGGCCTTACGATGCAAAAAAATGCGATTTAATTGCTGGCTTGCTGATGCATTGGCATATGAGTACGCAGTGGCGGCGATTCGGTTCAAAATCCGGGGAGAGGGCAAGGTGCCAAAACTGGGGGGGGGGGGGGGGCAAAGACATTATATTTCCCTTTGCAGATAAGGTTTAGCATAGTGCGGGGGCAAAAGTGGCGAGAAGGTGGGGGGCAATTGCCCTCCCTCGCCCACCTAATCGCCACTGAGTACGCGGAGTTCAGCGGCGTCAGCACGGAATTTCGGACGCGGAGTTCAGCAGCGTCAGCACAGAATTTCGGTTTGATGAACAAAATAATTTTACACTTGGCAAAGGTAAGGAGAGAAGGAAACATACAAGGTGTTACTCGATCTTTGTGTCCATTGATTATTTTCAAGCGATGATGTGACCCTTAAGGCTGGTTTACATTGGTCGAGTGAACGGGAGAGTTACTGGGACGAGTTACTGGCCTGTCTGCTCGTTCGACCCTTCCATGGCGAGTAGCTGTTTACACACTTTCTACTCGACTCCAGCAAAGTGGGATAGTAGCTGCAGCTGTTTGGTGCTCTTTTCACAGAATGAACCCACCGACGTCATTGTCGATTTAAATAAAAAAAAGTGCTGAAACAGTCTACACACTTTTTTTCACGAGAAATGAATACAATAATGCACAAGGACATGTCTTGAAATAAAACTAATTTCTTTGATTTTTCTATTTTCGATCATTCTTGGTTGAACGTAAAATCATTATTTTTAATTTTATTTCTCCTACGCCAAATATACATTAAGTCTCATCTCTTCAACTTCATACATCCCTAGTTTATTTTGCTTGTTCCTATAATCGACACAAATTCCATGGGCACTCGCAGACACAACACAACACAGACTCTTTACTGTCCTCAGAAAGCGTTTACTCGGTCGGACTGTCCTGACTACTGGAGCGAGTACTGGCTCCAGTGCTCTCACCAGTTGTTTTCAAGCTTTACTCTGTTCGACCACGTCACGAAAATACCTCTATCGTAAATCCTTTTCCATTTATAACGTTGATACAAAATTACAGGCTTACCTTTATATTCTACATTATGCTTACTTACTGACATTCTCAAGTTTCCCCCGCCTCCCCGATGGCGCAGTTGTAGCGTTGTCGCCTTGTAATCAAGGGGTCCCGGACAGTGCTCGGAACCAGCACGCTACTTGTAGCGTAGCTACCTACAGATTTTGTAGCGGTAGCTGTGGCGGCGCTACATTTTGAAAATTGTAGCTGTAGCTGTAGCGAAGCTACAAAATTCCTGTAGTTGTAGCGAATATTTCGCTACAGCTACATTTCCTCTCAGCATTTTGAGTTAAATTTTGAATTTGGCAACAGCGTAAAGTAAATCGACAATAATGCTTACTTTTGCAGGAAGTTCAGGAAGACAAAATCTATTACATGGAAATACGGGCAAACTAGATCAGAAATATCTTGATATCGCAGATTATAGATATCCACGCAATTTATTTCATTAGTATCTGAATAATTTTAATATCCAGATAACTAACTGACATACATATGAATATATTCCTGATAACAGCTATGTTTTTTTAGCTGCACCGCTATTTTTGGGCGGGGGGAATGCGCCTCATTTGCGGCACCTCTGCGAAAAATACCTCGTTTGTGCCACCCCCGGAATAAATCCTGTTGATTTTCTTTATTTTACTTCGCTTTTTGTGTCACTGACTAATTTACGAAGATGGGGATGAGTGATTATATGATGAATTGATGAATGGATACTCACAAACATCTATGCCCAGACTGGGATTCGAACCCGGAACCCCTGACACCGTAGATGTGCTAACCACTCCACCATGGTGGTCGGCTGGATATCCAGGTATAAGACACAGCAAAATATCATTAATTAATGTGTAAAACACATCTTTCAGTTCAAATATGAGCTATCATTTACCACTACAATGAAAAAGCAATTGTGCTAGCAATGAATGGCTCAGAACCTTAACAGCATTGATCATTGTCAGTATGTACGATATCCCAGGAAGAAATTATTGTTAAAGAACGATAGACATACACTTTCTGGAATTACAATATTTTTGTCATATTATTTGTTCAAAAATTTTAAAATTATACGATTAGAAAACTAGGGTTTACACGTGTTTTCTCAATATATTGTATGATACTAGATGATTACCCAATCTTCTATTAGACAGGAAAATAATGAATTCTAACTATAGTGTGAAATGAACTTCGAGTTGAACGGCATTAGGAGTGTCACCATTCAACTTAGCGACCCCGAAAACTATGGATTCCACACTAATATCGGTCGTTTTACATGACACCCCTTCCCAACCCAAACCCTAAGGGTGCCAGGGGTGTCTTACCCCCACAGTATGTCTTTCCAGATTGCAAGTGATACGTGTACCAAGTTTGGTTGAAATTGCTCCAGGCGTTCGAGAGTTATGCCCGAACAAATACAGGGTGTATCATAAGTGATGGTTATCAATGAGACCAGAGATACATCGCGTCAAACCCAGACGAAAGTTCCTCTTCCACTTTTCCGAGAGATGCTCAGTGTCGGAGCTAGACACCACCGAAAGTGTGGGAAAGTACAGTTCACACCTCTATAGGACGAGTATTATGGCAGTTAGAAAATCGGTTCCAAAGAAATCATAAAGGAATCTTATGCGCTCTACCAGAAACGTACCATGGGAGATCTGTGGGGCCTAATGCGGAAGGTACTCCCCGTAGGATATGGGGTTCACCGTAGAAAGAATACGTGAAAGGGGTATCTGAGGAAGCAGGTGGACGTCAATTACATGATATCCAGATACCATTCACAATCACGGAAACACGATAGACGAATCCGGGATAAGTTAACATGGTTGCGTTGCCGGAGGGGCAATGGGCACAGCAACACCGACAGTAAATGCAAGCAAAATGCTCGTTGGCTGACGAATGTCATAGGAAAACATTGTGGTTGGATGTGACCTCACATGGGAAACAGTTTCAAGGAAGGTATTAAAGAAAAATACCCTCAACACGTATGATACACTTTACTTCACAGGTAGAACACTGTACAAGAAGTTACAGCAAGTGCTCAAAATTACTTCCGTTCATTGCCTCACAACAGCTCAACCGTCGGTGTAGTGAATTCTGCACTCTTTCCAAAATCCCCGGTGTATTTCGTATTTGTGCACATGCATCAATCACACGTTCCTCTAACTCGGCAACATTATCGACAGGGGAGCTGTACACCATGCTCTTCATGTGACCCCAAATAAAAAAAATCCATTGGATTTAAATCAGGTGACCGTGGTGGCCACAATACAGGCCCCGCACGACTTATCCAGTGCCGACCAGAGCGTCGCGGAAGGTGCCGCCGCACATGTAAAGCAAAATGTGCTTGTGCCCCATCGTGCATGAACCACATACACAACCGCTGGTGAAGGCGAACATCTTCCAGGTGGCGTGGAAGATGATTACGTAGGAACTGAAGGTAACCACGACCATTGAGTTTGGGTGGCAGGATGTGAGGTCCCAATATAAAATCACCTACTACACACATCCACACATTCAAGGTGAAACGTTACTGATGTCGTGACTCAAACATTTCATGGGGATTTTCGTCACACCACACCTGAGTATTATGAAAGTTCACAATTCCGTCACGAGTGAATCCAGCTTCGTCTGTGAACAAAATTTCACCTAAAAAGCGTTGATGTAATGCAAGTTTTTGCAGCATCCACTCACAAAATCTAACCCTGGCCTCGCAATCCGTTGCTTGGAGGCCTTGTACGCGTTGGAGATGTTACGGGTAGAGTAACTTGCGGTGTAAAATGCGCCACACACTGCTGTGAGAAACACCTCGCTCCTGCGCCGCGATCCTCCTAATTGACGTCCCTGGTGCTTCTTCAACGCGTTGTAAAATGCTTTGCACTTCTTCCACTGTGATATGTGTTGGCTTACCACATCTTTCTCCATATTGAAAACTCCCGTGTTCTCGGAGGAGTTGGTACCGTGTAATCTTATGAACACGCGATGATCAGGATGCCGTCGGCGAGGAAAAGCATCCTGGTACAGGCGTGTAGCCTCCACTGCATTGCGTTCTGCTTTCCCATAGAAGAAATGCATGTCCGCATATTCCTCGTTCGTGTACACACGTTCCGTTTGAACCGCGAAGTACATGCACTTCGCTGACAGACACTGTTGTACGTATTCGGTCTCGAACAGACACACTTACTGAACTACGTCTCAGTGTGCCTTCAAGCCTTGACGCAAGTGTGCCTTCCTAGCCTTACCCTGACGGTAAGGATAGCAAGTACGCAAATTACGTATTACGTAATACTAGTAGAACATGTCGTACCTTTTACGTGATTCAAAGGCACCTACAATATGAAGTACAGTGACTTCCAATAACGTCATGTACGTTTCGATTAGGGATGGTATCGAGACGAGACGAGACGAGACTTTCCTTGGTCTCGGTCTCGTCTTGAGTTTAAAAGGGTGATCTCGTTCTCGGTCTCGTCTCGTGTACTAGGTGGCCGTCTCGGTCTCGGTCTCGTCTCGAACACGTTTCGAGGGTGGTGGTCTCGTTCTCGTCTCGGTCTCGAATTCGAGACAAGACCGAGACTGGTCTCGGGCTCGGTACCATCCCTAGTTTCGATTAGCAATACGTACGTATGTACTTAGGTATCATGCCTACATCCTGCATTCACACCACAACACTACTGCGTCACGGTGCCCAAGTGGTAAAGTGTTCGGCTTACATTCAGTAGGTTGAGGGTTCAACTCCCGTGACCATGGGAAAACACAATTAATTTTACCACTGTAGGTATTGGTATTGTTTCTTTCATCTTACGTATCCTCTTTTTTGTACGGATGTTTCTTCCATCACAAAGGTAGGATGGAGGTTTCTTCATAGGCCCTCGTCTACTCCCTTCACACATCATACTCTTTCCATCCTTTACAAACTACCAACCACAGCTAAACACTGTTTTCCCATGACATTCGTCAGCCAACGAGCATTTTGTTTGCATTTACTGTCAGTGTTGCTATGCCCATTGCCCCTCCGGCAACCCAACCATGCTAAAATTATCCCGGTTTCGTCTATCGTGTTTCCGTAATTGTGAATGATATCTGGATATCATGTAATTGACGTCCACCTACTTCCTCAGATACCCATTTCACGTATTTTTACGGGGAACCCCGTTTCCTATAGCAGGCACGTATCCAGAGGGGGGCTTAGGGGGCTCGAGCCCCCCCCCCGAAAATTTTAGGTTTACACTAGATAAAATGAGGTTTTTTGTTTCTTGTGGTGTGAAATAAAATAATGTGACAATAATTTAAGGAGAGGAATAATTATCGAGGCAAGACGGAGAATGTTCCGTAACCCTGTTATTGACAATAGCACGTATCCAAGATGGGGCACAGGGGGCTCGACCTTCTTCCCAGGAAATTTTTCAGTTTACGTTAGATAAAATTAGGTTTTTGGCTTCTTGAATAATGTGAAAATAATTTAAGGAGAGAAATAATTATTGAGGCAAGGCTGAGAATGTTTTATACCCCTGTTATTGTTAATAGCACGTATCCAAGGTGGGGATGAGGTGGCTCGAGCCCCCCCCCCCCCTCAGGAAATTTACACTAGGTAAAATTAGATTTTTGGCGTCTTGAATAATGTGGAGATAATAAATTTATAAATCTGAGAGAAATAATTATCGAGACAAGACGGAGAGTGTTCTATAACCCTACTATTGTCAATAGCACGTATCCAAGGTGGGAATCAGGAGGCTCGAGCCCCCTTCAGGAAATGTTTCTGTTTACACTAGATAAAATTAGGATTTTGGCTTCTTGAATAATGTTATGATAATTTGGGAGAAATAATTATCAAGACAAGACGGAGAATGTTCTATAACCCTGTTATTGTTAATAGCACGTATTCAAGGCGGGGTTGAGGTGGCTCGAGCCCCCACCCCCCAGGATTTTTTTTTCTTTTTTACTAGATAAAATTATGTTCTTGGCTTTTTGAGTAATGTGACGATGATTTAAGGAGATAGACAATTATCGAGGCAAGACAGAGAAAGTTATATAACCCTGTTGTTGATAATATTGCACGTAAACATTTCTTGCGCTTTCGGTGTTGTCGCAGCGCACTTAAGCACTATGTAGAGACTTGTCAGTATTTGGAAGCTGCACAACAAAGGTAGCGCCACACGTAGGACGATTTGTTGTAATTTATAATCTCTGGAAGGCGCGAGAGGGTACGTTCTTGAATGAGAGAAGGAGTCAAGTACTGGCAATATTAACGAATCGTTTTATCTGTGGAACGTTCTAGAATATAATGAGGATATAGATACGCGGATTCAATTTTTCGGTTCATCTCTACAAAGAATCGGTTAATGAGATTTCAGAGGTAAGTGTGACAATTCATACAGTCGATTAGTGATCAGTCAGCGTCCTCTGGTTGCTTTATAAGATATAGTGATTCGAAAATGAAGACATTGACGACAGTAGAACTTCCGGGGGCTCAATGTAGTGCTAGTTCGAGTCGAGGGCCGAAGAGATCAAGGCCTCTCTCTCTCTCTCTTTCTCTCTCTTTATCTCTCTCTCTCTCTCTCTCTCTCTCTCTCTCTCTCTCTCTCTCTCTCTCTCTCTCTCTCTCTCTAAAGTGAATATTTCAGCAGTACCGGATATTGGAGTGGTTTATTAAAACAGAAATAAACTGCATACATCAACTGAAAATCAAAGTTTTGAGTGATGATTTAGTTTTGCCAGAACTAAATTTCGTATATGCAGTCCGAGAATTTTATGGTCTAAAAAAATACTTTTGTTTAAGCCAACTGGGTTCGACCCACACTCAAACACTTAACCACTATACAAAGGGACAGCCGAAAATTTTATGAATGTCGAGAAGAGAAAGCAAGAAGATGTTGCATATGTAGACATTTTAGGCGGAAATTGCAGGCTCTACCAGGACCCGAATCAGGGCTCTACCAACTGAGCCACCTAGCCATTCTTGACTTCAACCGATTTTTGTTAAAATGTCTACATAGTACATGTCCTGTGTATATCAAATCGTAAGGTGTTGGCTGTACAATGAACAAGCACAGAAAATATAGGAGAGAGAAGAAAACTGAGGAGCATTCCCACCGGTTGAGATTTTCTTTCTGTGGTCAACAAGAGCTACTACTTCGAGGTGACAATGACAGTGGCCTAATAAGGGAGATTTCACACCGTGTCGCCTGAAGATTAGGTTTGTGCGGCCATTTGTGTCGCTATGGTGTGAAACGTTGCTGTTGATTGGCCCATTCCAATCGACATGTATCGCGTGTCCCTTCGGTCTGAAACCTTCATAAGTCTTGAAAATCCAAGTCACAAGGATGGAAAATTAGGGCCTTGTTAAAGTTAGGTGTGAAAGCAGGCAGACGACAGCACCCTAAAGGATCATATCCAAACCTGCAGGAAGAACGCATCTTACTTCAATCTCCAATACGGAATGATAAAAACTTGTGGTGAGTTGATTTTGAAAAATGTGTCCGAGATAAAAAGAGGCGTGCTCAGTATTTTCGGAAGGGAGAGGGATTACGCATACTATTTTTGGTGGTCAGTCCTGATTTTGCTATTTTTTTCCCGTCTTTGACGTTCCTCTTTTTTTTCTTTTTTTTTAAAAAAAAAAGGAATACTGGGTCAAATGGGGTTATGACCTCACCAACCCTCCCTTGGGCATGTCACTGGAGATAAATGAATAAGCATTTGATCATACTGGGAAACGAAACGATGTGTTGGGAACGGAAGGGTTTTCATTGTTCATTAATTGTTTCATGATCCAGCTGTATTCGAGAAGACTTCCTTTGTTTTGTGCCGATATATGACAAGACAGCGGAAGCTGTGACAGGCATTTTTGAACACTTGTGAGTGCTAAGGCCTGAATCTAAACAATTTGGTAGGTATCGACTTTTATAAGAGCTGCAAACATGAGAGTACAAGACACGTTAGTGGTGTTCAGGCTCGAATCAGAGATACATATTCGAGAGCTGTCTGCGTCCAGTTCGCAGCCCACAATTTGAATCTCGCGTTGTCGAGTGGATTGTCCATCCCGTGCATGTGTAACAGCTTCGTAAAAACACTCAAAGACACCATAGATGTTTTTATGCCTGATGAGAAGAAATGGACAAACACACATACTGAGATGGTTCCGGCACACAATGTTAATGCATGGAAACAGAGGAGTCGAGTGGTAAAAAATGTTCCGATTTCACGTTCTCATTAAAATGACAGCCTTACAGTGGCGACGATTTAAGGGATAGTTGCTCCCCATTTTATTGCCTCAACATTATGGCCTCTTAATGTTAAGCCTTGTCTACCAAGAGAAAGTAAACTTTCCTTGCACCACCCTCTGCCCCCCCCCCCCCTGTTTTGGAACCCAATTGCCACCACTGGTCTTAAATATACAATTGTGAGGGTCTTACTATACCCCTTAAAAAATGGTGTTGAGCCCCACCCGAAAGGAATTCCTGGATACGTGCCTGTCCTATAGGGAGTCCCTTCCGCATAGGTCCCACAGATCTCCCATGGTGCGTTTCTGGTAGAGCGCATAAGATTCCTTTACAATTTCTTTGGAACCACCTTTCTAACTGCCATAGTACTCGTCCTACAGAGATGTGAACTGTACTTTCCCACACTTTCGGAAAAGTGGAAGAGGAACTTTCATCTGAGTTTGACGCGATGTATCTCTTATGATACACCCTGTATATATATATATATATATATATATATATATATATATATATATATATATATATTATATATATATATATATATATATATATATATATATATGATTGTAAAAGGTACGTACGAGTTACTGTATTGACTTTTCTGCAGAGAAGACAATTTTCTTTAGTTAATATTGTTAACACAGTTTCCAAATGTATGTACTTTTCCTACTTTTACGTCGCTCTTCTGTAACTTTCGCTAATCATGACAGTGAGGATTGATTGTTTATTTAGTAATTCTCTTATCTATTTCTGCCAATTTTGTCTAATTGTGAGAATGAGGAAGAAAGGAAGATGATGATCAGTGTGGGGAATGGAGGAGCAGGAGGATCTCATCCTCCCAACTAGGCGTCCCTCCTGTTTTTTTTGTTTTGAGTTTACTTTGTGCACAGATAAGCAAATCGAGATTGGATCTGAACCACTAAGTGCCTCTGCCAAGTATCGAACCTGGGGCCCTTTGATTGCAAGGAAAACTTACGTAAAGCATCGCTTCACCTATTCCTCATTTAAACCAGAGAAGCATCCCCCAGCTATCCTGAAGGTTCAAGCAAACATCCCCCCCCCCCCGCAATAACGTTTAAGAGCTAAGAAAAGATGGATTTGATAAATATCACATTTTTGTGTTATTCCCCTTTGCACAACACGCTATGGTTAATTTAGATACAAATGATAAATTCCAATCATTTTTTTTAAAAACAGTCAGTGACAGAAATATTTTTGACATGACTTAATTAATACCCGCACACGTGTAAGACCTTGTTTCATTAGTTTTCCACATGGGCAGCAGGAATATTTAACTCGGAAAATGATGATACAATGCATAGTTTACCTTCCAACTAGACGACAATTATCATCCTGGAAATAGCCCATGAGATATATTTTTCGTTCAAAATACTGCCTTCATATCAGTTTATTAAAAAAATAACAAATTTTATTTGTGTATAGTTGTAATCATTAATTTGAGTAACACTCTAATTGCAATATTCATATATGAAATGTGAATTAATATGCCACTTACATAGGTACGTTATTCTCAAACACTAGAGTAAAAATAAGCAACTGAAGTAACACTGCTATCAAAATCATCGAATGATGGAAATCATGATAATAAATAACAGTGGTTGTTTTAAGTTTTTTTATGCAGAAGTAGCGCAAAAGAAGCGATGTAGCTAGTACCGAACAGGAGTAGCGTAACGAGCTACTTTTTGGCATATGTAGTTGTAGCTGTAGCGAAGCTACTTTTAAAATGTAGCGTTCTGATCACTGGTCCCAGGTTCGATACCCGGTGGAGGCGCAAGTGGTTCGGATCCCACTTTAAACTGTAGGTCCAGTCCCGATTAGCCTTACTGTGCATAAAGTGAACTTAAAACAAAATACAAAAATAATAAAAATCATCTTGCCCCGAAATGATTCCCTGCGATCCCTTTCCGAAAAATAAAATCCTTAATATTGGTAATTGAGAAGGAAATTTCCAAAAAAAGGTCAATTTTGATAGGATAATTAACGATTTTGCCTCGTTCAAAGCAAGAAAAGTTATAAATTTCAATTTCTGAGATAACAGATGGATTTTATAAATATTTTTGAAATTTTGCTTAGAATAATGTGTAATACATAGTTTATGAAGATGTTATTTTTTTGCTAGCAGAGTTGAATAATTGTAAATTACAAACCTATCTACTAAGAACATGGTGCACATTGTGTTGTTTATTTTAATTATTATTCTTGATCTCCTTTTTTCTTCTTTTTATTTCACTTGTAGGCTTATCTTCTGGTGAAACACTGTGGCATTTTGCGTTTCCAAAAGTAGTGATAATAGTACGATTTTAAATGTTATTCGGCCACTAAGGCATAACTGAAATATTCTAAAACATGCCAAACTTTTTTAAAAATCAGAAATGCAAACTACGGATCTTTAAATTTTACCTATATTATTGTTAATGAATTTTCTTTGTTTTCTTATTTCAAAATTTGTACCATGTAAAAGTCACAAACAATGGCATAAGAAGAAAATACCGAAGGTGTTGTGTCGCCCATATGTGTTTCTGATTGTCCTTTCATACTATCAGTTATCATAGGGGCTAGGATTTTTATGACTTAGCATATATTTTTTTTTGGTAAGGGTGATGTATTCCCTAAATATATATATACATTTATATTGTGAAGATACTAATTGAATTAAAGTACTTTTAAGGGCATATTTGGCCATTTCTACGTGATAAAGCATATTTTGATGATTTTTCGGTCATATTCAGCATATTCTCGCTTTTTCAAGAAATATACAATCATTTTCCAAGTAGATTCGTTCTTACTCCTATATTCACTCGAGGGTTTCTTTTTCTTTTTTTTGGACTGCAGCAAAAACTTTTTCATTTTTATTTGAAAATTTAGGGAAAGTATTCAATGTGCATTGCAACTCAGGGCCCATAAAGTGAACTAAAAATAGTACGTATGTGAAAATATCTTAGCATTTAGATATTGATGTTTGAAACAGTTCAGTTGTAAGGGCATATTTTTCAAATTATAGTGTATATTTTGTAAAATTTTAGGTCATAAGAGCATATTTTATTTTGCATATTTTGGTGATTTTTAGGTCATAAAAATCCTAGCCCTAGTTATCACCATTCATCCTCATATTCACGATTAGTCCAAGTGGCAGAAAAGGGAAGTAAACCAAAGCAAAGCAATCAATTAACCAATCTCTCTCTTCTTATTTTCTACAACTCAGCAACGTGCTACACTTTGGATTCCTAAATGCCCCGTGCAGTAAGGGATGTCCCATTTTCCCGACAAAAGACTCTGGAAAAGGTTTTTGTTCCGTGTTACGTTGTTTGAAATTGTTGAGTCAGTGTGACCTCATTTCTGCTTATCTTGTCTCTTCCTGTGTAGTTGGGATAAACATGTTCCATAATCAACAATCCCTATGGAGCTTTCAGACCTAAGCAAGCCTTCAGTAAGCAATCCAACCTTTCTTAACCGAAGACACGACAAGCTGCACGTGTCGCTTGTCGCTTGTGTGTCGCACAGACTGGGGTGCAAGGAGTGATCTTTTCCAATGAGGCCCAAATTTCAATCTCACTTTCACGTAGTACAGCCTGCATTGTTGCATACTAACGAGGCTCTGGCGCCTGGACCTGCAGACATAATTCGTTGGGCTTGTGTTGTGTTGCCTATATGTGTTTGTGATCGTCCGTTCATCCATTTTATCTTATCACAATTCATCCTCAGCTTCTCGATTAGAGAAATAAAGCAAATCAATTAATTAACCTATCTCTCTCTCTCTCTCTCTTCTCTCATTAACTTCTCTCTCTCTCTCTCTCTCCCTCTCATTGACTTCTATCTCTCTCTCTCGGGTTGTAAGGGGTGAACTTCCACGTAGTACACCCAAATGTCAACCTCACTTCCACGTAGTACACCCTGGACTGAAGACTAACGAGGCTCTGGCGATTGGCCCCATGGCCAGTATAATTCTGTGTGTTGTCCTGTGTGTTGTCCTTATGTGTGCTGAGTGCCTCTTTACAGCCTCAGCTTTTAACCAAAGTCAGAATATTTTAATATTTTAGTTACAACATGACATTACAGTAGCCTAATGTTTATTTTAGTTCTGTTAACCTAAGTCAGAATATTTTAGTCTCCCAACGTTACAGTTATATTATTAGTGACACTTTAGTTCAGGTATGGGACTGGACCCCGTATAAAGTGACGGGTGCAAAATAGCCTAAGTGCTGACGCACCCACAATTTTAAATTCAAATTCAAATTCAAATCTATATCTCTCTCTCTCTCCTTTCGTTCTTCCATTACCTTTATTTCGTTTTCTCTCATTAAATTCTATGTCTCTTTCTCTCTTTGTGTGTGTGTGTGTGTGTGTGTGTGTGCGTGCGTGTTTGTGTGTGTATGTATGTGTGTAGTAATTATTATTAAACAGCTTATTATATTTTATTGTTATATTTATATATTTATTACATATAATAAATATATAGTTATTGAATATATAAATATCCACAGTGGCAAAGCCTCATAAGAGATAAGAGGAGGCCCAAAGGCCTCTATTACGGATAATCTTGTTACTTATAATTCCACTAAACGGCACTTAATACAAGAAAACTGAACTATTATGTCTTAGTGTAATGTAGGTGAAACACACCTATACAATGTAAATATATTTTTTTTTAAGTTTCGATATCTTTCTGTATTCATCTTTTTTAAAATGCTAGTTTTAAAGCCCTGGTTATTAATTTATCGTGTTCTAACATCATTTCTCAGGTTAAAATCAAATTAAACGTTCAATTTAATATAATAACAGCACGTCCAGCATTGAATTCCCCATGTACATAGATGGAAGAAAAGTTACCTGTCTGACGCGAAAGGCTACAGCTATCGTGCTGCCACCTACAATTTGCTTTGCCCGACCAGCCCCATTCCCATAAGGCGAGGAAGGCTAGTGACACATTTCAATTTCAAATCTTCAATTATGGGATTAATAATGTAAACTTATATTCTGAGTTCTGTGAATTTATTTTTTTTTAGTTTTAGTTTTAAACCCAGCTTAGCGATGCCATACGAGAAACTTACCTGAGGGGTTGGGGGCTCACAGGCCCACATTTCTTTACTACTAAAATTCAAGAAACCATTTTGTTATTGAATCACTGCTTTCTTTGTTATTTATGTAGGTGTAGTTATACAGGGTGTTGCAAAATATCTGTTACAACGATTGCGAGGTGATTCGACAAGTAAAAACAAGGAAAAAATGCCATGTGAAAAATGTCGAAATCGGCACCGTTTTCGAGTGACAGGCATGCGAGAATCGCCGCACGCCATGTATAAAGCACAACAACTCAAGAAGGAAGAAATATATCAATGCAAATAAAGTCGTGCCTGACGAATACAATGGTACAGCAATTTAGGCCTAGTGTAAATTGCGCAAGGGGACTCACAAATAAAGTGGGGAATCCCGTGAAGGAAAATACAGGAAATTTACTACTATTTCTACATAATGGTAAGATCGGAATGTATCCAGTAAAAATGACGACGTATGTCCACTTGTCCCAGTATTGCTGGGACACCGTCCCACACTCGGGAAATAGGAAAATAACTGCAAATATCCTGTTGCACATGGTTCACATTGCGGCACGATGAAGAAAGGAAACTAATTTGTCGCATGTCCCACTACCGCTGGGACACCATCCCGAATGGAAAAAAATAAGGGAAAACCAGGAAAAAAACGTTTTCAATCCCCTAATGTTGACACAATACTTTGCAGTACGAAAACAAAAGTTTAACAATGGCCACATTTCGTCAGGCTGTACATACTACAAATAGAGCTCCCCAAAGAAAGTGGGTAGTCCTCGAAGGAATGAAGACGGAGAATGGCGGGTAAACGCACAAAATGGCATGTAACATTTCCAGGCACAGCACTAAAGGACACTATGCGGTGCTGATAGGGGGTCACAAACACCGGTATACTCAGAGACGTTGTTGAAAATGTCCGCCATTGACTTCAAGACAAAGATGGCATCGGCAAAGCACTGATTGTCTGGTACGCGCAAATACCTCTGGCATGTCACATTTGTCCCAACAGCGGCACTAACACGAGCAACGAGGTCCTCAGCACTTTCCACAGGGGTTTCATACACGAGCCTTTTCATTTCTCCCCACACAAAGAAATCCAGTGGTGTGAGGTCGGGAGAGCGAGGTGGCCACGGTAAAGGTTCACCCCTGCCAATCCAACGATCGCCGAAAATACCCTGGTTCCCCGGTCGAAATGCGCGGGAGCGCCGTCGTGTTGAAACCAGATACGTTGTCTACCTTCCAGTGGCACGTTTTCCAAAAGTTCAGGTAATACGTCATGTAGAAACACCCGATAATTCCCATCACACAAAGTAGAGGGTGAAATGTACGGGCCTATCAAGTGGTCACCTACTACGCCACACCACACATTCACTGCGAACCTATGTTGATGATGGCGCACAATGATTGCATGAGGATTGTCCATATGACAGACGTGGCTGTTGTGGCTATTCAACATGCCGTCCCTGGTAAACATTGCCTCATCGGTCCACAAAACTATTGTTGGGAAATCTGGAATGGCAAGAGTTTGTTGCACGTACGTGCCATTGGCAGAAATCCAAGCGTACGGGAAAGTCCGTGGGCAGTATGTGGTGCAACTTATGTAATTTGTATGGGTGCAATCCCTCCTCTTGAAGAACGCGGAACACATTGCTATGGTGGGTTTGTCGCGTACGAGCAATGACACGTGTGCTGGTGTCAGGACGGTCTCATATCGCGTTCAACACGTCCTCTTCAAATTGCACAGTGCGCACAGTGCGGGGTCTTCCACAATCCCACCTACCGGGTAGTAGAGATCCAGTTTCACGCAGTTGAGTCCTTGAAAGAGTGAATGTGCTGGTAACTGCCTATTGGGAAATCGTTCGTGACACGAACGCCGTGCTTCCCGGCTGTTTCGGTTTGCCTCTCCATAAACGAGATGCATATCAGCAAGCTCGTGGGTAGAGTACTCCGCCATTGTCCTGTTCGAGAACTGACCAGCAACGGGGGCACTTTCCCTCCGAGTGACGGATCACAACTACCGTGATTAGCACCCACGTAATGTCACACGGGTGTCCACGCAGTTGTTGCAAACCGAGAAAGAATACTGGAATACGAGTACGTACCCTACGTACAGTCACGGACACTGCTGGGTTGTAACGACCCTATTGAGGAAGCACTGAATCAAGCCCTCGATGTCTTGCCAACATTGCAATTCTTCGGCTTGTATACCAATCACGGGTATACATAAATCTCTGTAAATTGAGCAGTGATGCCAAAGAGAAATACGAGATGAAGATTGTCGGGCCTAATGTCTCGTGTTCTCGACATGGAATAATACTCGGTTCACGTTACGTTCCTTTATTTAATGTTGTTTGGGAACGAACCTGACGGACTGAGTTTATATTTTCACGTCTTGCATTACACTAAGTTTTATATTTTACAATTATATTAATGCTTGAACGAAAATAATACCTAGAACAACCTCCAACACACGTTCACAACACTGTTGTTACACACATGCACGTGGAAACACACAGACACAACTAAGTTTTAACTTCCTAGTGAATGTCCAAATAACAGTAAAAGGAGAAGCATGATGTGCGAAACATGGGATATTTTACAGAAAGAATGCGTCTATTTTTGACATACGTGGTTTCTATCAATAGACAATGAAACAATTATCAGTGAAATTAAGATGCATTTGTTTTTTCAGGTGTTGAGGAAGGAAACAGACTGACTGGAGAAAATAAAAAGTAGTGTTATTGATAGTGTGTTGGTTAGCGTGCAGAGCTTTCATCAGCATGGCCTGGGTTCGATCCCCACACTGGGCAATTTCTTTTATTTTTTTCTAGCAGTGAACAAGTATATCATATTGTTTTCTAGACATTTTGACGAAAGCATACACATCAAATTTAATATTTTAATCTTTCCTTTCATTTTTCTAACAGGTTCTCTATCACAAGGGATATAGAGATTATCTATCTTGGCGAAGGATATCTTCTCAATGGTTCCGTAGCTACGATTCTCCAGTCCCTTCCA
Organism: Lepisma saccharinum; assembly: GCF_977018435.1. NCBI lineage: Eukaryota > Metazoa > Arthropoda > Insecta > Zygentoma > Lepismatidae > Lepisma > Lepisma saccharinum. The sequence goes on along the minus strand of NC_139235.1, from coordinate 63,304,605 downwards.
TCCACTTGTCTTGTTTATTTACTTTCTTCATATTTACTCACGAAATACCATGAATATAACGAAAACACACAGATATAGTTAAAACCTGAAACACACCTCCCATCGAAGGTTCCAGGCTCGAGTTCTGGAGTTCGATTCCCGGTGGAGGCACATAGTGGTTCGGATCCCACTTTAAACTGTAGGTCCAGTCCCGATTAGCCTTACTGTGCGTAAAGTGGACTTAAAACACCAAATCAATCAATCAATCAATTGAGTTATGTAATTTCTGCGAGGGTGATTATTCCTGGGTGTCTACTTATCATCTTCGTCTAAAAAACATTCCTCGCTATTCCCGTGATTAACCTAGGGAGAGACCAAAGCTACTCAAATAATAAAAGTACAGAAAATGCAAGACACAAGATTGAGAATCTCTATATCCCTTGTGATAGAGAACCTATTAGAAAAATGAAAGGACAGATTAAAATATTAAATTTGATGTGTATGCTTTCGTCAAAATGTCTAGAAAACAATATGATATACTTGTTCACTGCTAGAAAAAAATAAAAGAAATTGCCCAGTGTGGGGATCGAACCCAGGCCATGCTGATGAAAGCTCTGCACGCTAACCAACACACTATCAATAACACTACTTTTTATTTTCTCCAGTCAGTCTGTTTCCTTCCTCAACACCTGAAAAAACAAATGCATCTTAATTTCACTGATAATTGTTTCATTGTCTATTGATAGAAACCACGTATGTCAAAAATAGACGCATTCTTTCTGTAAAATATCCCATGTTTCGCACATCATGCTTCTCCTTTTACTGTTATTTGGACATTCACTAGGAAGTTAAAACTTAGTTGTGCCTGTGTGTTTCCACGTGCATGTGTGTAACAACAGTGTTGTGAACGTGTGTTGGAGGTTGTTCTAGGTATTATTTTCGTTCAAGCATTAATATAATTGTAAAATATAAAACTTAGTGTAATGCAAGACGTGAAAATATAAACTCAGTCCGTCAGGTTCGTTCCCAAACAACATTAAATAAAGGAACGTAACGTGAACCGAGTATTATTCCATGTCGAGAACACGAGACATTAGGCCCGACAATCTTCATCTCGTATTTCTCTTTGGCATCACTGCTCAATTTACAGAGATTTATGTATACCCGTGATTGGTATACAAGCCGAAGAATTGCAATGTTGGCTGGGTTGTCTAGTCACAAGGCGCTTGGTGGTCAGACATCGAGGGCTTGATTCAGTGCTTCCTCAATAGGGTCGTTACAAGCCAGTAGTGTCCGTGACTGTACAAAACTCATTGGTACAATTCAACCACACACACAGGCACAGACTAGACTCCACGCTGCGACACGCAGAACAGACAGGAAGAACAACGGTCGACTACACTCTCTACGTAGTATCCACCAACGCTAATACGTAACAGGTGACCTACACTCCCAGCGCCTCTAGTGAGGCTTTCTGTATCACTTAGCTGAAATCAATCTCAGCGTAATTTGACGGCATAGCGTCATTTTCCGGTGAATTTCCTATTTCCCGAGTGTGGGACATGTGAACATACGTCGTCATTTTTTACTGGCTACATTCCGATCTCACCATTATGTAGAAAATAGTAGTAAATTTCCTGTATTTTCCATCAGGGGATTCTCCACTTTCTTTGAGAGTCCCCTTGCGCAATTTACACTAGGCCTCAATTGCTACACCACTGCATTCGTCAGGTACCAATTTCTTTGTATTCTTTTAATCCGACATTGATATATTTCTTCCTTCTTTAGTTATTGTGCTTTAAACATGGTGTGCGGTGATTTTCGCATGCCTGTTCTCGAAAACGGTGCAGATTTCGACATTTTTTCACATGGCATTTTTTCCTTGCTTTTACTTGTCGAATCACCTCCCAAGCGTTGTAAGAGGTATTTTGCAACAACCTGTATATTATTCATAATAATTGGAATAATTACCAACATTGATAAAAAAAATAATAACCAATTATTGCATTGCATAAGTGTGTCACACACATATTTTATCATTCACTCAACCTAAAAAAATATTAATTTTTCATCAATGCTTTTTTCATATGTAGACAGTAAAATAATAATTTTAATAATAACAAAATTTTCTAGCATTATCAACCAATTGCACACTGTCACTGGCCGGAGTGTCATGAAGAACACACATCCAAAGAGGGGGTGCGGGTGGGTAAATACGCCTGCCAAGTGGATTTTCCCTTCTATATACATTACATTTATGTTTTCGTGAACAAAAGTAATACAGAAAGAGTGCAAACATCCCAGGGAACATTGTAATTAATTTTCAATTTTTTGTAAAAATGTTCCCAGTTCAAGAAACGAGAAACAGCTCTCCCTCTGGTAAGCTAGAAAAATAAACATGCATTTTTCTCACAAGTATGTCGTTACGAGAGGTATCAACATATGTTCGACAATTCACTGTATAACAATTTTGTATAATCGGACATAGAAAGTTTTGTACGTATCTACTATAAAAAATGTTTACAACGACAGAAATGATTGTGTTTCTTTGTAGAAAGCAGTAAAACATATTTAAAATTTCAGTTGGTTTATTTGATAATTGTATGTCTATTTACTTAGAATCTTCGCGACAATTGAAAAAGTTCTCAACATTACATCAAATCTTCCCGAACCCTTTGGGATTTGAGTACCACAGGTTAAGAACCTCTGTTTTGTAGTATTTAATCTTCACAAAAGATGGCAGAACTTAACAATCACTTACTACAAAACTATTATTCTACTATAAACTTCTTCAAAACATAACCTTTCATAAAAATATAATCCAATCAGAGAAAGCAACTAACGTAGTGTAAAGTAAGTCTCAAAATATTACAATTTACGCAAAAAAAGACGTTAAATGAAGCAATATCGCTGGTAGGAATTATAAAATAAGATTTAAAGAGAAATGAACACATAGTGTGTTAATTTTGTGATCTAGAAAAAGACATAAAACCAGTTAAAAAGTATATAATTTTGAAAATAAATATTTCAATAAAGTTCAACTCGCGTAAATGCACAGTTAAGCAAATCGGTATCTACACAAACAGCTTTGAAATGTGCCTCCAAAGGAATTGGAATCCATTACCCCATGATTACGAACTGATGATGTACCTACTACGCCATTGGAAGACAAATAACATTTCAATAAAATATGCCATTCCAGTGGTGCAGTGGTAACATCTCTGCCTTGAAATCTAAACATCTGAGATTCGATGCCCAGTAGAGGTTCAGAGTGGTTGGAATTCCACTTTAAACTGTAGGTCCAGTCCCTATTACCATATCTGTGCTTAAAGTAAACATAAAACAACTACTCAACAAGATTTCAATGAAGTGGTCACTTGTGAGAAATTTATATCAACAAATTAGAAATATTTAGTTCAACCAATTACTCAATAATCTGAATATTTGTAAAATACAAAAATGAATATTTGTCAACATTCAATTCATTAAAAAATAATAAAACTCATAAATATAAACTTTTATTATCGATATAAATACACATTTCAAAAAAATAATCACACCATAATGAAATTTCAGGGAGTATATTGCTGCCAAATTTATTCGTGGAAAACTCTGTCCACTTTCACTTTAATGCAAGTAACTTGTGGAATAAATTCTTCTAAAAAAAGAAGACATTTATAAATAATTAAAAATATATTAATTTGTATTGTGTTTTGAAGAAAAACTTATGCACCGTTGTTGAAGGCTCCATCTTCATCATCGCCAGAAAAAGACATATACCCAGTGGTCGAGGACGTCTTCTTGATTCGCCGCCAGAAAAAGACATATACCCAGTTGTCGAGGGCGTCTTGTTGATTCGTCGCCAGAAAAAGACATATACCCAGTTGACGAGGGCGTCTTCTTGATTCTGCGCCAGAAAAAGACATATACCCAGTTGTCGAGGACGTCTTCTTGATTCTGCGCCAGAAAAAGACATATACCCAGTTGTCGAGGACGTCTTCTTGATTCTGCGCCAGAAAAAGACATATACCCAGTTGTCGAGGACGTCTTCTTGATTCTTCGCCAGAAAAAGACATATACCCAGTTGACGAGGGCGTCTTCTTGATTCTGCGCCAGAAAAAGACATATACCCAGTTGTCGAGGGCGTCTTCTTGATTCTGCGCCAGAAAAAGACATATACCCAGTTGTCGAGGGCGCCTTCTTGATTCTTCGCCAGAAAAAGACATATACCCAGTTGACGAGGGCGTCTTCTTGATTCTGCGCCAGAAAAAGACATATACCCAGTTGTCGAGGACGTCTTCTTGATTCGCCGCCAGAAAAAGACATATACCCAGTTGTCGAGGGCGTCTTGTTGATTCGTCGCCAGAAAAAGACATATACCCAGTTGTCGAGGACGTCTTCTTGATTCTGCGCCAGAAAGAGACATATACCCAGTTGTCGAGAGCGCCTTCTTGATTCTTCGCCAGAAAAAGACATATACCCAGTTGACGAGGGCGTCTTCTTGATTCTGCGCCAGAAAAAGACATATACCCAGTTGTCGAGGACGTCTTCTTGATTCTTCGCCAGAAAAAGACATATACCCAGTTGTCGAGGACGTCTTCTTGATTCTGCGCCAGAAAGAGACATATACCCAGTTGACGAGGGCGTGTTCTTGATTCTTCGCCAGAAAAAGACATATACCCAGTTGTCGAGGGCGCCTTCTTGATTCGTCGCCAGAAAAAGACAAATACCCAGTTGATGAGGGCGTCTTCTTGATTCGCCGCCAGAAAAAGACATATACCCAGTTGTCGAGGGCGTCTTCTTGATTCGTCGCCAGAAAAAGACATATACCCAGTTGTCGAGGACGTCTTCTTGATTCGTCGGCAGAAAAAGACATATACCCAGTTGTCGAGGACGTCTTCTTGATTCTGCGCCAGAAAAAGACATATACCCAGTTGACGAGGGCGTCTTCTTGATTCTTCGCCAGAAAAAGACATATACCCATTTTTCGAGGGCGTCTTCTTGATTCGTCGCCAGAAAAAGACATATACCCAAATGATGAGGGCGTCTTCTTGATTCGCCGCCAGAAAAAGACATATACCCGGTTGTCGAGGGCGTCTTCTTGATTCGTCGCCAGAAAAAGACATATATCCAGTTGACGAGGGCGTCTTCTTGATTCGCCGCCAGAAAAAGACATATACCCAGTTGTCGAGAGCGTCTTCTTGATTCGTCGCCAGAAAAAGACATATACCCAGTTGTCGAGGGCGTCTTCTTGATTCGTCGCCAGAAAAAGACATATACCCAGTTGATGAGGGTGTCTTCTTGATTCGCCGCCAGAAAAAGACATATACCCAGTTGTCGAGGGCGTCTTCTTGATTCGTCGCCAGAAAAAGACATATACCCAGTTGCCGAGGGCGTCTTCTTGATTCGTCGCCAGAAAAAGACATATACCCAGTTGTCGAGGACGTCTTCTTGATTCTGCGCCAGAAAAAGACATATACCCAGTTTTCGAGGGCGTGTTCTTGATTCTTCGCCAGAAAAAGACATATACCCAGTTGTCGAGGGCGCCTTCTTGATTCGTCGCCAGAAAAAGACATATACCCAGTTGTCGAGGGCGTCTTCTTGATTCGCCGCCAGAAAAAGACATATACCCAGTTGTCGAGGGCGTCTTCTTGATTCGTCGCCAGAAAAAGACATATACCCAGTTGTCGAGGGCGTCTTCTTGATTCGTCGCCAGAAAAAGACATATACCCAGTTGTCGAGGACGTCTTCTTGATTCTTCGCCAGAAAAAGACATATACCCAGTTTGCGAGGGCGTGTTCTTGATTCTTCGCCAGAAAAAGACATATACCCAGTTGTCGAGGGCGCCTTCTTGATTCGTCGCCAGAAAAAGACATATACCCAGTTGTCGAGGGCGTCTTCTTGATTCGTCGCCAGAAAAAGACATATACCCAGTTGTCGAGGGCGTCTTCTTGATTCGTCGCCAGAAAAAGACATATACCCAATTGTCGAGGGCGTCTTCTTGATTCGTCGCTAGAAAAAGACATATACCCAGTTGTCGAGGACGTCTTCTTGATTCTTCGCCAGAAAAAGACATATACCCAGTTTTCGAGGGCGTGTTCTTGATTCTTCGCCAGAAAAAGACATATACCCAGTTGTCGAGGGCGTCTTCTTGATTCGTCGCCAGAAAAAGACATATACCCAATTGTCGAGGGCGTCTTCTTGATTCGTCGCTAGAAAAAGACATATACCCAGTTGTCGAGGGCGTCTTCTTGATTCGTCGCCAGAAAAAGACATATACTCAGTTGTCGAAAGCGTCTTCTTGATTCGTCGCCAGAAAAAGACATATACCCAGTTGACGAGGGCGTCTTCTTGATTCGTCGCCAGAAAAAGACATATACCCAGTTGTCGAGGACGTCTTCTTGATTCTTCGCCAGAAAAAGACATATACCCAGTTTTCGAGGGCGCGTTCTTGATTCTTCGCCAGAGGAAGATATATATGGGCTGTTAATGGGGGTAATGAATGTCAACCTTAAAGCATATACATATTTCACACTAATTTCGTTGCAATTACAGTAATTTATGTTAATTATTATAAGGACGTTGCAGGAAAACTTCAAATAGAAAGAGTGTCTTTTTGAAGAGATAATACTTTTATGGGGAGAAATAGACCTCGTTTGCCCCCTGGGCGAAAAAAATGCCTTGCTTGCCCCTCCCTGGAAAAAAATTCTGTATACGTCCATGTGACAATCTTTTTACTACTTTTTCTATTTTTTTTTAATAAGGTAGGTGAGCCATAGGTAGCCCCTGTTCCGAAGGTGGCCCACAGAACGAAAATCATATTATTATTTAACACATATAACAAATGACATTACATTAATATACCCAGTCCAACTCAGGTTCACCATGCAGAAAACCAATAGTCCCGGGCTGCCAGTAGCCATTTTATTTTACATATTGTAGACCCCTGGCGTCGTAGGGACTGTGCAGACCACAGGAAAGGCGCGATGGGTGGGCGAGGATAGGCAAGCGCCCACCCAAAATTTCCCCTTCCCACCTGATTGGCCACCCAAATAAATTCAAGAAGTATTAATAGGTATTTTGAGAAATACGAATACTTCAATAAAAATATATTCTTGTCTTGACTCCATGCACATTTTTCTTACGAATATTGTCGATACGTGAAAGGCATCATCCTGTACGAAGTTTCGCTGCCTTTGGATTTACATTAGTTTACCGTATAAGAAAATATGGTGAGGGATAATACCTAATATTTGTAATTAATCATATCCCATATTTAAGACTTGAATCATAAGACTTATGATCGAGTTAACACTTCTCTGACTACAAATATTTATTTCAATATCTATCTACAGCCAAAGTGCACTTTTCCCGAGGTGGGAGGAGTACAAAATCATACAGGAAGAATATATAGAAAAAACAAACAAATGAATAAAAACATCTTCACATTACTTCCACATACGAGGAGCGATCAGGTTTCTCTGACCCTAACATAGAAGGAATGACGTTATGATTGATTTTTTATTTTGTTATTTTTTAGTGCTTTCATTCTGAATTGCAAGTTTGAGTAATGTACAGTTTTCTTTTTACAGGGGTTTAACTGAGTGAAGTTTGTCACGCGCTAAAAGTTAACTAAACTCAACTGAACTAAGCAACGCAACAACGCGGAATCGCTCCCCGTGACACCTGTCACGCGGATTAAACATTACATGAATTATAATACGGTCAGGATAAGTGCCTACAGTCGGAGTTACCGAGAATAAACCTAGGAGGATTTGATTTAAGTACCTGAAATGACGTGACATAGTACTACGGTGGTTCTGAATATACACATATATTAAAGCACAGATAAATACACAGTACATCTTGCCCTCTTTCACTCGATCTCACATTCATACACTCATTCCATGGCATATTGCGACAATATGATAATTACAAAGGTTAGATTAATTAATATTTTGACTGTATTCATGCTATTTCTTGGCTACCTTGCCGTTTACAATTTACCGTTTAGGATTTTAAGTATAAAGTGAATAATTGTTCCTTGTGCGAACCCCTTTTATCTTTTCTGAAGGTATAAATATATTTCAATGAACTATTGTTTGCTGTTAACATAAACTCTGATCTACAACATTGATTGTCCGCCGGAATACCGATGTCTAGTTATGCCCTAGCACTGATTTAAGTTATGCAATTATTTGATTTACGCAGATTCGCGGTGGATTGGCGTCATCTCTCTCACACACGCACATGGTTGGATCTTACCTTCGCGGCAATCCCTCTGACCTGGGTAGGGTGAAAGTGGTCCTACAGTTTTGGAAGACGTCTGCACTCCATTGTTGTTGCACTTCGCGGTTATCCTGGTTGGCGAAAATGGATCTCCCGGCAGTTCCGCATGGCATCATCGGATCCTGGCTTCACTCGTTCACTTCACAGGGACGTCCATGACGGTACACCTACACTGTCGACTCCATACGACAACTAGCGCAGTAGTAGGTCAGTCCTTCGCGGTTTCACATGGACTCACATGGCTATTAAATGTTATTAACTTCTGCTAACTTAGGACGTTGTTTCGGACGATTGACACAGGTGGACGTGTCTGGCGTTATTCTCACATACCACGCGTATGTGCACGTATGCGTTGACGGCGAGGGGGAAACGACCCCCCTGGGTCTACTCTGCTCTACTCCATGGCTCTAAAACACTCACTCGAGGAAAAAACAAATCCAGACCTCGAGTCTGATTGAGACTCGCAGCTAGGTCGCGCGTAGCTCACACTCCGGTGGCGATTGTAGGCAAACTGTTTTCTCGCTATTCCGAATCATCCCTTTTATTCCAGATTTGAATGAGGGGACGTTCTAGTCTCTGTGTCTAGGTGCTTATTTATTGTTCCTGGTGCTTTGACCGTTGTCCTCCTATCCTGGTTAACGCTCACTCCGGTCCTTAACCTCTGGTAGCAGCCCCTCGTGCAGAGATTAGGTTAAATCCTCGGCCATTGAATCCAGCGATGAATCTTTAATAATTCTTAACTCCCGTATTTCTGTTCTGATTAAGCTCAAATCTTGGAATCAGTACTTTCATGATGTGGTCTTCCGCTGGTTAAAATGTCATCCAATTCGGTCCATTGGTTTAGAAGTTGCTCTTTTCCCCCATAAGAATTCATGTAAATCCGAATTCGGGTGAAAAACTGTGGTTGAGCAAGTTAGTGTTGGCTAAGACAGTCGCTAGACACCTGTATTCGCGACGGATTTTAATATTACCAATTGTAATTAATTCTTAATAACGGGCAATTAGATTAATTACCTGTTACTCAATATTTGACCGTTATAAGTTGTGTCAATGTGCCAGAATGCAGAAAACTGAGGTGAGAGCGGTGATCAAATATTTTGTGAAGAAGAAATGGATGGTATCCAAAATTCATGAGGACTTGGTGGATACACTAGGGGATACTGCTCCTTCATACAGTATGCTGAAGAGATGGTTTCGTGAGTTTAATTGTGGGAGAGAGTCGTGTGAGGATGAACATGCAGGTGGAGCACCAAAAACTGCCATGACGACCGAAAACATTAACGAAGTCCACGATATCGTGCTGAAGGATCGTCGAGTCACTATCCGTCATGTTGCTGAGATGTGTGGCCTATCATATGGCACTGTACAAAACATAATTACCCAGAAATTGCAAATGAAAAAAAAAATGCTGCAAGATGGGTTCCTCGAAACCTCACCCCAGATCAGAAGCGCACCCGAGTGCTCATCAGTCTAGAACTTCTTGACAAGTTTCGTGCTGATGTAGACGATTTCCTTACCCGATTTATAACTATGGATGAAACATGGGTCCATCACTTCGACCCAGAAACAAAATCACAAAGCATGGAGTGGAAAAACCCACATTCTCCACCAACGAAGAAGGTCAAGGTGCAAACGTCAGCCAAGAAGATGATGGCTTCAATTTTCTGGGACTGCAAGGGTATCCTTCTTGTGGACTATCTACAAAGAGGCCAAACCATCACTGGCACATACTACAGTGACCTCATCAAGAAAAAGAGGCGTGGGATGTTGACCCGTGGTGTGCTCCTTCACCAGGACAATGCACCTGTCCACACCTCACGCATTGCGAGGGCCGCTATAGCAGATGCATCTTTCGAATTGCTGCCCCACCCACCCTATTCCCCAGATTTGACTCCCAGTGATTTCCATTTGTTCAAGCATTTGAAGAATGACATTCGTGGGCAAAAATTTTCTGATGATTCTGAGGTAGTAAGAGATGTGGACTCATGGTTGGAGGACCAGTCGGAAGAATTTTTTTTGCAAGGTATCCAGGCGTTGGAGCGCCGATGGGATTTGATTTTGAATTAAAAATTTTGGGAGCGTCAGCACTTAGGCTATTGTGCTCCCGTCACATTATACGGGGGCCAGCCCCTTATCATTACAAATAACAACTCTAGCGTTGCATAACTAAAAATGTTAAAATGTTCTGACTTCTGTTAAAAGCTGAGGCCGTAAACGGGCACTCAGCACACACAAGGACAACAAACAGGACAACACACACAAAATTATACTGGCCATAGTGCCAGTCGTCAGAGCCTCGTTAGTCTTTAGTCCAGGGTGCACTACGTGGAAGTGAGGTTGACTTTTGGGCGCCTACGTGGAAGGTCACCCCTTACACCCCAGCACCGATGGGAGAAGTGCATTGGAGTTGCAGGGGAGTATTTTGAAAAATAAAAAAAAATTAAACCCTATTGCCGCTCTTTCTATGTTAGGGTCAGAGCAACCTGATCGTCCCTCGTAGTATGCAAAAGAACTTCGATTCATGACTAGACTTCTTTCACGAGAGGTTTTGTGCAATGGGCGACTTTTTCGCTCGTGTGGCAATTGTCAGTCACTGAAACTGTTTCTAAGAGTTTCAAAGCGCGGTAAACAAGAAAGACTCCATTGATATGAAGGTAAGGTGTGAACAGAAGAAGAATTGCCACATAGCTACAATGATCAAATTTCATTTTTTGCCTAAGTTACTTAAACGTGTTTGTTTTCTCAGTCTCTAGGTATATTTCTATTGAACCACATCGATCATCTCATTTTCCTGCATCAGTCAAGTCACGATTTCAACAAGTGATGACATTGATTTTTCAATGTTCATTTTGCACATATTCCTTTCTTTTTACAATTTTTAGGTTTATTTTGTGTGAAAATTCAGGTTTTTATGCGAGGAAAGTTTAATGCAGAATGAACAAAAGTACTTTGAAACATTAAATAAATACAAAGATTCATACAGGCGGCTACACGTATCGATTTGGAACACCCCTATGAGCCAAGTAAAAGGATCATTAAGCCTGAACGAAGAAGCAATGCTCTTTCAGTTAAAAAAACAACTCATTATTAAAGTTGAATATTCAAAATCATTCATTTGAATTATGGACAAAAACTAAAAAGTATGTCTTCACTATTGTCGGGGTTGTCATACTTTCTGTCATTATCCTTCAATGGTTAACAACATTGTATCGCAAGGAAAAAACAAGTTATTTCGTTTTGGAAAGTACGTCAGTAGTAGCAAATAAAGGCGGGCAGTTGAAATTTGCGCAACTATAAATGTCGAATTTCGGTATAACTTGCTTTCCGAATCTAAAACGCTAAAATTACATTTCAAATAGTTTTGCTGCAGGTTGCTCCATTCCATGAAGTATTAGGCCTTGTTCCTCTCCAAGGGCCGGCGCTAGTTCCACACATACAAATACTTCTTGTAGCCTTCTCCGTCTCTTGCATTTGTAAAGAATTTGTTCCATATTTTTCATAATTGTCGCATGAATTAAGCAATATAATCTAATCCTAATCTACACCTATGGGCGCTATTCACCGGATGTTTACATTTCTGTGCTTCCTTGGCGCTGGCGGGGACTGCACTTCCGGTTTTGGAAAGAATAACATTGAATTCAATGGTGTAAAGGCAGTGTCTTCGGAAAAGGCGACAATATTTGTATGGCTTTTAGTTTCAACGCGAGATAGGGAACAAACAATTGTTCTCAGGTATCTATGCATCGTTTTCAGACAGACCCGATACGGAAAAATCAGTGGATTTAGGTAGTAAAGCGAAAATTCCCTCTGAAAATTTGCATCGTTCATTTCAAGTTGCAAAAAAGCAGAAAGTTTGTTGGTCACTTGGTTTGTATTCGAACTGAGTAATCAATGTAAAATATGCATTAGATCGAAAAAAATAGTGAAAAATACAGGAACCAGGATATATTTTCATATTATACCATTTGATCCAAAGAATAAATGGTTCCACAGTTTTCAGAATTCGAAAAATTATAATTTTAGATGAGTTCACACAATGTAAACTTTGTGAGCATTTTCTTTCTAACTTCTAAAGTCCTTTCTTGAACGACACTTGGAAACGTTAATAACAAAATACAATAACTGTATGGAAAATAGTTGTGCTGGATATATTCACTTAGCTTGTGGATCGAATAGCTAGATAATAATTGATTGATTGATTGATTGATTTAGTTTATTTTACTTCGCGTTTTGTGCCTTTTGGCTAATTTGCGAAGATGGGGATGAGTGATGAAATGATGAAATTGATGAATGGACATTCACAAACAGCCAAGCCCGAGTGGGATTCGAACCCGGGACCCTTGGCGTCGCAGATATAGATAATAATAATACACAACAACAATAATAATAAATTTCGATTAAAATTTACTTAATTAGGTTATATTATTAGTGTATAACAATTTTAACAGTAGTAATTATTATCATTTATTTTACTATTGTAATCGAAGTATTTCAATGTTTATAATTAATGTAAGGTTCATTTCAACCTGGAGAAGCCTTTTGAAAAACGAAACTGTTGATAGAAGATCAACATTGCCTTGGAAAATAGTGTTGTCCCTTATATCTGCATCCAAAAGATCCGGGAGCTTCCCAATTTTTTTAGGAACTTTTGTTTCTCTTTAGCTATCACTTAAAAATTTTTAAGTGATCCAAATTGTATCCGATCTTTTATAACAAAATAAACTCGAAGACAATCTGTATTCCACTAGTTTACATTGGGAACTTGGCCAAACCGGAAGTTCCATCCACGCCATCGACAATCGAATTGTCAGATCGATCTTTTTTTATTGAAGATTAGGCACACACAATTTCTACGATCTTTTTTTTTTTGATTACTCAGGAACATCTCCCATACTCTGTCCCGGCTGTATCTGTAAACAAGTCTCTGCGCAAGTAGTGACGCGAGACGACTCCATCAATGAACATGTGAGAGGGAATGGGATTGCGTGAAGGGGGAAGCGACTGTAGTTATCAGTATCCGCAGCAGCGTGTACTGCTTCGCTCTGCACCCTCAATTTTCCCATTCTCTGCCGCTATGCGTGGCCTTGCTCCAGAGATATACGGGACAGAGTATAAATGTCAACCTTTCTTCCACGTTACACTCTGGACTGTATTTTGCAGACTAATGAGACTCTGGCGTGTATACTCACATCCAGTATAATCCTCTGTGGACCTTATTTTGTGATCTGCCCATGTGTGTTTGTGATTCATCTATTTCATCTTATCGCAATTCATCTTTTTCTTCGCGATTAGCCAAAAGTGGAAGAAAACCAAAGTCAAATCAAACAAATCAATTAATCTAATCTGCTTCGGTGAAGTATTCGCGATTAAAATTGCCACCTGAGCGCTAGTGTCGCTTCCAATATGGCCGCTCTATGTAGAATAAATCTTTTGTTTACATTCAGCAGTAGTACGAAATAGCAGCGTGTTGTCATGGCTGGTATGGTAGAAACGTCGTTTAATTTACGCAATATTTTTAAATATTGCTAATTCGATGTGAATTCCAGGAACTCTAACGAAGGTGAAGCTGTGCTGAGAACGAAGAATTTAATTATGATAGGCAAAAATAACAGGGAAAACGCAGACGAAACTAATGTATACGCAATGGTTCTTCAAAGCAGTGCTGTATCATCTGCACCTCATGTTGTAACTGGGATTCTCGGAAATTATTTGAAAATAAAGAAATTGGAATTGACCTATACTTGAAAAGCTGACAGGAGAAAATTGCGAACATATCGTTGCAGTTCTTTCTCGATAATATTCATGATTTCATGACCAGGCTATCACTGAAAAAGGAGATCGTACTGAATGAAACAGCTACATTATCATGTTCATTTTCTTTTTCTGGATACATTTGACATTCATTCATTCTCAAAATATTTTATCTTCTCTCTTAATCGACTTGCACCTGTTCCAAATTTCACACATACATAATACACATGGATGCATTGGGTAAGACGCTTCAAGTCTTTTCGATAGAAAAAAATATTTATAAAGTATAATTTAAAACTTTATATAATATATATGTACCAGACTCGTGCATTCTTCGTAACGTCCTTACCGAATTACAGTGTTTTCCCCCATGCGAATCTTCTGTCAATCAATTACGTTTTCCCTGATTTATTTACAAATTTCATTTTGTTGATTCCACGTGCTGGAAACACATGAACACTTTTCATTTGTTCTGACCCATAAAACGATTTAGAGCCAAAAAAAAACTGAACAGTAGATCCTACTCTTTCGCATATTCTCCATGCTTTAAACGACTTCAACGCAACGTATCCTACATAGAGTAGTTTCTGAAAATCCCACCAGATGGCATATCGGTTAATTTTAATCGCCGAATAGTTTATATTAAAAAGGGATAAGACAAAATATCCACTTACAGAGTGAAGTATACAGTGAGCAGTTGAAAGGCATGGGCAGGGAGAGACAATGAAGGAAAGGGACACATAAATGAGAGAAATAGGAAGGTTATATTACGATTCACAGAGGGAAGATAGGAATGATAGCCAAGCATCTTTACAACAGGTGACGACATGGAGTCACTTCCTACTCTTTCCTAGATTGGAGTGGATAGGGAAATTTAATCAGAAGATTTGGCGAACCGATTACCCGTGCGCAAGCATGTATGTGTGTGAAAGCGAGAGGGAGGGGGGGGGTAATACAAGCAGAAGAGATTGTAGAAAAAGATAAATATGATTCACAACAGCAAAGAGAAAAGGCGAATAAAATACAAAGGAATTCAGGAGAGGAAGAGAGAATACATGTTTGTAAAACTATTAAACTTTATATCTGCCCACTCTAATTTATCAAAATATCCTGCTCACCCGGTCAAACTTTTTTTGCGCCGCCCCTGGCAGACCAGTCCTCCACAGAGATCGGCTGTTCGCCGTTACTGTCTATAATGCATGTCAACAATCAAAAGTTTGACACCAACAATTTTCTCTAATAAGATGTAGAAACGTGAATACACATGAATAAATATATTTTCTTGAGCACAAGCATCAGAAGTGATCTCCTTCTCCAGGAAATTCACTTTCGAGTGTCGTCTCGCACCACAAGAAGCACTCAGCTTTTCGCTTGTCAAGAGCCAAGATTATGCATCATCCAGCGTTCCACAGACTATCAGGCCAATACAAAACTTTAGAACTTTAAAACTTTGTGAAAATCAGTCATGACTTAAAAGGGTATTGTGTAAAAAATATACTTTTTACTTTAACTAACTAACTCACTTGCATTCTTAAACCCGAAGGTTTATGGCTGCAGCAACACAAGTCTTCCGTCTGTTCCTATCCTGGGTAAGATGAATCCAATCTTTTCCATCTTACCGATTTCCTTTAGGTCCATCTCAACGTTATCCCTCCATCTTCGTCTTGGTCTTCCTACAGATCTCTAACGATCAGGTTTCCCAACAAGAATCCTGTAAACTCTTCTTTCCTCTCCCATTCGTGTCACATGACCTGCCTACCTAAGTCTTCCTGATTTAATTATTCTAATAATATCTGGACATGAATACAAATTATGTATTCTAACATATGTAACCTTCTCATCTTCCCTCTATCTCCTCATCCCGGCCGTGCCCCACAAAAGGATAACACACCTAGAATGTAGGCATCCCCGCTGAACCTGATCTGCTGAATTCAACACAAGATGTTTTGTCAAATTGCCACGAGATGATGCTAAGTGTTCCTATCTCAAGGAAGGAACAAACTAGAAGGTCTAGAAATTGATTCCTTCCAGATAACAGGCAGTGGATATAGAAAAATGTAATGTAATAAATCAGCATTTTGCAACTATAACGTTGTGGGTCAGCACCACTGGGCTTACCATACTAAAGTACAGGCGCATACGATTAGTACATTATACAGGTAATATTACTTTGTCTCCAGGCACGTATCTAGAAATATGTTACAATATATAACACTATATTTATAAGAACAAATCTTATCAATAATTACAATTTTCTTATCAATCTCGAGAATTATTTTAGTCCAACCAATTTATATATATATATTTTAAGGTCTTAAGTTAATGACCTTCGAAGTCATTATTAAAAGGTATTCTTTTAGACCTTAATACATATAAGTATTACCTTGAAATTGCAGTCCAAAATTATATATTAGCTATAAAGCCAAAATTAATGAGAGAGTTACATGACGGTACAGGATACAACAGCGCATTATGAAATAATTTACATAAAAACAAGTGCCCTGGCAATGAAATTAATGTCAAATAGATAAAGAATTGAATTGATGTTATATGCAGTTGGAAAAATGTATTTATTTCATTATTTAATTTTAGTAAATACGTTCTTGCTGTCCTTCAAAGCCGTACGATCCCAATATAATTCTTGCCTTCCAATACGTTCAGAGGAAATTAATAATTGATTACACAACAAGTGATAAAGAAGTAAATTTTCATTATTTAATTTTAGTACATGGTAAGTCTTCCGGGGGGGTCCGGACCCCCCTTCCATAAATATACGTGCTTGTTTGTCTCAAGTAAGTGGTTGTGTGAATTACTCAGAGGTTTGAATTATAGATAATGCTTCTGGTTTTGAGTATAGTATCTAAAATAAAGTACGTAAATATAATATTTTTTCTAGCAGCTTGTTTATAAAGTGTTACAAAGTGTTACTAAGTCATCAGTGCGATCTGAGGACGTCCTCTATTTGTAGTTAGCAAAAATGTCCTCGGTTTGCTGGTGTGTAAACATGTGCAGTTACTCGATTTAATCAGGTACGTGCGCACACATGCCATGAATGCATATGGAGTTATACAGCTCCACATATTCTTGATCTCGGCCATAGTTGGGATGTGATCAGCATCACGCACGGCCGCCTTTACCCGCGAGGGTTGCTCCCAGGCCCCAGGTATCCATTGATACGAGGCTGGGTGGACCTCAGGATCGCGCAGAAACAGAAGGAAGACTGGAAAAATTACTGGTTGAGATTACCTGATTATAATCAGGGGTAGAGAAATAATTCAAGCAACCCCTTTTCCCCACGAGCCAGCATTTTATGTACAGGTATATATGTATGTATATTTGCTAATGCTGACTATGAAAGCGATGAATTCAATCAAGATGAATCTACACATTTTGAAATGTGATCTTAGAACATTTAATTTATTAATTCATACAAGACTAGATTAATAGTAATTGATTCTTGCGCCGAAGTGGCCTCCTAAACCAGGCAACAGCATGAAATAACTAAGCAACACATTCCAATATATAGCCGACTCTACATATCACTGCAGATTATTAAAAATTCGACTAGCAACAGTGCAAAAAAATTGCCATGTTTATTGTTCTGATTTAATGATAAACATGATGCAGACAACTCATTTATTTTTAAAAAAAATAATGGAAATTTTCAAAAGTGAGCTCGAAATTTAAAAAAGAGAACTTGGAACTTAATTTGAAAATCCAGGCGCCAGGTGCAAATTTTCAGACTCCGTGGCGACTGGTCGCCCTGTACTTTTCTACCCCTGATTATAATAACTAACGGACACACACACAAACAGAACGCGTGGCTAGAGAAACAACCCTGGCACCGCGTGCTTCAGTAACCGTAACGTCATGCTTACAGTCAACGGCAAAGATAATGGTAGGCAAATTGTCCACCACTATCCTCATTACTTTTTAATTCTACATCTTGTATTGTTTTAAGGAATGAAACTATTTTGGTTGGAAGCAGGCATTTTTCTCTGCTTATTGACGTCTTTATTTCACTTCATTGCCTTCACATTGTGTAATTCAGACCGAATGAATATAGTGGTGGACAATTTGCCTACTGTTTCTCTCGCCGTTGGATGTACAAACCGTTATTTTTAAAGAGAATATGGGGCATGCTTTATTAGATTGATTTGCTTTATTTTACTTCACTTTTCTGTAACTTTTCGAAAAAATGATGATGATGAGCGATGATATAAAATTGAGGAAGGGGCAGTCACAAAGAACGCACTTGTCCAGGGCGGGATTCGAACCCTGCGTGCTTTATTTATATCTTATGATTCTAGGATAACGTGCGACGCTTTTACAATTCGAAAAAAAACACATAAAACATTTTCTGTCCACGAGTTTTATAAGTACTATTGTTAACCTTAGTAGGAATCAAATGTGTAATAACTGTAGTGCAACCTCAACGTGAAATATGGTATGACCAGTTAATGTAAGGGCTGTAAGGAGCGACTTCTCACGGTACTCAACCACCTGTGTTCCACGCGGTACAGCAACACACCGTCGACTGCATTGTTACCGACTAACAAGTATCTGGACCCACATCCAGCATAATCCTCTGCTGAGCTTGTGTCCTGTCCATGTGTCTTTATGCGATTGGTTATTTATTTATTTATTGTGTTTGCGATTGTCCTTTATTAATTTCATCTTATCATCACTAATCTTCTTGATTAGCCGAAAGTGGTAGAAAGTCGAAGTAAAATAAACCAAAATCAAGCTAGTATCAACAATTAACATTTGTCACATGTTGCTTTGGTTTAAAACGTCGTATTTCTGTCATTGTTCAAATGAGATGTGATATTCTTGTATTGACACTTTAAGGCCTCAAACTACAGTTTACAAACGAATATGCATAACTATAATACAATGTTAATAACGCGTGTGTTATATTCTAGGCTATATTCACACAAGAAGACAACGTTGCAACAGTGACGTGCCCAAGAAGGTGGGGGGTGAGAATCATAACCCCTCTTTGGCCCAGAATTAAGAAAAAAAGCGGAAAAGGTGACAAAAAGAGGTTGACTACTAAACAAAAAAAACACGTAGCCCCTCCTTTCCAAAATCCTGGGCACGCCACTGGTTGGCAATAAGTGCAAAGACGTGACTCACCTTCACTTTTCCTTGTCTTCAGATACCAGAGTTAATAGCCATCACCTTCCCAAAGTTGATCCTCGAAAACACTAAATAAATGCTCTAATAGGCAAGTTCAAATCATAACTATAGGAAACATAACAATGATGAACAAATTGTTACAACGGAATTATTATATTGTTTGCACGAGCATTGTTATGTAAGGTTTTCTGAGATAAGGGGTTGGCGATTTTATTTAAAGTTTTTTTAAAAAATTTTATGTATATAATATAATGGACTAAAAATACCGTGAATTACAGGCGGAGTTTTGTCAGCCCACTTGAGGGGGGGGGGGTTATCTGGGGCTAATATTATTCATGCTTTTATCCATTACGAAAATCATCACGGGCATTCTCCTTGGGGAATAGGTGATCCCACGTCATCACATCCTGAAGAAATGGAATATCTGTTGATGTCGATTTGATTTGATTAAAATATCCTGGGTACGGGCCTTATACCATCATATACAGAATAAAGATAAAACACGAATGCAATACTACAAGTATGGAATCTTATTGATCATTATTAATAGAAAGCAAGAATTAAATAAAATCTAACACTTAACAGTTGGGCTGAAAAGTTCATAGGCTGACTCATAGATGGCGTTACTTGAATTAAATCCATGTGATTTTTACTTAGTACTAACCTTCAAAAGATACGTGTATAAATTTCACAGCTGCCGGATAATTAGTTCGTGAGATATAGCATTGTGAGTGAAGCAGCTTTTGTTATTGTGAAAAAATGGATAAAAAAGAATTTCGTGTGTTAATAAAGCATTGCTTTTTGGCGAAAAAAAATACTGTTGAAGCCAAGGCTTGGCTTGATAAACATTATTCGGACTCTGCACCAGGAAAATCAACCGTTGAGAAGTGGTTTGCTAAATTTAAACGAGGCGAAATGAGCATCGAAGACGATGCATGCAGTGGACGCCCCAAAGAGGCTGTTACCGACGAAAACATCAAAAAAGTCCACAAAATAATTTTAAATGATCGTAAAGTGAAGTTGATCGAGATAGCTGAGACTTTAAAAATATCAAAGGAACGTGTTGGACATATTGTGCATGAATATTTGAACATGCGAAAGCTGTGTGCAAAATGGGTGCTGCGCGTGCTCACAATCGATCAAAAGCAACAACGTTTTGATGATTCGGAGCAATGTTTAGCGATATTCAACCGTAATAAACACGATTTCTTCCGTCGATATATTACAATGGATGAAACATGGCTCCATAACTACACTCCAGAGTCCAATCGACAGTCAGCCGAGGGGACTGCACGTGATGAACCGAATCCAAAGCGTGGAAAGACGCAACAGTCGGCTGGCAAGGTTATGGCATCAGTATTCTGGGATGCGCATGGTATTATATTCATCGATTAACTCAAAAAGGGCCAGACCATCAACAGCGATTATTACATAGCGTTGTTGGAGCGTTTAAAGGATGAAATCACGAAAAAACGGCCCCGTTTGAAGAAGAAAAAAGTGCTGTTTCATCAAGACAATGCACCGTGTCACAAATCAATGAAAACGATGGCAAAATTATATGAATTAGACTACGAATTGCTTCCCCATCCACCATATTCTCCAGATCGGGCCCCCAGTGACTTTTTCCTGTTTGCAGACCTTAAAAGAATGCTCGCTGGAAAGAAATTTAGCACTGATGAAGAGGTAATCGCCGAAACTGAGGCCTATTTTGAGGCTAAAGAGAAATCGTACTATAAAAATGGCATCGAAAAATTGTATGACCGCTATAATCGTTGTATCGCCCTCAAAGGCAACTATATTGAATAATAAAATCGAATTTTGTCAAAAAAATATTTTTTACTATGTTAGCCTACGAACTTTTCAGCCCAACTGTTAGTAAAAACATTCAAACTATTTTGTAATCTCTTTAGCTACGTCTAGTTGGCTGCATTTTGTGACACTCGGTGGAGTGCAGGTGTATCCAGTGTCAGAGTGGTGCAAGGAAATTACGTTCAACCAAGTAGACGGAAAGCGGTGTTCAAGTTCAGAAGATTCAACAAATACCTATCTGCTGCTTTAAACGGTCACATGATCATGGCGAGTATGTGATAAGTGAGTAAGGTGTGTGCTCCGATGAAATTCTATTTTAATACTACAACAGGCAACTGAAGACTATATATTGCTGAGACTTGTTATGTAAGTATACTAAGTTTATTGACATTTACTTAAAAGTCAATATAAGTGCATATTCAATGAGTTATGAACGTAAAACTTGATCTTTTCGTTAAACTGTCTTGATAAACAAACATTCACTTGTTATCAGTGTTGCCAATTCATCTGCATCGGAGTTCACAGACTATCACCTTCTTGTGCTTTAGTGGGTGCTCAGTTGCTGTCCATATAGACATTTACTGTGCTGTGTGTTTGTGTGTTTGTTCTAACGTAAAGAATGAGCAATTGTGGTGAGTGTAATAAACCAGTTTCTCGGAATGATGTTAACGCCAAAATAGTATGTACTGACTGTTCCAAGCTATGGCATATTAAATGTGTGAACATTAATGAAACCGATCTGGAGTTTTATAAATCTGAAAATCGACCATGGAGGTGTAAATCATGCAACTCTAAAAAAAGACGATCTATGCATTCTGAAGAACCTTTAGTAGAAGGTGTTCCCTCTTTGCAAAACATTTTTGATTCCGTGAAAGAGTTAAAGGAAGAACTTATTAATGTTAAAAAAACAACTAAGGAGACGGAAATTGAACTTGGTAAATCATTAGAACTGTTACATGTAAAAATGGATGATAATTCTAATCTAATAAAATCCCAGTCGGACAAAATCAATGCCTGCCTCGCCCACATCGAAGAACTGAAAAAGGAGAATACCGAGTTGAAACAAGAATTAAAAAACACTAAAGTTCAACTTGATGAATTGGAGCAATATAGCAGAAGGAATGCATTGGAAATTATTGGTATTCCAGGAAAATCTAACGAAAATGTTTATCAAACTGTTATGGATGTTGGTAGGGCCCTTGATTTGGAAATTAAAGAGGAAATGATAGATGTATGTCATAGGCTTAAGAATTCTAGCAATCATAATTCTCCGGGTATAATTGTAAAGTTTGTAAGAAGAGTGGATAAGGATAAAATGATTGAAAAACGCAAGGTAAAAAGAAATTTAAATACAAATCATCTGGGGTTTACGAATAATCAGCCAATATATATTAATCATAGCCTTACTCCATATAGGAAAACCATTTTCGGACAAGCTAGGAAATTACAAAGAGAAAAAAACTATGCCTATCTTTGGATTGATAGTTCTGGCTCTATTCGTTTAAGAAAGACCCCAAATGACAGGCAAGTTTTTGTAATAAAAACTGAAACAGATATACAAAATATTATGTAATCATGGTGAGTTGAGTCACGGATTATAATGAATCACATAATGAATTGAATTTATACTATCAAAATGTAAGAGGTATTAATACTAAGCTTAATGATGTATATCTAAGTATTCTAAATGAAAACTATGATGTAATTGTTTTTACAGAAACTTGGCTTTCCAATGTTATTAACAACTGTGAATTTATTGATACTCGCTATGCTGTATTTAGGCAAGATCGGTTACATAGAAGAGGTGGTGGCGCATTAATTGCAGTAAAGAGTACTTTGAGGACCAAGAACATTGAAATAACTATAGAAAATATTCAGATTGTTTGTGTTAAGATAATAACTAGTGTTTCTTCCATTATAGTGGTTACAGTTTATTTCCCACCTAATACTAAATTACAAATTTACAATATGTTTTTTGCCAGAATGGAAGAGCTATGTAATATACATTCTTGTGGTCTGATTATTGTAGGAGATTTTAATATTCCAGAAATTGTAGATTCTAATTACGACTTAGAAAATGGTTGTCCTCTTTCCTTAACATTATTTAGATTTTTAAGTTTACTGGAATTACAAAGCATAAATAATGTAAAAAATAACAACGGAAAAACGTTGGATTTGGTACTGACCAACTTGTCTAACAATGTCGTGGTTAATCATAACTCCTTCCCTCTTCTAAGCCCTGATGCTCATCATCCTCCCTTATTACTTCAAGTCCACCGCTTTTATGACAAAACTATTCATAATGTTAAGTCACGTTCTATTTATACATATGATTACCGTAATGCCGATTTTTTCAATATATATAGAAATCTTAATCAAACTGATTGGAATCCTTTAACATTATTTAAGAATCCCAACGTAGCATTGGACTACTTTTATGAAATTTTAGATAAAATTATTCGTAATAATGTACCCATAAGGAAGCGTAATAAGAGAAAATCTTACCCGCCTTGGTTTACACTGGATATTATAAGATTACTTAAATATAAAGAATATTATAGACATAGACGTAAATTGTCAGAATATAACCAGAAGAAATTTGTTGAATTACGCAGAAAATCAAAATCTATGATAACTAAAGCTTACAAGATTTACATAAAGAATTCTGAAGAATCCATAAAAAATAATCCTAGGTCTTTTTGGAGTTATATTAAGGGTAAAAAGAAATCAACTAATAATCAGTGTAGTTTAACCTATAATGGAGTATTACTTGACAATAACAAAGATATAGCTAATGGTTTTGCGCAATTCTTTAAGAGCGTTTTTAATGATTCTATTCCAACTTACTCAATTCCTAGTGAAGTACCTATGATAGTAAATCAACCATTAGTATTAGATAGTATTACTGAATCTGAATGTGAAACTTCTATTAGAAAACTGAAATCGAAGAAAGCTAGTGGTCCAGATAGTATACCAGTTTACATATTTAAAGGATGTACTGATTGCTTATTGTTTCCTCTATGCACCATATTTAATTTGATTATAACCACCCAAATTTTCCCCGATAGGTGGAAAATAAGTAAAGTAACTCCTATACCAAAATCTGGTAACGCCAATGAAATCATCAATTATAGGCCTATATCTTTAATTTCAACACCAGCAAAAATTTTTGAACACATTTTATATAATAGAATTTGTTATCATGTTAAACCGTATATAACTCACCATCAGCATGGTTTTATATCCAAAAGATCAACCTTAACTAATCTTATCTCATTTACCCAATTTTTGGCAGACTCATTTAACAATGGTTACTCTGTTGATACTATTTATACAGATTTTGCTAAAGCTTTTGATAAGTTAGATCATGATATATTAATATATAAGTTAGCAAATTTCGGTTTTTCGTTTCCACTGTTAAAATTAATAGCATCGTATTTAAAAAATAGGAAATTTTATGTCACCTACAATTTTGAATCATCCCCTTTATATTATGTTACATCTGGTGTTCCGCAAGGCTCAAACTTGGGTCCCTTACTTTTTATAATATTTATTAATGATTTATCCTCTGTTATAAAAAATTCTAATTATCTGCTTTATGCTGATGACCTAAAAATATTTAAATCCATTACAAATATAAGTGATTTAGCGCAATTACAGAAAGATATAAACAACTGCTTTCAGTGGAGTGTCACCAATAAGTTAGATTTTAATATAAGTAAATGCAGAACTATTACGTTTAGCAGACATAACTTATCTTATACTCATAACTATACTATGAATGGAATAGTTTTAAATAGAGTTAAACTTATAAAGGATTTGGGACTTTTACTCGACTCAAGGCTTACTTACAGAGAGCACGTACAAACATTAGTATCGGATGCATTTAGAATTTTAGGCTTTATATTTAGAACTACCAGAGAAATTAATAATATTCAAGCTATTGCTTCAATATACAATTCGATATTAAGAAGTAAGTTAGAGTATGTTAGTGTCATCTGGGATCCTTATTTTCAATGGTACCGTGATTTAATTGAAAATGTTCAGAATAAGTTCGTAAGATATTTATATTACAAAAAATTTAAAAGATCTTCATATTTAGAAAGAATATCCTATAATACTATTTTATCTGAATTTGGGTTCTCTTCATTACAATCAAGAAGAGAACTAGCCAAACATATTTTACTTTATAAATTTATAAATAACTTAATTGATGCTCAAGATTGTCTTCAGTTGATAGGATTCACAATTAAACCTAGAACGCTTCGTTCTTATTTGCCATTTTCTTTCGTTAATTCTAAAAATATTGTACATCAGAATTCAGTAATGGTTCAAATATGTAAAGCTCATAATGTACTAATACAAAATAATGTTAATATTGATTTTGCTATGTCCTACAAGAAATATTTATCTGTCATTAAACAATTTTATTCTTAATTAGTATTTTGTTTAAAAAATTGTAATTCTATATTTCAAGTTATTTTATCAATGCTAAATATAATTTTATAATACAATATAATATAACACAAACTGAAAATAGGCATTAATATCATTTAATTATTTGTGTATATGCAATTGGTTTATGTGTTTGTATATGTTAATATTTATGTTTATGTATATGTTAATATATGTTTATGTATATGGATATTATGTACCATAGTTTATTTACTTGTAAGCCCCCGTTGTAAGTGGAGCAATAGCTCTGTTATGGGGAGTATGTATAAATAAATAAATAAATAAATTTGATTAGTTAGCACACACCACGTGACCATACACCGGTCCGGAAGGTAGTGTAGATGGGGCTTTTACAATATATATATATATATATATATATATATATATATATATATATATATATATATATATATATATATATATATATATGCCCGACCCTGTGGCCGAGTGGTTAGCACATCGCGCTGCGACGCCAAGGGTCCCGGGTTCGAATCCCGGTCGGGTATGGTTGTTTGTGAATGTCCATTTTCATCCATTTCATCATTTAATCACTCATCCCCATCTTCGCAAATTAGCCAAGAGGCACAAAACGCGAAGTAAAATAAACTAAATCAATCAATCAATCATATATATATATGTGTGTGTGTGTGTGTGTGTGTGTGTGTGTGTGAAGTCACACCACCATTATAAGTGGAACTCGGAAGTTGACCTAAAAAATCTCAAAAATATCCTTAGAATTACCTTACAATTATTTAAAAATTACCTAATTTTTTTTAAAAAAATGACTTAAAAATAAAGTATTTTTTTCATAAATTACAAGAGAGTGGTTGAATGATTCGAACTTGTTTGGTGGTTTAAACCACCTCTTTATTTTAATTCAAGGTTACATAAAATACGCCACAAGATTTTTCTGTATGTCATTCACCTCCTTTCAGAGTGGTCTGCACGATACAGTAGTTGGTCAGCATCTGAAAATACAGTTGTGGTTAGCGTACATCAGATTATACGTATATACGAGGGAAGAGTGAAAAGTTTTGAGCCTCACAGGGAAGGTGTGTTTGAGCTACAGTTTCTCATTATGATTTCTCTACATAATCACATAATATCTATAATAACCCCCCAGATCAATGCACTTATGCATTCTGTGCTGCAATTTGTTTACAGTCATCTGGTAGAATGATTTGTCCTGAGTCTCGCGCCACTGAATGGCCGCCTTCGTTCGTATGGAAGTGACGTCCTCGAAGTGAATTCTTCATAGCAGGGAAAATATGAATATCTGGGGCAGGTCGGGGGAATGAGGTGGATAGGGAAGTGCCAGTGGCGAAGCGTGACATTTTTACGTAGTCATCGCAAGATTTGCCAAACGTCAGGGTCGATATTTCTACGGAGGGGGGGGGGACACAATATTTCTCTGCGATAAACGCCAAGGTCACTGCCAATTCACTGTAAAAGCTCATACCACAGACCTTACGACTACAAAAGACACAATTCTATCCCATACGAAGAGAATTATTAAATATGATGAAAACTTAAATGCAAACACCTGAATTGTCGCGTTTAAAGGTAAGAACTTTTATGGTTCGCCGTCAATTGTTGTTTTTATAATGAAAGACATATTCATATCGTTCAATGTGTGCTTTTCCTCTTAACAAGTGGAAATAGCAGACATTCGAGTGGTGTGCCCAGGATTTTCGAAGAGTGTGGGGGGGTCTTTCTTTTTTTTCAAAGAATATTGAGCCTAAGCAGAATTATGATCCTCACCACCCCTCCTTGAGCATGCCACTGGACACTCGGAAGAATCTTGATGACTCCAGACAAACCCTGCCGTGGCTGTAAACATGGGGATGGGGGCTGAAAAAACGGCCTGTTATGACCCAGACCTTCAAGGGTGGAGGAAGTACAGGTCGTTGGACCTGTCTGCCTGTTCGGAACCGTTCGGCTGTTCTCGGCACCGGCAGAGACCAGAGAGATTCGCACCATTCTGCGATGAGCTGGGCCGACGAACACCATTGCCTTCAATAGGAAACTTGGCGGGAGAGTTCGGCGCGAGGGGTAGTACTGGGGCCTCATTTCGATGCGCTAAGATTAGCGAATCTCTTGCGTATTTCCAGCTGTTTCATGCTGTCGCTTGGCTTATTTCGCACGAATATGCGAGTATTCCGACTTATTATTTTTACTATATAATATATAAAATCCAATATTTTCATTATTTTTCTTGGTCATCGCCGCATCTCCCGATGACCGGACGCATTGCCTCTGGGAAGTGCAGTGAAGCTACACTCGATCAAAGCAGCCTGTGCAGTGAGGCCTTTCCAACAGAGGTACTGAATCACGGCCTTGTCGGCCACTCTGTTCTCTGACACTTCATTAATTTTCAACCTGACAAAGAAATAGAAGAAAACATGTGAAATTCATAAATGTTCGCACAGAGTATCCTGAAACTCGAACCTTACATCCTCCAAAATTTTAACTACCTAGCTTCATTCCTTCCATATGAGGCTCAAAACTTTTCACTCTCACCTCGTATACATATTATTTAATGTTGTGACTACTTTTACTTTAAAACCACAAATTAAAGCGATTACAGTGGCCAGCAAGAAACCCTCAAAGTATTTTAAGTTTGCTGGAGATAAAATGAATTTACCACTATTAATTATTTAATCCATTGCCAAAGATTTCAGTTAGAATAATATTGTGCTTTGCATTGATATTTTCGAGTAATGGCTAAAAAAAGATCGTGTTAGGAAATCTATATATGTAAGTTATGTTAGCAAATGCATGCAAATTCACGAATCAACGGCGAAGGAGCAAATATACACCTAAAATGTGATAAAATTCAACAAAAGTGTCAAAAAAATAATTAAATATAAAGCAAGTAAATGCCGGAAAATGAAAAAGAAATGCAATATATAGCCTAAACAATGTTTCCTGGTTCTAATTGAAGGAAGACAAAATACTATCAGGTTTAGCATTGTCTTCAAGGCGCAGAAAAAGAAAATGATGTTTCATCAATTTCCTAGCCCTAATTATAAGCAATAAATTATATTTAACTAGTTGATTATCCGGCGTTGTATTTATTTATCCCAATCTTCTATTAGACAGGAAAATAATGAATTCTAACTAGTATAGTGTAAAATGTAACTAATTTTATTTACAGGTATTTAAAAGTATAAGTACAGTATACAAATTATAAAGTAAAAACTTTTACAAATTCACTAATATTAATTCAACTCAAAATTTGATTGTAAACAACACTTTAAGTTTCACCTCCAGGAGCAAGAATAAATAAATTGAACGGCATTGGGAGTGTCACTATTCATCTTAGCGACCCCGAACGCTATAGATTCCACACTAATATCGGTCGTTTTTTATTATTTTTACATGTCACCCCTTCCCATCCTCACCCCTAGGGGTGCCAGGGGTGTCTTACCCCCACAGTATTTATTTCCAGATTGTAAGTCATATGTGTAGCAAGTTTGGTTGAAATTGCTCCAGGCGTTCGAGAGTTATGCCGGAACAAACATACATACATATATACACACATACATCCATTTTTATATATATAGAAGATAGATAGATAGATAGAAGATAGATATGTAAATTGGGCCTTGTTGGAGAATTTCTTACAGAGGCCATTTGGGCGGGATGAGACCACTTTACGATGGGCTGAAGGCGTACCCAGTGGCAACGGCCCTGCTTGAATTCCGGGCCAGAAGGATAAAGTGGTGAAGGCCAAAATAATAATAATAGTAATCACAATAATAACAAAACGAAAGTGGAAAAAGCTCATTTAATTATCAGCCAGGTTGTTCGTTGGCTGTAGAGCAACACTCCCGCCTACCCCAAGTCATCCGGAAGAGCAGTGGCGTGCTCAGGATTTTCGTAAGGGGGTTGCGAGTTATATATACATTTTTTAGTAGTCAGTCATCATTTTGCCATCTATTCCTGAGTTTGACGTTTCTTTTAGGAATACTTGGACAAAAGGGGGGGGGTGACCCCCACTTATACCCGCTTGGGCACGCCACTGTGGGAGAGTGAGACATGACTGTCCAAATAAAGTTTCTTGCATAGGTCAATCGGGACTGAACCTCCTGCAGTTTCTAATCTAATAACTAGGGCTAGAGATTTCACAGGTCATTGATAAAATTAAATTAGCAGAAATAATGATAATAATAATTATTATTATTATTTGCACGGTTATAATTGTTATTTTACAATAACTATTATAAACTAATAAAAATAGAAATTTTATTCATTTTTTTTATTATTTTAATTTTAATTTTTTAATGATCATCCTTTAACTGAAATTGATAAGTTCATCCACCGTTCTCATTTTGTTTTGAATTGAATACGTTTAAAAAGGACAATACAAGGGAAAATGATATTAATAGATCTCTTAATTTCGCTAGAGGTGATTATGTGAATATTTACAATGCCATATTATGTATGGTTGAAATATCTCATGATGTACAGAAGAACTGACTAGTACGAATAATGACATTCCATGTCAAATCAACCGATAAAAAATATGTTTGAACCTTTAGGATTAATATCTTTTAGAATTTTTGTATATACATTGTACATATCAACAGGTCAAAAACTGCCAAGTTTCAGATTTCTTCGGCTCTTAGTTTTTGACTTATTGACGTTCAAAACAGCAAGAATCCCAAAATTTGACGACATTTTGAAATATTTAAACAGCTATAGATCAAAAACTATTTGACCTAGAGAACCCAAATTGGTGTCATTCTTCTGCTTTTAACGATCTTTAATTTAAAATGCAACATGACTGTGGTATTTGAATTTTGTAATTTTTAGAAAACTTTTAAAAAAGTTTTTTTTTGAAAATCTCATAAACACCATTTTTAATTTTTTGAAAAAAATATGTTTTGAAGACATCAATTGACTATTTTCATGCAAAATTTCATAATGGGAAGGCAATGGGTTCCTATGGATTTTTTTTGTATTGTAATGTGTGCGAAATTTGCTAAATTTGTTGAATTCTATGTTGGAACCACCACTATATGCTGAGTGGTTGATGTTGAAGTCTTTATATTAGTTTATTTTATAAATTGTGGACTACAAATAACATGGAAATACCTAAAATTTATCACTTTTAATACCAGGTAAGCAAATTAAAAAATGTACGAGGGGAAGTTATTAAATACCAGGACTTTTATTCTAAACTTCATGAAGATTTTCGCACAACGAAAATTTGTGTTTCGGCACTAAAAAAGGTTCCTTCCTTAGCAACACGCCATAAAGGTGTCGTGAAGATCGGGCGTGTTCACTTGAACCGTAGAAGAGCAACATTTGTTATTAGTTTTTTGTGGTCAGAAGAGTGAAACCTTCTGAAATCTACAGCAGAATGAAGCTTCAGTACGGAGACAATTGAACAAATGTGACAAAAAAGCTCTAATCAAATCATTGATTAATTTGATTTATTTTACTTCGCTTTTCCGCCACATTTGGTTAATCGCGAAGATGATACAATAAAATTGATGAAGGGACACACACAAAGAATATCCATAGCCAAACCGAGATTCGCCCCTCCAGGGAACACCGCCTTAAAGTAGCACTGACCGTGCGGGCGGAGGGGTTTGTGTGCTTTGTTGAAGCTGAGAGCTATGCCAGCGGTAGAATCTACCGGCAGGGTCACCCATGCTGGACAGGTCTCAGAAGAGAAGCCAGACTAAGGTGTTCTACAACGTCCCATCTTTACCATATCCTATCCTAATATTCCTTCTTAGTCCCAAATACTGCTGCCTTGTAGTCATAGAGGGATCTATAAAGGCTAAGGGAAGAAAACCCTAACAGAAAATTACCTGGTCCTCCAGGTTGGGGGTTGGCGTGAGGCTGACAACCTTATCCGGAAAAAATCAATCGTTCAGAAACCACAACTTGTGCCTCGGAAAGTGGATAAACATGATGACGGACCAGCTAAACGGATAACGGACATGAATATGGCCACGTGGAATATAAAGACAATGCTAGCCCCAGGAAAGATGCAGGACGTAGCACAAGAAATAGAAAAAAAATGGTATACAGATAGCAGCAGTACAGGAAATTAGATGGGTTGGAACGGGCAGAATAGACAAAAAAGACTTCACCATGTTTTATAGTGGAACAGAACAAAGGACAGGGCAGAGAGGTACAGGCTTCATAATAACTAAGGAAGCAAGAAAAAGTATACTGCAGTTTGTGCCAGTATGTGATAGAATAAGCAAGCTCAGAGTTAAAGGATCATTCAGAAACATAACAATTATAACAGTGTATGCACCTACAGAAGACAAAGATGATCAAGAGAAAGAAGAATTTTATGATAAGCTGGAGGAAACATTAGAAGAAACACCTAGATATGATTCAATTATTATCATGGGAGATTTTAATGCACAAATTGGCAAGGAGGATAGGAGAAAAGGAATAAGTGGAGTCTATACCTTACATAGAGAAAGCAATAATAATGGCAATCTACTCTATCAGTTTGCAATTAGAAACAAAATGATAATAAAAAGCACGTGTTTCCCACATAAAGATATACATTTGGGGACCTGGAGATCCCCAGATGGAACAACAACAAACCAAATCGACCATGTTTTGGTAGGTCACAGATATTCCTCCTCAATCACAGATATTCGAAGTTGCAGAGGACCTAACTGTGACTCTGACCACTTTCTTTTGAAAGTAAAAGTTCGAGAGAGAATAAGAACAACACAACAGACAGAAAAACTAAAAAGAATAAAATGGAATATGCAGAAAGGGAAAAAAGAAGAAATCAGACAAAGATACCAAGATGCAATAGCTCAAAAAACACAAAGTTGGACAGCAGAGGAGAGGAGCTCAACCGAAAAACACTGGGAGAAAATACAAGGAACTCTAAAAGAAGTAGCAGAAGAAATAATAGGAGAAGATAAACAAGTAGGGGAAAAAATGTGGTTCGATGAGGATTGTGAGAAAGTAATAAAGGAAAAGAACGAAGCTAGACAAAAAATGATACAAAGAAAAACGAGAGGAAATGTCGAAAGGTATCGAGAAAAAAGGAATATAGCTAATAAAACATGCAAACAGAAAAAGAAGGAGATAATGAGGAAACAGCTGATGGAGATAGATGACTTGAGTAGACAAAATGAAACAAGAAAAGTATATACCGCAATCAAAAAAGTAAATAAAGGATACCAACCAAAGGAAATTGGCTATAAGGATAAAAACGGAGCAGTGATAGGAGATCAGTATAGAAAATTAGAGAGATGGGCAGAATATTATTAAGAACAACTAGGAAAATAAGAGGAACTAGTTGGAACAACAGGAATAGATGGATACAATGAGGGAAACATTGAAGACCCACCAACAATGGAGGAGATAGAAATAGCAATTAGAAAAGCGAAAAATAACAAAGCACCAGGAGAAGATGGTATAATAATAGAAATGCTAAAGATGGCAGGACTGACAATGAAAATTGAAATCCATAAACTCCTGGAACGGATCTGGAAAGAAGAACAAATGCCGGAAGGATGGAAAGTTGGAATAATATGCCCAATACACAAAAAAGGGGATCGAACGGAATGTAGTAACTATAGACCAATAATACTGCTAAATGTGGTGTACAAAGTCCTTACCAGTATTATTAATGAAAGACTGAAGAAATACACTGAAGCTATAGTAGGAGAATATCAATGTGGATTTAGACCAGGCAGAGGTACAACAGATCAATTATTCGTTATACAACAGATAATTGAAAAACACTATGAATATGCAATAGACCTCCTAATTCTATTCATTGACTACAAAAGAGCATTTGATAGTATAAGGAGACCCGAACTGAGTAGAGCTATGCAAGAATTAAAAATCCCCATCAAATTAATAAATTTAATAGAAATGACAATGAAACAGACCAGAGCAAAAGTGAAAATAGGAAATGAAACAAGTAGAGAATTTCCATATTACAGAGGAGTCAAACAAGGAGATGGACTGTCAACCACACTCTTCATACTAGCATTACACGTGGCCGTTCAAAAGGTAGATAAGAGAGGATCAATTTTTACAAAGAGCACTCAAATATGCGCATATGCAGATGACATTGCAATAATAGCACGAACAGGAAACGATTTAAAGAAAACATACCAGAGATTAGAAGAAACTGCAAACAGGTTAGGACTAGAAACAAATGTCAATAAAACAAAGTACATGATTGTTACCCAAAAACCTGACAAATATAGAGAGGAAAGAATAGAAATAAATGGGAAGGAATTTGAAAGAGTCAGGTCATTCCAATACTTAGGGCTGACAATAAATGAACAAAATAAAAAAGATAGCATGATAAAAGAAAGGATATACATGGGGAATAGATCATATTATGCAAACATGCAATTATTAAAGAGCAAACTAATAAACAGGAATCTCAAAATTACCATATACAAAACGTTAATAAGACCTATAATAACATATGGTTCAGAGACATGGGTAATGAATAAGATAGAAGAGGAAGCATTGCGCAGATTTGATAGAAGGGTGATACGCAAAATATATGGACCGGTTAATGAAAATAATTTCTGGAGAAAAAGAACTAATGAAGAAATTAACCATATACTAGGGAAAGAGGATATTGTGAGATTTATTAAATCACAAAGAATGCGGTGGCTGGGTCACGTACAGAGAATGGGAAACGATAGAATGCAAAGGAAAGTGATGCAAGAAGAAATCTATTCAACAAGAAGAAGAGGAAGACCAATGACAAGATGGCTAGATGATGTCCTGGAAGATTTGCGTCACATGAAGGTGAAAAGATGGTGGAAGATTGCAGAGGACAGGAATAGATGGAGGCACATAGTTGAGGAGGCCAAAGCCCATGAGGAGCTGTAGCGCCATGTGGTAAGGGTAAGGTAAACCGAGATTCGAACCCGGTATCTCTGGCTTAGTTGTCAAATCAAATCGTTTTTGATTTTCGAAAGGGGGTTGGAGTTACATGTACTTTTTTAGTACTCATTCCTCATTTTGCAATCTTTTTCTGTCTTTGACGTTCATTTTTGTAGGAATCTAGACCCTAAAGGGGAAAGGGGTTATGACCCACACCAACCCCCCTTGGGCACGCCACTGATTGCTACCCCAAGTGTCGACGTCACCGCACGTCACTGCATATGACATATAACAAACAAAATCAACAAAATGCCATTCCTTAAAACACTTCATGATATATGTAGAATAACAAAGAATGAAAATAGCGATGGACAATTTGCATTTCCCTGTTTTTTATTATTATTTTACAAATTATAAAACTGAAATTGAATTGAAAATACTTTGGCATTGTTGACAAGTTAAGATTTTAGTGTACTATTTAAATAGAAACTGGATTAGGCTTGCTTATTGTTTATGAATAGTTCTTTGTCGTTTTGTATTTTTTCACGATGCACGTCAACATGATTCTAATTTTTCTCGTAAAAATGTTCTCTCGTTGTAAATCACATAAAACAATATTTTTTGTAACAAAATGTCGCTACAATTTCCCCATTCGAATGAACTTTTTCCAGATATTTCAGGAAAATATCCTCCCTCCCTTTGCGGGCGCCATTGGAAGGAACCCAAACGCTATACTGCTATACTAAGACAAAACACGAAACCACAACCCTTCCCCACTTTTCAGTCCATTTCACCAGTGAGCTTGATCCTGAGACAAACTTCTCTCACGGCTCTGATAAAAGTTCTTGATGTGTGCTGCCATCCGACGGGCAGAATACGAATTACGTGCATAACGTCTATTCTGGAGGTGTGCTCTTCTTCGGACAAATGTTTTTTTTGTGTTTGGAATGTGCATATTTCGTAGAAGTATTGCCCCCACTGGAAAATATACACAGATTCCAATTACGTACCCTTTTGCGTTAGTAATGAAGAGGAATACATTTCACAAGAACTCGCGAAAGGACGTGACGTAAAGAAGATGCAAATAAAGGAAAATGAAGGATAGAAACGATATTTATTTATTTATTATTATCCTGCGCACAATAGGCATCTATCTGCCCTTTTACAGTGCACAGTAAATGTCTTACATTTGGGGATTTATACACATAAAAATACACATTTTCAGATATAAAAAAATACATAAAGAGGTTACAAATATCATCCTTATACATTACCGCGCATAAAAATGAATCAAATCTTACACAATTACATTCATATATCTATGTTTATATATAAACACATATTGAAAGTAAAGGAAAAAATACAATTAAGTAAGAATGTTGTCCATTAAATAACGTTTATACTCGGAAAATTTAGCAAATATGTCCAAATGTATGCCCCTCTTTAACCATTCATTATGCAAGCTACACATTCTTCGCAGGGGAGCCATTTCTGCGGATTTTGTACGGGTGCGGGGAATTGCACGGAGTTGGTTTTTTGATCGCAACTTTGGATGGGGTACGTAGAAAGCTATTTTTGAAAGCAGAGAGGAAGAATCCAATTTATTGTTAAGAAGTTTGAATAGAAAATGGAGCTGATGTATCGTTCTTCTGTTTGCAAGGGAGGTAATTTGTAATTTAATTAATAATTCGTTAAAAGTTGTCATCTTTGGATATGCACCATCTATCCTGAAAGCTATATAACGAGTGAATTTATTTTGAACTTTTTCAATAAGATCTATTTGTTTACTGGTTTGTGGACTCCACCTATATGATGCGTATTCTAATTTGGGCCTAACATATAGGTTAAATAATGATAAGAGCGCTTTATTTTCATTGAATTCTTTTGCAGTTCTCATAATGAACCCAAGTTTTCTATGCGCGTCATTAACAGTCTTTGTGATATGTAACTGAAACGATAATTTATCATCGAACACTACACCAAGATCTGTTATTGAGTTTGCCCTGTCTATTTGTGTGTGTGTGTTATTTCGTAATTATAGTGTGTTGGGGATTAATTGTATCGTTAATTAATATTAACGGGTGGCGCCACCAGACCTTCTGCTGGGGCGGGCAAATGAATTATTGTCATAGATTTGGGTGGGCTACGTCTACAGAAAAATTGATATTCACGTGAACCAAACAAGAGTTTCTTTAACCAATAATAGGACATTTAGATTTTGGAGTATAATAAATTATACAAATTCAAATGTTGCAGTGAAATGTGTGTGTGTTAATTTTAGGTTCGAATACATTTGACAACACGATTCATAGCTAATAATGAATAGTTATAAACTAGTAAAGAGAAGTCAGATATCCTAGAGTAAAATCTTCTAATGTCTCCTATCATATTCAATATTATCTATATAAATGGGTGTCGGGAGGAGGGATCGAAGAGGTCCGTCGACCCCCCTTTGGGAATTTACATCCTTCAATTCAAGTTAGAAATAGCAGAAATCTTGTTATTTTTATTGTTACTAACATAAGTAAAATTTAGTTAATTGATATTCGAACAGATAACAAAACAAAATGCGCTAGATCGAAAAAATGAGTAAAAAAATACAGGAATCAGTTTATATTTTCATATTCTTCCATTTAGCTACATCAAAGAAAAAAAATGTTTTTCAAAATTCAAAAAATTATAATTTTATATGAGAGGCAATATAACCACTAAAATTTCTCCCCAAGCTTTAAAGTTTTTTCCTTGAAAGAGGTATGCAAGGTTAATAACTGTTGTGTTGGATATTTCCTAATTTGGTGGATAGAGTAGAAAAGTCTCCAATGTACAGTATATAATAATAAAATTGTAATAATATTTTAAAATGTTATTACTTTATAATTACGTTATTTTTTATTGTATAATAATACCCATAAACATGATAATAAAATTATTATGTGAGTAGCGTAACCCGGTCTCGGAACTCCCTAAAACGGCTGAGATTTCGACATGCTGACCCCACGTTACCCCATTACCGATTGAAGATCCCCACAGCTCTAGGTAGGATTGTGGGAAGGAGACTGGCAGTCGGGAGATAGGCCAAGGCCCTTCAAGGGCTGTAGAGCCACGCGTTATTGTTATTATTATTTCTGCTGTTCAAGTTTTATCGCTTGGACCCCGGCTGCAAAAATTACTGGCAACACTCATGTCAATGTACTTTAATTTTTATTTTTATCGTGCAATTTATAGATTACATTTTGACGGCAGCTGGACCAGGCTGGTTTTGGGTGGGACATGGCCACTCTGACCCTCCCTTGGCATCGCCACTGATCAGTATGAAATAAAGGAGTAAATAAAGAAATAGCGAAAATATTGCTGCGTTTCTCATGGTGAGTATAAATATAATGACTAGCAGCAATTTAAAACACCATGTGTATTTTAAATCTCTACAGTCTTTGCTTATTGTGTCAGAAAGTGGGTTTTTACCATACTTCGCCGCTTTCTTGACTCGTGAAAGTGGACTAAGCAGGTGTGAACTCGATTGCTGCAGTCCATACAGATGCACAGATGGTTTTAGAAGCGTTGCCAGTGCTATTAATCTTCTCGCAAATCACGAAAGTTTCTTAAAATAGTGTTCAGCATCAGCAAAGATTTTGGTCAATTTTATTTATTTATTTAGTACGTCTTGTTTATCATGGCGAAATTAAGGCTTTGTACCTTCTCTACCACTTCACACACCATTTTTTATCTAAATTTCAGTATAAGAAAATTAGAAATCAATTTAAACCATTATATAAAAAAGGGAAATATTGAAAACAAAGAAAAATATAAAATTACAAAAATTGTAAAAAAATTACATGCAGGAATGAAAGTCTAATCTCTACTTACAGACATACAATAACATTATCCATGACAGTAATTTCGAATTTGAAGTATTAAGTTGAATACGGGGTTTCAGTGTTTTTCTGCACTTATCTGTATTCAATTTGTCCCTAACGTATAAGGTTGCACTAATGTGCTAACCGTTTGTGCCCAGTAAAATGGACAGGCTATTAGACCAGAACCTGCAGTTGTAAATTTAAATAGAACAAAACACACAATATAAAACCATGGCTCTAAGTGGAAGCAAAAGTGCGAGTGGCGCTCTCAGCGCCTCTTAGCGGATTATTACAGAACTTCTTGCGAATGTCGATTCCGTGCACCGGGTTTCCTGCCTTAGTTCAAGATCTGCTTGCTTATATATCTTTATCTGTGGTTCAAGTTATTGAGTAGTAGGGGTGCGCGGGACAGAATTTTTTGGGTCGTATTGGGATCGGGACGGGATTTTTTTAAAATCCCGACATTCGGGACGGGAATAATTCTCAATTTCCCGACAAAGTCGGGACATTTTCGGGACGGGAAATGTTCGAAATTTCCCGAAGCTCTTGAAATCTCGAATTCTACACGTCATTTTCGCCTTACGTGATTGTTCTTGCATTTCTGGAATAAAAACTAACAATTTACGATAAGTTCCACGCAATTTCAATGCAGAAAACGTCCAGAATTAAGGACTTTTTAAAATGACCATTCGGTATTTCCCGACTGCTCGGGATCCCGAAATGTCGGGAAGTCATTTCCCGAAGTCGGGATCGCGACGGGATTTTTTCCCCCCGACTTTTCGGGATCCCGCACACCCCTATGGGGGTTATTCCTGAGTAAACAAAAAATAATCGATCAGGCAATTCGATTATAGATGGCGGGGAAAGAACTTCCGGTTTGGGCAATTTTCCAATGTAAACAAGTGGAATACAGATCGTCACCGATATTATTTTCTTATAAAAAATCGGGTACAAAATGGATGACTTGAAATTTTTCAGTGATATAGAGAAAGAAAGGTACCTAGAAAAAATTTCCCTGTTCCTTTGGATGAAGATTTACGGAAAAATAGTAGTCTTTTCCAAGACAATATTGATTTTCTACCAACAGTTTCGTGTTAAGACTTCTGCAGGTTGAAATAAAGCTTGCATAAATTATAAACATTCAAATACTTCAATTTTACAATAGTAAAATGTAGGTATAATTTTAGACACTGTGTAATCAAACACAGCCCCTTTAATTTTAGATTAGTTTTATTATATGGATTAGAGAGAGCGTCGTCAGAAATTTTTGTATGGGTAAAGGCCAGTAATAAATGTAGAAATAATAATAAGAATAATAATTACAACTGTTATAAATGTTATACAATAAATAATTATTAAACTAATGAAATAAACAAATTTTATTCGACATTTATTATTATTATTTATGTGACAATTACTTTTGTCACCAGTCTTTTTTGTAGTTTATGTAAGTGTATTTTAGAATTTCGTAAATACTCTTAACAACTTTCTGTAGCCAGTTGTGCTTTTTGGCTTTTCTTGGATTTTTGGTTCTAGACGGCGAGGGTAGGAAAACAATAGCGACTTGTGGAATTTTTGACACTAAGGGTGACTTTTACTTGTTCAACGAATGGAACAACGTCCGAGCTGCTGACCGAGGGGGAGTTCTTTCGCAACACGTATGAGGACTGCTCTGTTTTTTTTTCTTCACCCCCAAACCTCCCAAGTGGACAACGAGCCTGGAAGAAAGACCACCGTCCAGCATTTTTTCTAAGCTAACGAACTGCGAGGCGGTTGATTTTTGAAGTTTCAAGTTTTCCTTAAATACCCCTGGACTCCAGAGGACTGACACAGTTTAGCGCCATATTCAGACCGAACACCATCTCCGCGTCACTTTGCGCGAGTTACGGACCTTTGCTTTGTTTTAACCTTTCGACCGCGTCGTGTTAATTGCCGTGAGTGTGTGATCACAGTGACAGTGCCAGGAATTGAGGCCGTGTTAATTACGTGTTTCACGTGCTCCAGGTGTTTTTCCCTTTTTTGTAAGGAGGGACATTGAATAAATATGGGCGGCTGAGAAAGCTACGAGAGGGACGGGACCTTCGGGTTTCCGATTACTGCTGCCATGAAGCCAAGAGAAGAAGCCACGACGCCTTGCTTAAGTATACGACGCCTTAAGTCAAGAGAACAGCACCACGACGCTTGCATAACGATGTCTGAGATGAAAGCCACGCCGCAGCGACAACTCGCATTGCCAACCCAGGTGGGAGACGACAGTACAACAGTGAGACGAATGCTGCACCGAGAAAAGGAGAAGAGATAGAGAAAAAGAGAGAGATGAAACGACGTCCGCCCTTAGACGACCCGACGCCCTGCGTATCCCCGAACGGCCATTGGAAGCCACGATCGGATGCAACGCCCCGAGCAGACAGATGGAAGCGAGGTGCTTTTCCGCCCATCTTCGTCGCCGCGATGGAAAAAGGGAAGAAAAATGAATGTTACGTCTAAGTCGAAGAGACAGTTTTTGCCCGCCAGGAGGACAGACTGGCATAGCCACGAGTATCGTCGGGGCGCCGCAACGAGGACCACGCCGCCATTGAGTCGGTATAGTATCCTCCAGTTATTTCTTTATGTGTGAGAGTGAACATTTGTCCACCTACGTCGCTACTGGTTCGTCATAACACAAAGCGAGATGAAATCGAACAATGTTGCCTGCAATTACTAATTATTTTGGCCAATCAAATCGAAAGTACTATAAATCTTCAAAAATTAAGAACCTATTTCGCTCACCCTTCGAAATTCTATAAATGTAAAAGACCTACTATTTGTTATTGTTTTCCTATTCTCGCGCCGAGTATTTATATAATTAATTATTTGACTTTTACCGTGCTCTTTGATATATATAGGTATTAGAAAAACTAGGTACTAAATAGTATAGCTGAGTTAATCATTTTGAATATATCCTAGTTTATATTACAGTCGTTTGTATTACCAGCACTCGTGTACTTGTAATCAAGTTTATTTCCTCTTGTCACTCATTTAGTCTATGCTTATTATTTTTGCACAGTAGTGCCTCAACAAGTGTAATGTCAATTATTATTCACTTTTGGTAACTATGACGCCTAGCTAATCGCGTCTCATACGTGACAGAGCGCTAGCCGCGCTTATTTACATTGAAAGCAAGCCTAAGGGGCTAATAGAAATCTCAAATTCGAAGGTACACGGGAAATAAACCAAAGAGGCGGTTAGATATTTTATCATGTAATGCTATATTGTGTCCACCCCTGCAGTGTGTGTGTGTGAGTGCATGATAGAATGAGAGTGAGGGGATATGTAATGGTTACATTATCATTGTTGTGTTTATTTTTACCGAATACACGTATATATATTCGTTATCCTACAGGTGTTCTTGATTCATTTATATGTATGTATAGATGTATATCCTCGTATGGTCGATATTTTTGGTTTTAGTCCTGAGTTTGAAGCTGTATAGCTTGTCTCCATTGACCAGAAGATTTATAGTTTTCTATTATTACAATTATTATTATTATTATTATTATTGCTAAAAAATGAATAACAGCACCACTTTATGCACGACGTGGCTTACCGCCGGAGGTGTAAATAACCGACCCGGTGACACGAACCTGGAACTAAACCGTTAGCTGGTGGTAGGAATCGTGTTTCCTTAACCGGAGACGCGAACCAAGGACCGACGACCGTCCAATCGGGCGGCCGCGGAACCCTGAACCTACGGACTAGCGGTAGAGTTGTTTGGCACCTCGAACTGGGGACTTCGGTCTTCCGGACGAGTGGTCAAACCCGTTACATTTATTTATTAATGCTATTCGTGTGCATATACAGCACAACAGTTACAATAATGAAATGCACAGTTATTGTATTTTATTATTAACTTTTGCAAGTGTCGTTCAAGAAAACACTTTATTTTACTAATAAAGTTTACATTGATTACATTAAATTATAATTTTTGGAATTCTGGATGATTATAAACAGTTTCAATTTTAAAATATAGTCAACACATGCGTGTTAGACGATTATGATATTCGAAGCACGTAAAATATTTTAATTTGAATTACTCCGGTGATGTAGTGTCGACTATAGAGCTTATTCCCTCGTGTTTGTGTCCAGTCTTTTCGCTTTACTATTTTTCCGTATCGGATCTGTCTGAAAACTATGTATAGATCCAGAGAAAAAAATATTTTGTTACCAACCTCGTGTTGCCACACAAAAATTGTCGCCTTTTCTTAAGACACTGCCTTTACACCTTTGAACTCCATTCTATTCTATTGAAAACCGGAAGTTAAGTTTCCGCCCCCGCCAAGGAAGCACAGAAATGTAAACATCCGGTGAATAGCGCCCATTGATTAGTTTACCGAAGGGTAAACGACAGGCAAGAAAATGCATTGACAACGCTGACTTTTACCCCTCCTCGCCCCTACATACCGCCCGCGTTTCAGGTTTGGTGAAATTGTGCTGCTCCCGTATCTTCTTAAATTTCTTTTGTAGTTGTAGTGGAATCCGCTACTAATGTCTGTCAAAAATATGAAGAGGATGTATCTTGCACTGCATTACAGCTACAGAAATTGTTTGTTTTCGTAATTGAAATGAAAAGAACAATAATGTCGAACATCAGCGAATTTGCAGAAATCCCAATGCTAGAAACCAAATTCCTGACGTATATATGCTTATATGCTGTATTTGACCCTACCTGGGAGCTCGTTATCGAAGCTAAAATTGATCAAAAATTACTTGAGAAGCACGTGGTAAGAGAGATTGAAACCGGTCGGGCTCGAAAACTGTACTTGACCAAACTAGCACAAGAAGGCTAACAGAGGCTAACAGTGTATTTTCATTTATAATTATAATGTATACTTTTTTTTTACAGTTTATCTGTTGTCTTAACCTTTCGTACTAGTTTTAACATTGATTAAAATTTTATGTATACATTTTCATATTTACCAACTAGGACGACGTTTACAAACAATGAAGCCAGTGGCGACTTGTAACCACACATTCGCAATTATCTCGAAAACGGCTCGTTTGCACTTTGCAGACCCATGTTTACTGAGACTTTTTGTTTCTACGTATTATCGTGTACTTTCAACTGTGTCAGTTTGCGCTATTACTTATGATATACCATGTATAACTAACATAAATGTAGGCGTGAATTAATGTTTTAGAATAGAGCATTTTTCTTAAATGAATAGGGGCGCACAACTGAAAGTTGCGGGGGTGATGGGAGAGCGCAGAGCGTGTTGGTTACGCTATTGAAAGCGACCTCCGTGGCAGAGTGGTTAGCACATCGCTCTACGACGCCAGGGGTCACGGGTTCGATTCCCAGCCTGGGCATGGGTGTTCTTCGTGAGTGCCGCTTCATCAATTTCCTCATATCATCATTCATCCTGATCGTCGCGATTAGCCAAAAGTGACAGAAAAGCCACCTAATTCAACCAACCAACTCCTATGAGATAACCATCAGCCTTCTAGCAGGATTTTTGTCCTATATGAATTATGTTGATATATATTTTTGCAAATATGGATAGATGTACAGAATTTGAAAATTATAAATGTATATATTATTTTAAATATATATAATAAGTTGTAGTAGTTGAAATAATAAAATAATAATAATAATAACAATATCAGTAATAATAATAATAATAATAATAATAATAGTAATAATAATAATAATAAGTTTATATGACTCTGCCTCCCCTCAGAAAAAATCCTGCGGGCGCC
This sequence comes from Lepisma saccharinum, assembly GCF_977018435.1. Lineage (NCBI taxonomy): Eukaryota > Metazoa > Arthropoda > Insecta > Zygentoma > Lepismatidae > Lepisma > Lepisma saccharinum. Next base: position 63,260,737 of record NC_139235.1, on the reverse strand, counting down.
CTTGGTGTAGGATCCATATAATTTGTCAAAGGATTCCCCGAACATCTTATGTTTCACGAAGTTTTAAAAACTCTCACTGGCAACACTGATTAATTGTAGTAGGAAGGGATTCTGTCTTCCAACGCATGTTTTCACGTACAACATCGGGGAAAGGTGGCCGGCCACACACGCAACACGTTGAAGGTCTTCTGGAGCTACTGGTTATGTACGTACATTAAAAGCAAAGCAAAGTTTTTAAGAATTCAAAGAAAGTAGTAGAAAGTGAACACGCTCTAGGAGAAAGTGTTATTGATAAAGTGCAATGTAGAAATCACGAAGTAACCGTGACAAATAGCCCGGCTAGCTCAGTCGGTAGAGCATGAGACTCTTAATCTCAGGGTCGTGGGTTCGAGCCCCACGTTGGGCGAAACTTTTTATTTCGAACAGAAATTTTCATCTTTAATTAATCGAAGGTACGCATCATGAAGAGAGATGTGAAGTCTATCCAAATTACGTAAACACAAGCATAACACGAATGGTGAATTGCAATAAACGAGGTTATAATGATAATAATAATAGCCAGAATTCAGCTAGTTTTTCTACAATTAAAATAAAATAACATTTTGTAAATATATTGCCTTTGCTCCTACGTTGTGTTAGTTCCAATTCCTTGGGCCCCAATGGTTAATAAAAAAAAACTAATATGCCCCTCAAACTTGTCTTTCTGTGACCAGAACCTTGATTATTTTATATGAAATTTATCTACTTTCCATGTGAATTCAGTGCTGGATAACTCACTGGTTCAGTTTTGAACTAGATGTCTTAAGTACGTACCATTCTAAAATTGCATCAAAAGTCATACTCTGGTAAGATGTGTGAGGAGTACTACCAATATTTCACAAGAGTAGATAGTATTGCACTCGATCCAGTAAATCCTATTTTGTGTAGGGGAGGAGATCATGAGCGTACCCAGATATTTTTCTGGGTGCCGGGGGAAACAGCACTTTTCAAGGAAGAGTAATACTTTAGTTCAATTATTTGAAAAAGGAATAATATTTGCTTTACTTTGCACGTAAAAGATACAATGAACAGAATGATACCTGACATTTGTTTTTCGTCCCCCGCTGGATACGCTCATGGTGGAGATTGAAAACACTCGCTAGGTATGCGCACGAACACGTGTAGTATCATGTGCTTTAGAAACGAAGGTGGCATATCATCCGAGATTTTATGTAGACTAAGATTTAAACGTATTAAGAAGTTAGCAACACTAAAAATATGATACAAGATGAGAGTTAACAGAATTTAAATTTCATTTCCAATCCCTCATCGACATATATTCACATTCAAAGATAAGAATGGCAAAATTCGAACGCAGAAAACTTCCATGTGTGGTCTGTGGGCGATGGTTGTTCTGTTTTTGCTTCTTGAGCCAGTCCAATTACGGTCAAGGACATTATTGAGAGATAGCACGCAGCGTGGGATAACTGAACACCTGTCCCTCGGAGTAGCAGAAGAAACGTTTTAGGAACATGTTTTTTATTCGTAAGAAAAGTTTATCATTAGATCGCACTGTGGGCTTTAGACTTAGACTATCAATTCATTTTATATCATCAATTCTGTATACTTCTATTTGGCGTCGAGATTACTTCAAAATGAAAATTATAATCAAGCTATACTGCATTATTTATCACTCAATCAAATATGCCAATATAATTTTGCAACTGCGTCATAAGAACCAATGCACTATCCATTACTACAGTCTTCCATCTTCAAAGGTACGTATTTGATATCATGATATATCATCAGTGATATCATGAGTATTACCTTGCAAATTGCCCATCACCATGCTCGTGCATTGTATTTGACCTAATATAAGAGCTTCAAGAATTAAGAGAAATCTCAAAACAAGCTTTGACAACTTCTGAACCCGCATACATAAAAATTCATCACTTAAAAACACATAGGATGTAAGAGAAAAATTAATGAAAATAGTCATGGAAAATTTGCAAGGTAATACTCATGGATCCCACCCACTGTACAGTGGGATCTATGAGTATTACGATGCAAATTGTCCATCACCATGTTCGTGCACTTTATTTGACCCAATAAGAGGTTCAAGAATTAAAAGAAAACTCAAAAGAATAATCGATCAGACAATTCGATTATAGATGGCGGGGAAAGAACTTCCGGTTTGGACAATTTTCCAATGTAAACAAGTGGAATAAAGATCGTCACCGAACTTATTTTCTTATGAAAGATCGGAAACAAAATGGATCACTCGAAATTTTTGAGTGATATAGAGAAACAAAGATACCTAGAAAAAGATTGGCAATTTCCCGGATCCTTTGGATGAAGATTTACAGAAAAATTGTAGAATTTTCCAAGACAATGTGATCTTCTACCAACAGTTTCGTGTTAAGACTTCTGCAGGTTGAAATAAGCTTACATAAATTATAAACATTGAAAAACTTCAATTTTGCAACAGCAAAATGTATAATTTTCTACATTGTGTAGTCAAACACAACCTCTTTAACTTTATCATATGGGATAGAAAGAGCGTCGTCAGAAATTTTTGTAGGGGGCAAAGGCCAGTAATAAAAGGAGAATAGTAGAAATAATAATAATAATAATTACAACTGTTATAAATGTTATACAATAAATAATTACTAAACTAATGAAATAAACAAATTTTATTCTAAATTTATTATTATTATTTATTTATTAATGCTATTCGCGTGCATATCCAGCACAACAGTTACAATACTGAAATGCACAGTTATTGTATTTTATTATTAACTTTTGCAAGTGTCGTTGAAGAAAAGAGAACAGGGTATGCTGAACCTCGCCCGCTCAATAAAGATATATTATTAATATTATTATTAGTAAAAATTTTACTAATATCTAAAGTTTACATTGATTACATTAAAATCATAATTTTTAGAATTCTGGATGATTATAAATAGTTTCAGTTTTTAAATATAGTCAACATGTGCGATAGACAATTATGATTTTCGAAACACGTAAAATATTTTAATTTGAATTACTCGGGTGATGTAGTGTCGACTATAGAGCCTATTCCCTCTTGCTTGAGCCCAGTCTTTTCGCTTTACTGCTTGAATTCACTGATTTTTCCTTACCGGATCTGTCTGAAAACTATGCATAGATAGCCGAGAAAAAATATTTGTTCCCAACCTCGTGTTGTAACCATAAGCCACACAATCATTGTCGCCTTTTCTTAAGACACTGACTTTACACCTTTGAACTCCCATGTTATTCTATTGAAAACCGGAAGTAAAGTTCCCGCCCATGCCAAGGAAGCACAGAAATGTAAACATCCGGTGAATAGCCCCCATTACACATGGATCCCATTGTACAGTTCATTTACATTCTTGATCGACCGAAGCGCTACATGCGACACTTCCAAGTTAATGGAATGTCTTCAATGCCTCCATATTGGAAAGCTATATTGGCATTGAAATTCATCGTTAACGAAGGACGGGGTCAACCTGTGGCTGTTTCCCCACCTAAACTCATTGAATACAACAAAAAAGGTGAAAACATATGGAAGCAAATACACGAATAATACTTCTCGTGTACGAGACCAGACTAGGCTTTGTGTATCCATCTAACCAAAAGTGAAAGAAATGCGACGATAAATAACGAGAAATACAAATACGGTACATTTGTTCAACTACTTTTGCGAATTGGAAGATTTTATTTTTAGAGATTTGTTTTGCTTTGTCTCTCGTGAAGGAATTTATGCAAAATGTTTTCAATCGACCATTGATGATAAATTTCCCTATGAGTTCGATTTTTACACGTCCTCACTTTCCGCGGGAGAATTGTGCGAAAACAACAGGCAACAACACCACACAATGGGGAGACCTTGGTCTTGTTTGTATAAACTTGTTCTTCAAGGTAAAAATGTTGTTCAACACTACTTGACTTCTTTGCACTGGTATACAGTATAATTAGAACTTGTTTTTGTTAAGGAAATGTAAATAATAATCCTGTGTCACTACATGATATTTTCTTGTTAATCTCGGCCAAAGCAAGGAAGATTATTTTTAACCACTGTTTAATTGTCAAGTCTGAAAAGGAGCAATTGTTATTTCTACTGCGTCACTCATTACCTTTCAGTTAGGAACTGATGCAACGGTGAAATTCCCGTAGCCAGTTATTAGAAGTTCAATGAGAATCAAACGTTACTGTTCGGTAGTTAAAGAAAATGCTTAAAGGATCATTAAACATTAGTACATTTAACGTCTCATCATGCAATGATTTGTAAATTTAAATATGTATATTGTGTGAGTGTTGAATTGGAATTAAATTCTTGTTTTAAGTCCAGTTTATGCACAGATAGGCTAATCGGGACTGGACGTAGTCCAGTGGCGCAACCACAGGGAGGGCATCGAACCCCAAACCTTCGACGGGTGTCAATTCTAGGGGGACAAACATTGACGGCCAAGGGCACCTGCAAAAGGGAGGGGGGGGGGGGGGCACAGAGTAGCATGTTGTATATGTATTTTTTTTATTTTATGTTGCATATGTGTAAAACATATCTTGTACATGAAAGTTATACATGTTATATGTACAAAAATAATTATCTTCGGAATGCATCATTCATTTTCTGCCATTCAAAAATACAGTTTATGTGCTTGTTTTCCATTATTAGCTAATTTGAAATTGACGGTGTTGAACAAATATTTCAAATCTTTTGTTTCAAATAAATGCTTTAGCACCGACTTCTACCTCCTTTTTGCGTAATTTATGAGGATAATAACGTCTTTGATACTACTACTACTACTACTACTACCGCTAGTAGTAGTATTAATACTAATAATAATACTACTAATAATAATGTCACTATTGTTATAGTTATTATATTATTATTATTATTGGTACGTTTATCCTGGTACTTGCCCCCCCCCCCCAGAAAAATTCATGGTTGCGCCTCTGGGACGTACAGTTTAATGTTCTCATTGGTGACGCAAATGAATCCACTTTGTAAAAAAATATAACCTATTCTGACAATGCGTTTCACTTTCGTATAAATGACAAGTGAGTGGCGAATGTTGTGCCCTCGTGGTATACAAATGCACCACTAACTTGCACCCTCTATTACATCACTTCATCAATCATCATCATTATGGAGAATAACCCAAGTCGTATAAGATCACCATAAGATAACCGAAATTGCCTGAAGAACAAAAACCCACCCATACACTTTTAACTATTTACATAATATCAGCTAACAAAGATATTTTTGAATTTCGAAGTTTTGCGCATTACTGGTAGAATTAACATTTTAATACTGCTCTTTTACTGTAATTTATTTCACATTAACTATATTGATACACGCTTCTAGTTTCAATTAACGCATGCAAAATAGTCTTAGAATTCTCCTGATAATGCTTGGTTTGTCGTCTTCAACTGGTTCTTCGTTATCCGCAAGTTCTATGTCCTTGGAAGATTCTCCGTTTATGCAAGGCTGCTCATCCTTTTCAGCATCTTCATTCTTCCTTTCATTCGTCACATGCGATAATTGTGTCTTCATTTTGCAACAATTTGCATCCATCTCACCATCTTCTTTATTCGTACCTTGCTTCCTCTCCAATGATGCTGTCTTCACTTCGGAAGACCTCTCATCCATCTTAGCAGCTCCATTCTTCGTTTCATGAGTCTCATCTGATAATTCTATGTTAATTTTGCAACATTTTGCATCCGTCTCACCATCTTCATTATTCGTTCCTTGCTTCCTCTCCAATGATGCTGTCTTCACTTCGGAAGCCCTCTCATCCATCGTAGCAGCTCCATTCTTAGTTTCATTAGTCTCATTTGATAATTGTGCCTTCATTTTGCAACAATTTGCATCCATTTCAGCGTCTTCATCCTTCATTCTCTGCTTCTGATCCGAAGATTTTGGCTTCAAGTTTGATCGTGTCCGAGCCTCAGCCTCCTGCTTTGATATCAGCATTAATTTGTATCTGATGTTGATTTGCCTGCGTAATAATTTATAATCCACTTCAGCCTCCTCAAGTAGCTTATTAACTGTACGACATAGAATTTCCTTTTCTTTCACTTTGTCCGACACGGACTTCTTGAATTTAGACACCACGTTCTTCATAACGTTGCAGTACTGATCTCGCGCGTCGTACATTATTCGGAGGTTTTCGTCGGGCGTTGTCTCCGGGACTTCCTCAACGTTCTCGACGGTGTCCTCCAAACTTCTGAGGGTCTCCATGGTCCAGAGGCAGAAGTCACAAAGATCATCTTCGGAAATATATTCAGCCTGTTTTGCCTTCTCTCGCTTTTCTCCTTCCGTGGTATATTGGTAACGATGCCGCAACCCTCTGCGTACCTCTACGAAGCTTCGTGCGCGTTCAGAAATGTCTCTCTGATGTTCGAGTCTAGAGAAATTCCACTTGAGCCCTTCGTCTTCTGGAAGATCTGACTACCTCACATCTTCGGTGCTTTGTTCGATCTTTGGCCCAATCATGTGATACTGACCTTCGACGATCTTTATGAAAATCGACACCGTGTCTTTGATGCTGTGAGACTTCTGGATGAGTTCCGCAGCCGTTTTCCTTATCTTCTTCAGTCTCGGCTCATTACTTCGGTGTTTAGTGTGCAACTTCTGCACCAGATCCCACCTTTCCTTCGATCCTAATTCCTCCGTACCATTTAAGTTATGCTCCTTCTCTTTCATGCTTTGAAAGTATGTGCTCAGGTAGTCATATTCCAAGAAAAATTTCTCTCGCTTTGTGAAGTCCGTTTGGGTAGACTCGTACATGTACTTTGAAATGGGGATATCTTATTTCCTTCTGCATTCAGCTTTTCTTTCTTTCGTCATTCCATACCATATTTCTGTACATTTTAGTCCATCGTCTGCCTGACTTTTGTCCTCAGGTTCTCTATGAACGTCTTTTGCCATGTATTTTTCCACTATTTCAAAGTCTTTCATTTCACAATGTTTATTGTCACTGTTTACCTGCCATTCTCTCGAATTGTAACTCAACTCACTCTGCTGTCATTCTCTGAAAGCAAACTTCAAGGCATATATATATATATATATATATATATATATATATATATATATATATATATATATATATATATATATATATATTGTCCAACGTAATTTCTGATTCTGCTCCACAACGATATTGAATACGATCCTACATTGTAGATCATTTCTCTGAGTTTATCTGTTGAAACTCTTAAGTCCAGTTTCTGCGGATGTTTGCAGAACTTTCTTTCGCCATCTTTATGCGAATGCGAATCAACTATGTCCTTTGGAGCTGGCTGCCTAGCAAGAAAATGAAGAATCGTTCCATTCTTCACTCTATCTTCACTTTGCATACTAAGACCTTGCTCGGTGTTCTCTATGAACGTCTTTTGCCATGTATTTTTCCACTATTTCAAAGTCTTTCATTTCACAATGTTTATTGTCACTGTTTACCTGCCATTCTCTCGAATTGTAACTCAACTCACTCTGCTGTCATTCTCTGAAAGCAAACTTCAAGGCACATATACACTATGTGGAAGAAAGTCATTGGACACCCCGATTTCAACTCTGAAACGAACTCCTCATGGAAAAGAGAGTACAGATCGGTATATATACGGCAGCAGGAGGCTTCTCAGATCAATCGCTGTTAAAATGACGAACAGGAAAGAGCTCAGCATGTTTGAAAGGGGGATCATAGTAGGCTGCTCCATTAGGGCGTGTCATTTAAGGACGGAAAATTTTCTTTTGCGAATTTGCTCAATGAGGGGTTCTGAAAATATGTTATTGGATATGAGGAATCCAAATCTGCAATTATTTTTATGATTGGTTGATGATTAGCTTGGTAAATTGAGGTTTGTTTGAAATGCACTAAAAAAAAGCCAAAAACTCTCATTTTGAAGTGAAGTTGAAGTTTTTAATCATTTTGTACAAGCGAAAATATAAAGAAATTTTGTTTCCAGCTGTAACAACATATCATTACTTTATCTTATAACGTCCTATTATAGTAAAAAAAATAATAACATTAATTAGAATTAATAATAAGTTTAATCAAGTCCTGTTTTGATTCATTTCTTGACAAAAGCCGATGACCTGCTTCTTGGCCTCTGATGTAGCCCTTCCTTTTTTCCTGTGCATACACCTTTCCTGCAGCCTCCGTGACTTGTTTCACACATCTTTCAATCCCCTGACCATGACAAGGCCACTGAGGAACTTGCATAGGCTTGTCAATAAATTCCTTTATTTCTGTCAAGGTCATTTTGCATGTTAATGGAGGTTCATAAACCAGTCTATCAACTCCAATAAGTTTGAAGCAGAGGTGTTTCTAGAAGGTGTCTTCCTTGGACGTACTGAAAGGTCTCCAAATGTATCATCATTGCCACCTCTCAAATCGATGATCTTTTGAATTCCAGCTCTCCTTTCTTCCTTATTATTTGAGCACAGCAGTGTCTGAATTAACATTTCACTAAATGCATACCACGCTGAACGCTTAATAGTCGGCAAAACAGCATTTACTACAGCCTTGTTTTGCAGTCTAAGCTGTTGCAATTGAAACAACAAACGACGTGGGCCTTCTATCCACAGATGTTTTACTTTGATATTGAACCAACACGGATAGTACACACCAAGGATGTATTCCACAATCAGCCTTAAATTCTCGAGGTTTTTGCCTTTTACGCCATGTTTGGAATCCCACAAGCGACAAAGTCTGTTTGCTGTTGTAAGCCACCTTGAATGGCTCACTGGTCCAATTTCTAGAAGTGCCAGATTATTGGGAAGTTTACCTGCTTTTATGGCCTGTGTAATTCTATATCCATACGCTTGATCGGTTGACAGATCCTTCAAAATACTGTCACCGAGTTCAATAACAGGTACTCCAATTGAATTTTTTGGAAATTTAGGATTAATATCAAGCTCTGTAGCTGCATCTAACATTTTACCAATGTCACCTGTCCACTTGTTGTTTGACAAAGTCTTCCCATCAAGGGCTGTGATTAAATGGCGAAGAGGTAACTCGTTGGTGTGAAGAGCACAAACTAGCCAGTTAAGTTTGCGGCCTAGTTTGACTTCTACGTAGTGCATGGTGCCACCTTCCCAGCAAGTATTAATATTTGTTGAATCACCTCCAATTGCTTGCATTGTTTTATCAAAACCTTTCTCTTTCATGAAATTCAGTAAATTGTCAGCAATTATTTCAGCTGGATTTTAATTCTTTGAGCTTTTCTCTGGTGTAAAGTGATAAAGGTATATCCCACCTGGCTCACTACAAACTGAATAATGTTGTTCTTTCATAGTACTGGGAAACAGCTGCTCTGAATTTTCAGCCTTTAGCATAACTTTAGTTGAATCTTCACGACCATCAAAAAATTTGCAATCAATTTGACCCTTCTTACAAATTTCTTCAAATTCATTGTCTAATGATGACATCAATTTCTCCTGCGCTCTCTTTACTTTATTATGGTCAACAACAAGTTTCATGTTTTCTTCAGTGATCAAGCCGATATTAATAAATGCAGCGGTGGTGATTGCAGCTGTGGCACGAAGACCAACAACGTATCTGATGCTCTGCATAGCAACATTAGGTATATCTAATGTATTGTACTGTTTCTCTTCATTAGAAGTTGAAGGAGCTGCTAAATCATAATTTGATTTACTTCCGTCTTCTGTATCACATTCTTTCTCCTCATTTCCAACCCCAGAGGAACTTTCTTCATGTGATGGAAGTGAAGAAGTCTGCAAGCATTCCTTTTTTTATTCAGCAAGTCTTGTTCTCTCAACTTCTCCTCGCTTTTGCTTCTTTATCAGTCTGTTATGTTCTGGAGAATCTGGCAAACCAAATTGGTGTGATCCAATAGAACCAATCTTGTTTCTCTGGCCTTTAATGAAAGAAAGTCTTGTCACTGGGATCTTCTTGTCAATTAATGTGAGCTTCTTTTGTGCAATCTGTAGCACAGCCAAATTCAGAGCACATAATGATTTCATATTTGCAATTGAGAATGTCAAAGAGTTTGTCAAGTTTTGAAGCAAAGGCTTCTTTAATATCTTAATTGCCCCTTCCAAGAGATATGTTTTTTGCTTGCTCCCAACTTTCTTGAATCTTTGCTAATACTGTAACTCTTGAATTCACAACAGGGAAAACAAAAGAACAGTTTGCTCGTTCCCATTTTTCAAGTACTTTAGGATATATGTCTTTTGCAACACTCGCAGCTGGATAATTTCTCATATCCTCACTACTTTGTTCTATCAGCAACAGTCCATATCTTAACACGTCTCGCAAAGTTGGTAAATCAGAAGGCAACATGTCTCTTCCACTTCCAATAAGGTTGCTCATATGTGTGAATGTTCCCTGTCTTGTTCTCTTCTTTGTAGTCATTCTGAAGCAGTTGTCACTGGTTGTAGAAAGCAAAAAGATATCACATACCGTCTGTGCCAAGCCACAGCCACACTGTCATTGACACAGTTGACACCAATTGCAACTCTCAAAATGGAAATTCTTCAGTCTCAGTTGAAAAAAAGAAAGGAGTATAATATTAATATTAATAGTACAAATTAAACCTAATAATAGTAAAATATTAATAGTGCAGATAACTACAATACATATATAAGAGAACTACAATAACTTGTAATCAATTTTAGGCACTTATCAACATCTGTTTTCATGAAAATTTGGGAATAACCCATACGTTTAAATGACAGAAATATTTAAAAAATGCTAAAAAGTAGGAACTTTTCATATAGATATTTACCAAGCAAGACCTAAATATTTACAAGTAAACAAAATATATTTCAAATTACCTAATCATACCACAACTTTTTAACACCCCTCAAATCAGGCTTTTTAAAAATGAAAAATTCAACACGCCCTACTGCTCCATAGGAGACATGAGTATACATAGCATAGCTGATGCCCGACAGGTCCCTAAATCAACTGTAGCCTTTGTCATCAAGAAGTGGAAGGAAAAGGGACACTGCAGCAATGCACCACGAAGTGGAAGACCCACGAAATTGGACGACCGGGACAGGAGAGTGCTGAAGAGGGAGATTCGGAAAAACAGGACCCGTCCAATGCATTCGATTGCAGAAGAGTTTCAAAGTGCGACCAATTTGACTGTTTCGACCAAGACACTTCGCAAGGAGGCCCAAGCGCTCGGTTATCATGGTCGAGCCGCTACCCACAACTCCCTGATAACAGAAAACAATAAACGGCAGAGACTACGCTGGTGTAAAGAGCAGAGAAACTGGACGGTGTTGCAATGGTGGAAAGTCCTATGGAGCGGTGAATCACGCTTCACACTGTTTCCAACAGATGGGAGAGTGTGGGTATGGCGATTACCCGGAGAACGTCTGTTACCTGAGTGTGTAGTGCCCACAGTGAAATATGGTGGTGGGGGCATCATGTTCTGGGGTTGTTTCAGCTGGCATGGCGTGAGTCCGCTGGTACCGGTGTATGCCACATGACGTCTGCATCCTACCGAGATATTCTCGACAACTCCATGCTCCCCAAGTTGTAGCGTTTCCATGGAAACGAAGAATATGTGTTCCAGGATGATAATTCGACTTGTCATGTTTCCAAGGCTACCACGGAGTGATATGCAGAAAATAATGTCACCTGACTGGATTGGCCTGCTCAGAGCCCTGACCTCAACCCTATTGAACATCTATGGGACGAACTGGAGCGCAAATTGAGGTCGCGATCGCCTCGCCCTTCTACACTTCCAGATTTGGTGACTGTACTGCAGGAGGATTGGCGGAATATCCCACTCGGTGTACTACACGACCTTGTGGCCAGTGAAACACAATGTGTAGCTGCTGTTATCGCTGCCAAAGACGGACCGACCCCTTATTGATTGCAAGAAAACTGATGGTATCCGCTGACATGTGGTGTCCAATGACTTTCTTCCACATAGTGTATATATATATTGTCCAACGTAATTTCTGATTCTGCTCCACAACGATATTGAATACGATCCTACATTGTAGATCATTTCTCTGAGTTTATCTGTTGAAACTCTTAAGTCCAGTTTCTGCGGATGTTTGCAGAACTTTCTTTCGCCATCTTTATGCGAATGCGAATCAACTATGTCCTTTGGAGCTGGCTGCCTAGCAAGAAAATGAAGAATCGTTCCATTCTTCACTCTATCTTCACTTTGCATACTAAGACCTTGCTCGGAACACTCGGAAAAAAACTATTACAAGCACTGCAACATACTTTAGTTCATAACTACCGCATCCTAAGAACATCTCTGTCATGTGCCAATGTGTCAACGTGCAGAAACTTAAACTGTGAAATCCGTTATCCAACTCCGCGAGATTTAGACGTTTCACCACTACTTCGTTTCGTCCAAAACTTTTCTGTCTAATTACTAGCTGCTTATTCACATCAACAATTTGCATCGGTTGCTTAAACTCCGCACTTGAAATTTGAAAAAGTCTGTGGCATACTTTTTTGCTATGTCCACATAGTAAGTTTCTGGCTCTCGGTGATAATTGCACCACCATGCGAGAGATAGTACTCCGCCGAAACTTCTACTATATCCAAATAGTGAATGCTGTTCAACTGAAGGCTATACGAAGACTCATACACCTCGAGGAATATCATCCTACGCACTGCTCTTCGTACGAGGGGTTGTTCTCATCGCTTCCTGCATTACAGGGCTTAGCAGTCGTCTTCTGATCATAACAATCATAGCATAGCATATCTGTATATGTTGTGTGTGGGGTGGGTGTGTATAGGAGAGGGTGGGTAGAGAAATTGGCTCATTTTGTTACGAAATGTTGAAGAACAGCATTTTCTAACCTATATGTATGCAACCACGTGACAAAAAAAATGTATGATACGGGTAGACTACATATGTGCATAATACAAACAATTCAAATAGCCTCCGAAAAGCAACATATGTGTGTGGGGTTGATAGATGAGGGTTCACACCCATTTTGCAAATTCCCTGACTTTTCCAGGTATTTTACATAACTGTGTAATGATTCAACATGCTAAAAAATAAGAGTTACACTTCAACTTTGTAAGTTAATCAAATGAATCACGTTTGTTGAACATTTTTGAAAATAAGTGAAAAATAAAACAAAAGAACATTTTTATAAGCAATATTACCCAAAAAGGAAAATTGTTGGGAAGATAAAAAGAAACGTGTTTCCGGTTACAACTTCTGTCAAGCAAAAATCATTTAATTCCCCTGACTTTTCCAGGTTTTGTAAGATTTTTTTAAAAATCATTTGTTTCTGATTACCTCAGTCCTAGTCTTGCTTTCCTGACTCCTCCAGTTGTCCAGAACTTTGGAGTCAGTGCGAACCCTATAAATAAATTATCTGAAGGGAATGGCTGACTTCACCCTGGCAGTGTGTCTGCTGGCATAATATTGTTTCTATGGTGTATTTTCGCTTTTAGAATCTTATTCGACAGTAAAAATAAATGCCTGTGGCAACCAAGAAGATATTAAAAGGAGGCGCATACATGTGGGATACAAAATGCCATTATCAACGGCTCTTAGCATCGATTTTTTTTTTTGCCTTGATATCTTCTGCACACTGTGAAAGTTGTCTGTTGTACGGTCACACCACTGTGTATTAGCTGTAGTAGAAACAAAAAAATAGTAGCAAGAGAGGAAAAAAACGAGAAAGAAGACGAAAAGGAAGAAGAAGAAGGTGAAAATTAGTTAGGTGCCAGTAAAGTTGTACCCGTGCATTTTCTACTCCCTGTGGATTTCCTACCCCCTGTGCATTTCCTACCCCCCTGTGCATTTCCTACTCCCTGTGTAATTTCCTATTCCGTGTGTATTCCCTATTCCCTATAGTCATACAGACGTTTGGTGAGATAGTTCTAGCTGTAGTAGAAACAAAAAAATAGTAGCAAGAGAGGAAAAGACGAAAAGGAAGAAGAAGGGAAAAATTAGTTAGGTGCCAGTAAAGTTGTCCCTGTGTATTTCCTACTCCCTCTGTATTTCCTACATTCTGTGAAATTTCCTATTCCCTGTGCATTTCCTACCCCCTGCGCATTTCCTACTCCCTGTGCATTTCCTACCCCCTCTGGAATTCCAATAACTAGCCAAGTGTGGAATTTTTTGACGAAGAAACCTAAATAGTAGCGACTTGTTCAACAAATTCCACACTTAAAGGGTTAAACCACTATTAATATGACTGTAAAAATGGCACAACTGCAACCGCCTTGTTATGTATGAATGTAAATAAACAAATAAGACTTTTGAGTTGAAGGTTTCAATAGCAATCGACGCTGTACTCGGGAGAGGGGTAAGTTAATACCGATTTGTGGACGAGCTCTGTGCGATTTACAAAGTGAAATAACATCTTTGCTACGTGAGTACTGATTATTAGGGCTAGTATAATTATGTATTTTGCATATTTAAGGATTTTTAACTACAAATGCATATTTGTATGAAAATTAGTTGATGTTATGCATATTTTTGTACCCACAACCAACACCGAGCATATACTGTAGATACGTATTTATTTTTCTTTTCCTCGCTTCTCTTCTTTTTTCTTTATCTTTTCTCTGTCTTTCTTCTTTCCTTTTTCATGGATTATATGAAATGTATTGTGTTTCATTTAACGCAGAACCATATTCATTGAAAAAATCTGTGTAGCGAATGAGCATTCAGAATAATGCACATTCATTACTTGGAATGTAATCTGTCATAGTTTCTAATATACCGCATTTATAAATTAAACGGGGTTTTAAAGTGCATATTTTACACTTTTTTAGTGCATATTTGCATGCATATTTTCAGTTTTTTTAGTGCATAACTATCCGAGCCCTACTGATTATTATACAGTAAAGAATATCACATTGTTTCGGAGAGAGAGATATGCATATCACGAACATCAATCTTTTACCTGGATCGATGAAATATAATGAAGAGAAAACACCTTCGATGAGGTCAAGTAGAGGTGTTGTGGCATTAACTACAGCTCTTCTGTAGACGGCAGGCCATGTGGCACGAATGGGAGAGGAAAGAAGAGTTTACAGGATTTTTGTTGGGAAACCTGATGGTAAGAGACGTGTAGGAAGACCAAGACGAAGATGGATGGATAATGTTGAGATGGACCTAAAGGAAATTGGTAGGGATGGAAAAGAGTGGATTGATCTTGTTCAGGATAGGGATAGATGGAAGGCCTGTGTTGCTGCAGCCATAAACCTTCGGGTTTAAGAAGGCTGGAGAGTTAGTTAGTTAGCTTACCCTTGTTCCTATGTAGTTATTTCTTTCTTTTTCCTCTCTTTACCCATGTCTTTCTCTATTTATCCTTTCTCTGTTTTCACTCCCCTGTTCTTAGTTGTCTCCCACTTGTTATCTTCCTCTGTTTTCCTGTCTTTCTCTCTTTTTCTCCTAAGTCTACTCTCTTTCTCTCTCTCACTTTCTATCGTCATCTATTTTTCTATCCTTTTCTCCTCCTCTCTCTCTCTCTCTCTCTCTCTCTCTCTCTATTCCCTCCTCCGTTTCTATAGTTATCTATCTCCTTCTATATTTCTGTTTATGTCTCTCTTCTTCTCTTCCTCTGTCTTTTCTAGCTCTCTCTCTCTCTCTCCCTTACCCTTCTATTTGTTTTTCTTTCCCCCTTCCGAACCTTCCCCTTTCTGTTCCAAGTTGTCTACCTCTTGCTGTCTTCCGCTTTCTTTCCTATATCTCTTTCTCGTCCCTCCCGTGTTATATTTTTCGTCCTTTGCTTATCTCCCTCTCTTCCCTCTTTGTCTCTTCCTGTGTGTGGTTCAATTTTTCCTTGTATTCTGAATCTCTTTCTACCAATCTACGTGCGCGATCCATTCACTGCCATAATTGATTGTGTGGAATTTTCTCATCATACAGTCAGTCATTTTCAAGGGCTCTACACTACTGCTCTGGCAACACACTATTTTACTCTTGTCATTGAGTGGTACACTAACCTTCTGACGTCACGAACCGAGCTGCTTCCTATGTTCGTTTCTTATCGAATAAAGAGGCGCTAAGAGACGCGAGGGGAACCAGTTCTTCGAAAGTAATGGCACCCGCAGAATGAGTCATGGCAGCCTACAGCGTTCGTTCCTCGTCTTCCACGAACAAAGAGCGTGACGCTGACACACTACACGGCACGATTTCTGTGGATGACCTGCTTAACTTGTTGGACGGGATGTGTGTGTGTATCGTAACAGTTATTGGCAATGCGGGTACGACGTTTCTACTCTTTTGTTTTTGCATGTCGTTGTCGTGTAATCAAGGAGTCCATTTTAAACTGTAGGTCCAGTCCCGATTAGCCCATATGAGCAGAAAAGCAGCTGGTGTAATAATCTCCTCTCACTTCCTTTATCAGATCAAATACTGTGGGCATCTCCCTCCCTCCCAATTTCCTATCCCATCCCTCAACAACATTGATTGAGTTTGGAGATTTTAGGGATAGCAGAAAGCCTTCCGCTGCGCCTTTTCGAAGTGCGTGGGAGTTGATTTACGTCAATCACGCAGAGCGTGTGTCCACAGGAACAGTTTGCTGCTTTTCTTTCAGTGGCCAGAATACTTTTGTATTGCCTCTCCTGTGCATTATTTAGACTGCATTTCAAAGAATTTTAAAAAGAATATACGGCAACGACTTTAGGGTTACCACATGACAAACTTTAAAAAATAAGGCATTTTTAGATTGCAAAATGTTGTTAACTTTAGACGAAGAGACACGTTTTGTGCTTACTGGTGTTTTGGTGGGTTTACAGATCACACAGCCCTGTAAAATAATTTTACACCGTTTTCGTATAACTAATAATAGGCTCATTGTAGGCAAATGTCTGAATATTCTAATATTTATTCACTATGCTCCTAATATTATACGGTTGTGAAGCTTGGTCTCTTACTTTAGAAGAATAACATAAATTGACATTCTGCCTCGGAGTCGGAGTTTTTTCTTCCAGGCCTAAAGTCAGGAAACCGTTTTTGTAACACGTCACTAAAAACATATTTGCATTTTGGCATGGTTCAGATATCTGATCGACAGAAGTTCTTCAATTCTCCACTGCTATATAACAACTAAGAGTAGGGCAGTTAAAAAATACTGTTTATTTCTGAATTCTGTCATGAAACTCAAATCAAAGTAAGCCGCGGCTAATTGCATATTCTTACCTATTGTCAGAAACTTGGTGCTCACCAAGAGCCGCGTTAGATGTCACAATTGCTTTCAAATCAAAACCTCACGCGGTGCGGCGGTGACAACAGAAGAGACGCAAAGGTCCAACAATTTTTATTTGTTGCAAGAAAAGTTTATTTTCTTTGCGCTTGCAACTGAGAGTGTTGTATTTCTTTACTTTGAAATTGAAAACGGAAACAATATTAACAATTATTTACAAATAACATTTTGTTACTAATCTTGAGTTGTCTAGAGTACAACACACATAAATTTGCCGTTGCGTAGATACCAATTTTCGTTTCGTCTACCTCTCTCTTAGTATCACGTGTTCTACCCTGCTCGAAAACCTTCGCTATTGTTGCCATATTGTCATTTCATTCCTGGACACACTCGCGCAAACATCATTGAAAACAATTGAATAGCGCTCCAGCTCGAGGTTCACACCGTTCGGCAGGGACGGTAATGTGGCAATATAGCACGGCGTAGTGGTTACTTCTTTTATGCAGTGCATGTTCATTGGCTAGCTAGTAACTAGTGTTGCCAACTGTAATAATGAAGCACTATTTCTGTCACGGAAGGGGAAAGGCAGGTAAAATGACGGTGAGTTTTGTTGGATTGGAAGCACCATATTTTTATTTTATACTAAGCATTTGACCGGTTTGACGTTGTGTGCGTGTATTGCGTGTGTGTATGTGAAAGTGTGTGTTTGTTAATGAACGTTAAATTCCATAATGCCTCCAGTTCTGTCAAAGTTGAAATCAAAAACCTTGCATAGCCAAGCTCGGGAAATTCTAAGCAACATGCACGAGTTCATGAAGAAGGAAGCCAGTGAAGGTGTTAGCATCCCAATAGAGCATTTTGGCAAGAGAGCAGCGGCAGCGACTGGAGTTCCTGAACGAACGATCAGGGCTATCATGAAAGAAAGACAATCTCTTGAGATGTCAGAAGACCCCTCCACATCATTCCACACTCCCGGGAAAGAACGACAAAGACTAGCGACCAAATCGTCAGTGGACGCTTTCGATGAAAACGTTATCCGTAGGCGCATATACGACTACGCTCTGCGTGAAAATGAAGTGCCGACATTGAACAAATTGCATGTCAAATTACAGACGGACATACATTTTGCGGGAAGTCAAGAGAGTTTGCGACGTTTGCTGCGAAATATGGGATTTAGGTGGAGGAAGAGTTCATAGCAGGGCCGGCAGAAGGGGAGGGCGAACCGTGCCACCGGCCAGGGCGGCAAAATTAGAAGAGAAGAAAAAAATAAGCCTATTGAAAACTGTGGTCGAGCGAGATATTCTTTTGCGCTTAATAGTATTGAAATAGAATAAGAAGTCTCATTATTTATTTTATATTTTGATGTTTTACTTAGGAATATATTGATTTTCAATTTCCCGTTGCTGCGTAATGGCGGGGGGGGGGGGGGGTTCGAAATGGAGCGGCATCTACCGCCACCGCCCAGGGAGGCAAAATGACTAGCGCCAGCCCTGGTTCATAGTAAAAGAAAAAGCCGCGCAGCTTATCGTCTAGTGGCAGTATATGTACTTGTTATTGTTGTGGAAGCCGGCATCGTTTGTAAATGTAGAACAAAGGCAACCGACTTTCGGCGATCACAGAGAGGAAATAATAATACTGCTTGAGGATGAGTGTTGTGGTCCAATTGTCCCGGTTTAACACTTTGGCATGTTAATATCTGCCGTTGCAGTTCCGTACCAGAGTATACGGGTTTTGGGAGTGAACAGTTAGAACGCCACCAGTGCATTAATGCAATGAAAAATAATATTTTTTATTTTGTTTGAAATCACTCAAATAAGGAATCGTATGAAGAAGTCTTCTTTGCAGCATTTTTTGGTAATTTTACGTGTGTTAGTTCATATTTTGCGAATTTTTAGTCCATATGTATGTAGCTACATACAAAGCCACTTGTTAGTACATATTAATCCTAGTCCTGGTATAATGCATGACGTTTAAAACTAAACGTTAGATAGACCTGAATTCTCTAATTTCCTTGTTGTACGTAACAGCTGTGCATCGGCGCACTGCAGCGATTTTTCTATCTGCTCCATTAGCAACACTGCTTCTTTAGTTGTTTCGCGCATCGCACGGCAGAAATATCTGTGCAGGACTCTACACCCCAAAAAATCGGATATTTCCAAATTTTCCTAAAAACCCGCCCGGAGAATTTTTAGTACCAGAAAAACAGGATTTGTCCGGGTAAAAGAGAACTTCTGGTAACCCTAAACGACTTGCGTCGCTGCACCGGTTACAGCGAGCCCACATGTGTTTTTCACTCAGGGTGCACACCCCCGACCCTAATAGTGGAGTCGCCTGCCGCTACGTCACTTCACTTCCGTCAGGGATCTTCTCCTGAGCGGTCAGCTGTACTTTCAATTTCATTTCAGTCAGTATATGTTAATTATGGTAGCAGTTACGCCCCGCTTTTAGCTATTTTTGCTCCCACACTATGCTAAATTTTATGTTTTGAAAGGTTGCATGCGTGTCTAATGTTTTTCTAATTTTCAACGTCGCACCCCCTAAATTTCTTTCCGCACACCCTCAGCACCCCTAGATGATTAATCCTGGCGCTGCCGCTGTGTGCACAGGACATTTTATTACGCACGCGGGTCACGCTAATCATTCGCATCCGATATGACGTAGCAGATGCGTGTTATACGCTCACGTGTCCTCATCAAGGACTGGACATCCCATTGTCTTCCAGGAACAATGAAACGGAAATAGATATGCAAAGCAACTCCCGTTGCAGACATTAAATAGAATCGAGCATGCAGTTCCTTGTAGTCGTGACGTCACCTTACGCGACTATGTCGTATGCAGTGTCGCCATATCGACAAGCTTTTAGAAGATGTGAAGGTGAAAGACTTTTCTAGATATTTTTTTCCCTGTTGAAGGGCCAACCTCTCTGGCGGAGTGGTTATCGCAGCGAGCTACGAACGCCAGGAGTTCCGGATTCGAATCCCGGATAGGGATTGCCAAATCTGGGTAATTTTCTATCCGGATATTGGGATATTCTGATATCCAGATTATCAGCATATCCGAATTATCCGTTGCATCCGAAAAGGACATCGGAACCGGATTTTGTGGACATTCCTAATCGCGGCCTGATCATGGATGTTCATCATATCATCAATCATCCTCATCGTCGCGTTTAGCGAAAAGTGGCAGGAAAGTGACGCTAAATAACATCAATCAAATCCCTGTTGAAGGTTCTTTTCGATACACACCCACCAAAAAATACATTTTCTGTATTGAGTAATGCAACTACGCGGCATAGATTCACGGTTGCTAATGGCATTTATTTATTTTTCTTCTGTTGAATAACATATTAAACACACCAATGATATTATATTGTGGAAATACTGTGTTTTAAAGAACCAATCACCGTGCAAGTTTTGGGAATAATCATTGTATACTGTTTTATAACATTTACCCAACTCAATCAATGAGAATCTAATTTTTATCAAGTTCTTTGCGTTCTGAGTTTGGATTATTGTGGACAAGATTGTCGGTGGGGGAAAATTCTCCTTGTCCCCCTTAGTGTTTCCCACGGGACGAGACGGCTCATGAAAAGTCTCGTCTCGTCTCGGAAGTCTCGAAAAAATACAAACAAAATAATTAATCAGTTGCAAATAATTATGTACTCGAAACAAAGTATTTTTGTTTGAAACCCAATTCAGCGTGTATTACATCCAAAAGAGGCTATCCTACTTATTTTTAACACTCTTTCGAAATCCAGCACTACTTCAATTTTTCAATGTATTCAAGCTTAATAATTTTGTTTTCATAGTACTCCAGATTCAAGTACATTACTAAAATACCGATTCAGATATCTATTTGTAAAAATAGATCACAAATAAGAGAACTGTTCTCGATAATTTCTTTGAGTGAGAAATTTATAAAAATATTGTAAACCTTACGAAGAAAGTTGCGGGCTTTGTTTGCTTTTCCATATTAATGAAATTATTTGATTATCCTTAAAACAGCTGGAATTTTTTTAACGCTTTAAAAAAAACTGCTACTATAACGCGTAAGTTATAGTAAGGCAGGCATACAATAATTGTTATCGTTATAACACGATATATTCCAACATAAGGAATTGCAGAAATTCCACATAAAATCGTGTTATTTAAGGACCAAAAGCAAGGTCTGTAATCTGCCTTGCTGTTTGTAATCCCTCCCCCACACCACTAAAGATGGAGCAAAAGAACACCTAAATCCAGTGAAGAGATATAATCAATTAAAAGTAAGGGACTGATTTGTGACATAACTTCACTGGGTGATCGCGTCCCTTCGGTTCGAAAGATTGCATTCAGATTACTGTAGGTTCGTTTCGAAGCGACACTTCTCGCATTTCTCTTTTCGCCTGTCGCATGTCGCCTGTCGCCTGTTGCTTGTTGCTTGTCGCA
The DNA here is from genome assembly GCF_977018435.1 of Lepisma saccharinum. Taxonomy (NCBI): domain Eukaryota; kingdom Metazoa; phylum Arthropoda; class Insecta; order Zygentoma; family Lepismatidae; genus Lepisma; species Lepisma saccharinum. Next base: position 63,239,209 of record NC_139235.1, on the reverse strand, counting down.
TAGGTCAGATAGAAGTAACCAGACCAAACCAACAACCTATGTCGCTTAGAAACGAACACATTCGTTCGGTGCCACATTCCGACCACATTCCGCTTGTCGCTTGCGTGTTGCTGGAAACAGTTTTTTTCTGTGACTGTCCATATCAATATCTCACTTTCATGTAATTTCTTTCATCGGTGAAGTATTCTCTCATTTCTCTATATTTCACAAAGCAGTATTCTTCAAATTGTTCGTCCATCTTTACAGATTGTCTGTTCTGCGCAATGAATCATGGGAAGAAAAGTCTATCGATAAGTACGGTAACAAAACAACTAACAAGTATCGTGTGAGGCGAAAACAAGCAAATGAGTATAGCCAGTCCAGCGCCAACTAGGGCATTCCTACTGGAAATCCAGTTCCGTGTGATTCGGGCTTTAGATACTGTGCGTTGACGTGAATAACATATCTTGCCTGAAGTCAAAGAATTAAGAAGAATCACGAGACAGGTAACACGCGGCATCTGCGGCTTGGAAATAAACACTCAGTAATAAATGCAACCTTCTGTAGCGAAGCGACACGACAAGCGGCACGTGTCGCTTGTCGCATGCGTGTCGCTCAGACTTGGTCGTTTTCTAATAGCTATAGTGTATCGGAATGCCCGTTGATATACTAAATGAGATTGTGTCGCTTGTCGCTTCGGTGCAATAGTCCCGTGTCACTTGGAGATTCCACCAATCGAACGCAGGCTTGTGCAGCCTCTCGTGCCGCTACGGTGTGCAATATTGCTGTTAATGGCTCGTTCCAAAGCGGCATGTGTCGCGTGTCGCTTGCGTGTTGTACGGATTAGACCGTTTTATGAATACCGTGTGTCGTATTCCCTCGGACTGTTGTTTGTGCATGCGCGATGAAAGTTGCTTATAAACTGAAGAGGCTCTGAACTCTCACTTTAAGGGAGCTTGCAGACCAAAGCAACAGGCTCTTGGAAAAGAAACTTCAGTAAATGTAACCTTCCGAACCGAAGCAATACGACAAGCTGCACGTGTAGGAAACTTGGTCGTTTTCTTAACATTGTGCGGTGTGCCGCCTCGGTCTGTTGCTGGTGCATATGCGGCGAATACTTACCTAGACGGAACGGGTTCGTTCCTGTCGCTTGTAACTTTGTAAGATTACAACCCCACCGTGCGAATTGTCTCCTGTCGCGTGTGTCTTCGATGTGAAAGCTCCCTTAGTGTACGATGGATAAAGAGTGGATGGGCATCAGAAATACAAGGCGGATTCCATGAACTATCTAGCTATTGGTAATGAACAAACTTTATTTTAGACTAAATATTTATGTTCTTGTAGTTAACAAACCTTATTTTTCCTGACTGTACAGTGAACAAAATGTTTTAAAGGTTTAACCCACTTTAGGGAATAATGTTTTTCCCACTCTTAACTTTTGTTGGCATGATATCCTACATTAATTTTACGAGACGAGACGAGACAAAACGAGACGGGACGGGTCAAAGCTCTTCGAGACGAGACACGGGACGAGACAAACGAATATTTTCGAGACGAGGCACGGGACGAGACAGCATTTCCACGAGACGAGACAGGCCGAAGTCTCGTCTCGTCTCGTCTCGTCGGCAACACTACCCAGGATTTCGCACCCTGGTAGTAAACACAGCTAGGTTTGGTTATCATATCAACCCAAAATGCTTTGTGAGGTGAAAACTCGACATGTGGGAAGTTCTATGAACCCAGACGTGAATAGTTGCATGTTGAGGATGAACTTACCACAAGGCCATCAAGTTCGGTAATGACATCAGCATTATTCTGAATTCGCAACGTCTCGATGCACACTTTTGCTATGCTAATCAGCCAAGTCGGTGCAACTTGACAAACCATAGTTTGACGTAAGTCTTGAAGCTTTCCTGGCGACGAATGATGAATAGATTCTCTCGGGCTATCGACCAGGAGGTTTGCAAGCTTTCCAGAACTACTATCTCTGCTCTCATCTTCAGGGTAGAGTAGAAGTGGCCAGAACTCACCTGGTTGATTTCCATAATTTCATTGTAAGAAATAAAACTATAATATCATGTACAACATTGTAAAGGCGCCTGTAGTTTCAACATTTTACATAAATAAATAAATCGTAATTATAGTTGTAATTTGAATGAACAAAATTCACGGCGATACAATAACAGAGCGAACTTAAAAAGATGATTGACAACCTCCGTGGCGGAGTGGTTAGCACAGCACGCTACAACACCAGGAGTCCTGTTCGAATCCCGGCCTGGGCATGGGTGTTCTTTGTGAGTGTCCCTTCATCAATTGCATCATATCATCGCTCATCCTCATCTTTGCGATTAGCCAAATGTGGTAGATAAGCGAAGTAAAATAAACTATATCAATCAATCAAACAATTAAAAAGATAATTATTTGAGAAGATATGTTGTATGAACGGAAGAAGTAGTCCTCAGAGTTAGATCATCTACACGCTCTTAGGGGAGCCTTCAAAATGAAGCGACAAGTGTCTCTTGGAAACAAACCTTCAGAAATAAATGCAACATTTGGAACCGAAGCGACGCAAGCTGCACCTGTCGCTCGGACTGGGCCTTTTCTCAATAGCGCGTGTTGCCTCGGTCTGTTGTTCGTGCTTGCCAGGCGTATGCGTACTTTCAGACCAAAGCGACACGCGACACATGTATAGCTTTAGGATTTCACTAATCGAACGCAGACTTGTGCGGCTTGTCATGCCGCTGCGGTGTGAAACGTTGTTGTTGATTGGTTCGTTCCCAAGGTACATCTGTCGCTTATTGCTTTGGTCAGAAAACTTGCTTGATGAGAATTCACACCGAAGCGACAAACGACATAAATATCGCTTGACGATTTCACCAATAAAACGCGTGCGGCCTATGCCGCTGTTGCTACTGATTGGCTCTTTCCCAAGAAGCATGTGTCGCGTGTTGCTGCGTCTGAAAGCTCCCTAGGAGTTGTTGATTATGATTTGATTTGATTTTTATTAGCGTCGCTTTTCTGCCACTTTTGAATAATCGCGACGATGAGAATGAGTTATGATATGATGAAGCTGATGAGGGACCCTGGAACCCTAGCGTCGTAGCGCACTGTGCAAACCACTACGCCACGAGGTCGGCTTGTAGATTAAGGAACATGTTTTTCGGTCAATTACTTAACTTTTATCGCAGTATACGTCCAAACTACGCAGGAAGAGAGAAGACCAAGATTATTCAGAGCAGTTCTCAGAAATGAGGTCACACTGACTCGACAATTTCAAATAACGAAATACGGAACAAAAACCTGTCCCGGCAACATTTGTCGGGAAAACAGGACATTGCTTATTTTACGGGGCGTTTAGGAACCCAAAGTGTGGCACGTTGCAAAGTCTACGTTCGAATCCTTCGCCTATTTTCATCAATTCATCATTCAACCTCCCCATCGCATAGGAAAAACAACATGAAATAACCTGTACAAAGAAATACATATGCTTGGCAACCCTGTCTTATCTGACAACGGCCTGGCAATATTGTTGACATTTGGCTTCCATTGCAATCGGATTTAATGTCGTTTTATATAGTCATTTTATCAATTCTGTTTCTCCAGACAAAGCAAACTTCCAGTTAGATTACAAACAAGCCTTGCTCTTCAATTAGTTACACGTCATAAGGTTTCACGTTTCCTGCTACTAGTTATATAAAAAATGAAAGCACAACGGTTTCTTTTATAACTACTGTGTAATTGAGTAATGGTGATTACCCGAAGCGTGTTACATTATTCCACTTGCTTTGGCGACAGCGCTGTGCTTTCTTGCACAACATAATCGGACGGATCGAACGTTAATAGACCGATTTGAAGGCGACTCAAGTAAAAATTACAGTAAATTAAAAAGTGACAGTAAATGGTAGGCATACAATAACACGCGCCAATACATTTAAATACATAATTGTGTGGTATGTAAGATTACAGATTACTACTTATCTCCTGTTCTCATCCCCCACTCTCTCTTTCTTTCTTGCCGCTCGAAGGTTCCGGGGTCGAGTCTCGGTTCGAACACAGCTTGTGAGTGCCCCTTCATCAACTTCATCTATCATCATTCATCCACATCGTGGCGATATGCAACTTTTCCCTTCCTGTCTCTTTTCTCTCTCTCACCCTCATTTTCATTCTTAAACTCACATTCATGTCTTCATTATACAAAATAATACATATGAATATGAGAAAATATGAACACGCCTCTCCGGTGACGCAATGGTAACGTCGTCGCCTAGTAATTAAGGGGTCCCGGATTCGGAGGCACATAGTGGTTCGGATACCAGCTTAAACTTTAGGGCCAATCCCGATTAGCCTATCTAGGCATAAAGTAACTTCAAACAAAAACTCAAACTTATATAGGCTACACGTTAGAGCTTTACTTTTAAATTAAGACCCTTAGGCAAATATCCTGATGAGGAGGCCGACAGTCAGTAGGAAGACTGACCCTCACGGATGTATGTACGAACGGGCTTAATTTCAGAATTAAACATCAGGGAAGCAATTACTTCTCCCCAAGGCACATAGTGTTGTTTACATTGATTTCGTTCTTGCGGTGGACGAAGAATAGGAATAGCTCTTTGTTTTACTTTATTACTTTACTTGCTTTGTTTCGAAAGCAGGTGTAATGTATTTAGTTTATGCAGATGATGTAGCCGATGGATATGTCTTCGATTGTACAAGTTAATGTTGAAAGAGAAACTTACGTTGAGGGATTTCATTACACCACTTCTTACTAGTACTTACCAAAGGCTCAAGATTAATAAGTTTTACCAGCTCTTATTCATATATTATGCTAGGTAATCTCAAACTTTTCCGTCTCCCAATAAACCAACTACGAGTATGCTCATATATGAATCATGAGTAGAACGAATTCGCTCACTACCCAGAGGAACAGTATGGGCTTTCCTTGTCGTGTATTACTCATGTTTCCTTTGTGCTAGCTGCGTGCAAGGGCAATATAAACGAATAAAACTTCTGCACCAGTAGGTTGTAATGTTATCGGAACAATAGAAGGCGAGAGTGTGTATATGTCCGTGAGCGTAAATTACATAAAAACAAAATCCGCCTTCGTGTGGAAGTTATGTATGTCGAAAAAAGAGAAATAATAAAAGCTTAGAAAGTGTTTTTATTTTTCTCGGTCGGTGAAAGTTTCATAAAGATTCCATATCGTTCCAATGTTGCTCAAACGCTTGTGTTCAACGGTCAATGATCCGTTCACGTACAGACGCTAGCTGCTCACTGAACTGTCGGGGGTCGTAGAAGTTAGTCATATGTTCGTCGTGCAGAATTAAGTACGACGCGAGGCATGAAAACTCTGCATTTATGAATATTCATACCATTCAAGTTAATGTGCAGTGAAATGTAATGCGTGCTACATTTAACATTATAAAACAGACGACGGGAAAGGGGAAACGTTTGCTTCGGCGAAAGGAATTGGGCTGTAAAATAAACTCAAGTTTAACCGCAGCTTACCCGAGGGGAGGCTCTCAGGCCCACCACATCTAGTTTCTCGATTTTTCAAATGTGAAAAAAATTATAAAAACTGAAAATAAATTACATTGTTCTCTAGGGTGTTCCCAATATTTCTGTATTACTTTTGATCACAAAACCATTAATATAGCTTACATCATAGGCGTGCGCAGATCCTCTGATGGGGGGTGTGGGGGGGGGCAAAAGCTCGATGAAAGTTCAGTCGAGAAAGAAGAACATCATTTCATCTCATTCTTTTAGTTTTATTGCATCGATGCGATATATATATTAGATTCAATTTTTTGCAAACTGAAAACAATATTGATTTAATGGGGGCCCATATATTTCATGGGGGCCATGGCATTCTCTTTTACAACTTTTTTTTCATTTTGATCGTTCAGCGCCAAGGGCCAACTCCCGATAAAATTTGAAATCGTGGGGGCCATTGCCCCTCTGTGCTCCTCTGCAGGTACTCTTGGCCGTTTGGAAGAAATAATGCAAGAACGACGTGAAAAGTAATACCATTTTGAGTGTCCTTTTGTCCAGGTACTCAGAAATTCTGCTAGTCTTGCTTTCTTTTACTTCAGTGTTTGCCCCCTTGTCCCCTAGAATTGATTACCGTCCAAGGTGGGGGGAGGGCAATTTAAAATCATTATTATAATGGGGATGCAGGAATGCGATGATTTCTAATTCAAGTGGTGTTTTTTGAGGGGCAACGCTATTATCGGGGTAATATGCCCCATGGAAAAATACCTTGTTTGTCCCTCCGTGGAAAAAATCTACGGACGTCCTTGATTAAGGGGGCCAATTAATTGCCCCCCTTGTCCCCCGTGCGCACGCCTATGGCGTACATTGGAGGCAAAATTCACTTGGTGGGCGTCTTATTCAAGACACTCATGCAAGTGACAGAGTGCATTTGGTTGATAATGATGGTAATTTTTGTAATTATTATAGCTAATTTAAAAATAACTTCAGTTATATGGACAACAAAGGAAGCAGTGATTCAATATCAAAATTATGCTATCTTGAATTTTAGTGATGAAAAAAAAGGGTGCGGCACGGGTAAGCTATGGTTAAGTATTAGGGCACTTACAGTAGCTCAGTTTGTATCCTACCTTCGAAACGCTTTCGGTTAGCATGTTCGTTTCATGTAGGCACGTTTTACAAAGACAGAAAAAGCAACATTGCCTGTTCTTTTTACCTCCTGTATACTGTTAATTTCTATACTCACTATTAACACAACTGGGTAAGTCTGAGGATTTATTTATGCGAATTTGTGATTATAAATTAACTTATGCCATTACTTGTCGTGTGATTATAGGACCTATTAAACACAACAATTAGAATGAAGCAATGAATTGTTCATCACCATTTTCCAGTCAGTCTGTTTTCCACAATGTGATTGTCATTAATGGAAATAAAAACGTCAATAAATAGAGGATAACATCTGCTTCACATCAACAGACTTCTATATTTTCAAACAGAAAGTAGAAAATGAAAATATTGATGGACAATTTGCCCACTATTATATTTGACGTTTCCTGTACAATAACCAAAGAAATGGTAGCATTGCGAGCTAAGCGAGTACGAAAATTTTATGCCCGTTTCTTTGCAAACGAGCATCCGCCCCAGTACTTTCACGGGGACGGGGCACCTGAACGTTTTCTTTTTCAAAGTTGCCTGTTTTTTGTTCGTACGGCGCCCCCTTTGTCTGTCGACCGGCCTTGGCCTTTCCGAATCTCTGCCCTGCGTTATGGCCAGCTTTTTCCACTGGCAACCCTGCTCACATGGGATGACTCATCCTTTCATTCCACTGCGGCAGTTGCAGATAGAGGTATTGTGCTTTTGGGGCTAACCATCTGCACTCGTGACAGAATGCCGTTATACAGAGTTGAGGCTGCAACAGGTTATCGCCTCTTGAATGATGGCTGGCGTGAAGGAAGGGTAAACAAAAGAAGGTTCTTTTTGTGTTCTTGACACTGACAGAACGGTGGATGACAAACACTAAAGAAAATGGTGTCTGCGTGGGTAGAAGGCAAATGTTCTAAATCACACATAGCTCTGTACACACTCCATCACATTCATGCTAGGCTACATCCGTTTTTTGTAATTGAAATAAATGTCCTCTAGACCCCCTAAACACGTCCTCATATTCTGGTATCTTGATTATTTTATAAGGAAGGAATATCACTATATTTGTTATCAGGGGTGCCCCCCCCCCCCAAGGCCAATGGCGCGTCTCCCCAAATCATGTCATGTGTCTCCCTCCCAAATTATATCATTCGATCCCCATAAAGTATTTAATTACGACAGCGTGTCTACTGAAGGTAACTTTTTCCTTAGCTTTACTCAGGGGCGGCCGCTCATAAGCACGATACGGACGCCCGTGTATAACCACAAGTGAACAAACATTACATTAACATTTATATATTATAGCTTTCGCATTGTCTGAATTGGAAATATTTCGTTGGTTAGTCGATTTTGTAGTTATTCTTCCGCGACACTGTGCTGGAATACGAAACGGCTATCATTATTCGTCATCCGAAACCAACCACCTAGCCGAAGCTGTAAACAATGAAGAGTTGCCAGAAGCAGGGAAGTTAACATAAGATAATAAATTACCAACCTTTGAAAAAAAACATTTCATATTCCATAATTAATAGAGAAATAATAACGTAATTTCCAATGAGGAAAACATAAATCATCGGTAATTGAAAAAATACAGACTCTTGTTTGATTTTTGTTATTTAGCGTCGCTTTCTGCTTCTTTTGGCTAATCACGACAATGATGATGAATGATGAAATTGATGAATATCCATGCTCAGGCCGGGATTCGAACCCGGGACAACTGCCTTTGTAATGCCGTATGCTAGCCACAGTAGTCGGCTACAGATTCTTGATACTTGCAATGTTATCGCATTTATGCGTTGTATTCGATCTATGTGTTTAGTGGAAAATACATTTGGATTCCAATGATGTAGACTACCTCTACATCATGTAGATGTAAAAACATGTTTTTATTAGCACGTCTCAAAAATATTCTGATAATGTGGCAAAGTTGTCTGGCAACTTCCCTTCTTTATTTCTTTATTTCTGTTAAGTTATAAGATATTATGGTTAAATCGGTTAGAATTAACTATATTTGTTCTTGCATCTTTCGTGATCATCTTATTACTATTAAATTATTATTAAATTTATTATAATATGTGCAAACGTGTAACATAATATTCGGTAAACACAAATAGGCCTATATACATTTCTTATCACGTTGGCTGTTATGAGAAATTCGTCTTTTAAACTCACATTACTATATAGTAGAACAAATTTGTGACTTATCGTTCCTCCACGTTGGTTCACCACGAGCCGCCACTGGCTTTACTGAACACTAAACTTGATCTGCCCCTCCTCCCTAAACAGAGATGACCATCATCCCAAGACCGTGGATGCATTACCACCCAAAATCTTTCATCATAATCCCTCAAAAATAGTTTGGATGAATTAATAAAATTTACAATGGCATGTTAAACTGTACATAATTTTTTAATTGTTCAATTTTCGAAATAACGGAAAGCTATCCCATTAATTGGTTAAATCTATTAAATTAAATTATATAAATATGCACTTGAACAGTGTTTGTGAGTGTAGAAAGATTTATAAAACTCACAATTTGAGTTTTTTTATACAATTGATTGATTGATTTAGGTTATTTTACTTCGCGTTTTGTGCCTCTTGGCTAATTTGCGAAAATGGGGATGAGTGATGAAATTGATGAATGGACATTCACAAACAACCAAGCCCGAGCGGGATTCGAACCCGGGACCCTTGTTTTTTATATACAAATTGTTAAACAACTTAAGGTATAAAATTCACCCTGCGCAAACCAAACAACATGTAGCCCTGTGACTGATTCAATTATTGTTTCACGAGACATTACAGAACCCTAAGTTTTTCCTTAGCTAGAAATTCTTAAGCTCAGGGCCGGAGGCACAACCATGAATTTTTGTCTGGGGGGGCAAGTCCCAGGATAAACCCACCAATAATAATAATAATAATAATAATAATAATAATAATAATAATAATAATAATAATAATAATAACAATGTTAATAAATATAATAATAATAATAATAGTTTATTTTAAGTGTTGAGCACAGTATGAAACCTAATACAGCACTAAGTCAAATACAAAAGTACAAAGTTACACGAATAAAATACATAAGCTGCAGAATAACATAACATAACAAGTTAGCATATTTACACTTCAAGTTACAGTTTTCAATGAGATCTATTATATCTCTGATACTAATAATTGTTTATTGTCATATAATATTGTGCAATTAACTGTGTATTGTTCTAATAATAATAATGATCATATTTATTGAAGTGATGATAACGATTAAACAACCACTATGTTATACAAAATTAAAAAATTGAATACATAATTATAAAATAAAGCAGTAGATCCTACAATTTTATACATCAACATAAATTCAAATTGTAGGTTTCAACAAGATCTGCTACTAAACCTCTTGCCTTGTTTAGGCATGTGAGAATTGAGATATACCTATGTGAATATCTGGGAATTTTATAAGCTATATTATTCAAAAAGTATTCACTGTCAACTTGGAAATTTAATATCTTCTCTACAAAATTTAACCTTTTCATTTTTCTTCTTTCTTCTAAGTAAAACATATTCAAGTGTGATAACCATTCAGAGTAATGTTGGTCATAGTAATTTTTTTTTAAACTTTGCGCATTATAACCTGATAAAAAGTTTTTGAACTGATTCAACTTTTTGAAGGTGACTGGTTGCAGTCAGAAACCATAATTCATTTGCATATTCAAGAATAGGACGAACTATAATAATAATAACAATAATGTTACTAATAGTGTTATTATAACATTATTATTATTATTGTTATTATTGATTTTCTTTATTTTACTTCGCTTCTTGTGCCACTTTTGGCTAAGTTGCGAAGATGGGGATGAGCGATTGCATGATGAAAATGATGAATGGATACTCACAAACATCCATGCCCAAGCCCGGATTCGAACCCAGGACCAACATTATTATTACTATTAGTAGTGGTAATATCAAAGACGTTATTATCCTCGTACATTAAGCAAAAAAGGGGTTGAAGTTCGTGCTAAAGCATTTGTGTTCGAACAAACGATTTTATTTTTTTTGTAACACGTTCAATTTCACATTAATAACCGAAAACAAGCACATAAACTATTTTTCAAAGACAGAAAATGCTTGATAAATGCGTTCCAAATATAATTCTTTTCTTGCATTAATATAACTTTCATGCACGACATATGTTTCACATATATGGAACGTGGATTGACGTGGACACTAAATTGTGTACGTATTCAAAGTATCTTTAATAAATATTATATACAGCATATATTATTTAAATACATTACACAATCAATTAATCCATCTCACAATAAACCAAGAGCAAGAATTACATAAATTGTCTCTCAAATGCGCACGCTCCCTTTCCTCAAAACTATTGTTCATGTATTTAAAAGAAAATCAATGAAGACAAGTCTTATTTCTCTGTCTGGTGATTTACAATGCATTACAGCGAACAAATATAAATTGCGAGCGAAACGAGCAAGAAAATTTCTGGATCCAATTTTTTTGCAGGCTGAAATCAATATTAATTTAATAGGGCGCAAATAATTTCACGGAAAGCCATGAAATTATATCATTTACAACTTTTGTACCTCCCCGATGGAGTAGTGGTAACATCGTCGCCTTGTGATCAAGGGTTCCTGGGTTCGATACCCGGTGGAGGCACATAGTGGTTCGGAACCCTCTTTAACCTGTAGGTCCAGTCTGAATTAGCTTTTCTGTGCATAAAGTAGACTAAAAAAACACAAATCAATTTTCAACTTTTTTCCATTTAGATCGCTCGGCGCGCAGGGCCGGCTCCCGCCGTCCCCTAGCTACGGTTCTGAACTTAAGACTAAGAAAAGCAAGAAAATTTTACGAAAAGTATTTTTATTTGCATAAAATTTGTTGATGTTCTAGGCGGTAATTGCCCCTTGCAGGTACACATGGCCGTCAATGTTTGCTCCCCTATAACTCATTTCCAACTAAGGTTGGGAAGGGCAATGCCCCCCCCTGTGGTTGCGCCACTGCTCGTGGCGAGAATATAATACGGTTACTGCTTCAAAGAACTCACCCCCTCTGCTTGGGGTAAATGTAATTATTTTATTAATCAGTAACGTGCGGTGACATCGACACTTGGGGTAGCAATCAGTGGCGTGCTCAAGGGGGGTTGGTGTGGCTCATACCCCTCCCCCCCTTTAGGGCTCAGTATTCCTAAAAATAGAACGTCAATAACAGGAAAAGATTGCAAAATGATGAATGAGTACTAAGAAAAATACACGTAACCCCCACTCCATTTGAAAATAAAAAAGATTTCATTTGACTACTAAGCCAGAGATCCTGGGTTCGAATCTCGGCTTGGCCATGGGTATTCTTTGAGTGTGTCCCTTCATCAATTATATTGTATCATCTTCGCGATTAGCCAAAAGTGGCGGATAAGCGAAGTAAAATAAACCAAATCAAGCAATCAATCAATGATTTCACTTGATTTTTGTTACTTAGCGTCGCTTTTTTTCTCACATTTGGTTAATTGCGAAGATGGTACGATAAATTAATGAAGAGACAAACACAAAGAACACCCATGCCCAGGTCGGAGTTCGAACCCGGAACTCCTGGTGTCCTAGCGCGCTGTGATAACCACTCCCCCACGGTAACAAAACACACTTTTTTGTAGTTTCTTAAATAATATTCATTTGGCTTCTTGAGTTCTGAGATAGATTTTTCATTTCAAATTATTTCATTATTCACTGCTGAGTACAACACAGGAACAAGAATGCACGTTCATCACGGGTTCGAATCCCGGCCTGGATTGTTCGAGGTTCCTTCATTAATTTCATCACATCATCCTCATTTTCGCGATAACCAAATGTGACAGAAAAACGAAGTAAAATAAACCAAACCAACAACAATATGAACGCGCGTTCTCTTGCCCAAATAAATACATCCGTTGGAAGCCAAGAGATTAGTATATTTTTTAAAAAAAAACACTACTAAAACGAGAGCGAGAGAGAACCTGAGCAAATATTTGTAATTTAATCATTATATATTCCATATTTGAAAAAATAAATATAAATAAAGCATAACATTATTGTCTGCACATAACACGTTCCCATTTCATAAATAATAAAACTACATCCCATATTATGCATACATATTGTACAACGTGTAAAAGGTTGTGTAAATACAGAAAACATAAGTACTGCAAAAAATTTTCCCTTGAGTTCTTTAAGAGGATTTACAAAGGAATCGAATGGAAACCAATCCCCTATATGTCCTATAGGAGATAGACTGGGGCAGTGTTGCCACAATATGAGGGCACAATTTCCCTTTCCAAGGGAAATAAATAAATAAATAAATAACATAAAAATATGGATATGAAATTTCCCTTTTTGCACCAATTTTTCCCTTCACCTAAGTAAAGTATATAATAATAATTAGTAGTAGCTATGGTACTAGTAGCAGTAGTAGCAGCATTATTAGTGGTGGTGGTGGAAGCAGTAGTAATACGTAGTTAAGTATGCCTTTGAATTTGTTGTTCGTTTGAATAAAAAAAATATTTTTTAAAAAAATTCACATTTCAGTTTCATCACTTCCTGACCAGATGTCCCAGGTTTAATGGTTAATCCTTATGACCTCCTCGTTACTATTTATCCAAAGATGCATAAAAGCAACGTACAATAAACATAAAGGAGCAGTAACAAGTAGGAATAGTAAAATAAATAAATAACATAAAAATGTGGATATGAAATCCGAAATTAACATAAACTGTAATAACTGTAAAAATTTCCCTGCAATTGTGGTATTTTTAATCGAAATTTCCTTTTCCCTTATGGCTAATATTTCGGTCCGAATTTCCCTGCAAAAGGGAAATTTCCCTTCAAGTGGCAACCATGGACTGGGGGACCTGAAAGCACGGGCTTTCAACCATTTCAGCGGGGGCCAGAGGGCAATGGAGGTAGAGGCAGAAATCTTCCCTTTTCCTTCGGGCGGCCGTTTCTACCCGTAACCATAGAAAACTTTTCTATCCTGTAACTGCTAAGGCGACTTCAGTGTTAGCGGTGGAAGGAGAAGGACGTTTCGAAAAGTGCTCCTGAGTGCGACGTTGCCAGTTTTTCGTGATGGGGGTGGACCTCAACACTTGGAGGATGCGAATCGGTCTATGCGGCTTCGGGCGAAAGGGCCGACAGAAAGAGGGACAAAAGGAAGTGAACTGTTTTCTAGCGTATGGCGTGGTGGTTCTTGTGCTCTTACTGTGTGCAGGCGTGGAACCCAATCCGGGCCCGGAGAGGTCGTTGGACGACATTTACAACCTTGTCCAATCGGGTCAAGAAAGCCTAAAATCGGAAATTCAGAAGCTGAGGGAGAGCGTGCAGGCACTGACGGACAGGAATAGTGAACTAGAAAAGCAACTCGCGGTTTCACAGAGGCAAACAGAATGGCTGTTCGACAAAGTTCACGAGATGGAGGGGAAATTGGATGCTCTGGAGAACCAGAGCAGACGATCGAACCTTGTGTTCTATGGCGTGCCGGAGAAGGAAAATGAAACATGGGAGGAGTCCGAAGAAACCCTGAAAAAAGTACTAAATGACAGTCTGGGCATCGCCATGGACGACAGGGTCTTCGAACGTGTCCACAGGCTGGGATGGAGAAGAGAGAAGGACAAACCGCGGCCCGTAATCGCGAGATTCGGACATTTCAAGGACCGGACGTCGGTGCTACGAAGAGCGAAGGATATCCGGGAGGCGGGAGTGAGCGTGGCAGAGGACTTCTCGTACGACACGCGCCAGCACAGAAGGGAACTCAAGACATTCATGACCCAAGCTCGCGAGGAAGGCAGCAAAGTGCAACTCAAATACAGGACATTATATATAAACGGCCGGCCATGGACTCTGGAGGAGCTACGAAAGAGGCAAGAGGAGACGACGCTGGACTGCAATGTGGCAACGCCGAGCAACCAGGACGGGAGATCGACATCAAGTGGACAGTTTACCTCACAGCAGGAGGGTCAAAGAAGAAGTGCCTCGCAAAGAGACCCTCGCCTCAGGGAACGAAGACAGGATGACGGAGAAAGGATCCCACCCGCCACCCGCAGGGGGCGCGGAGGGTTGCACATATGATGGCCATCGCCGGACGTAGAAGAAGAGGAGGAGGGGGCGTCTAATTTTGGAAACTTGCAGGCGGCAGGAGAGAGTGACCAAACCGACAGAGAAGGTAAGAGGGTCAATGACTCTAAAGAGGGGGAAAGTTTGTGCAGGAACAGTTTATTCGGGTCTCAAGGGGAGGGTCCCAAGGGAATTTACCCGAACGATGATCCCAGGCTACGGGTGGTAGTATGGAATGTAGAAGGGCTAGCAAAAAGATTTTGTGACGAGAATTTTAGGGAGTATGTGGAGCAATTTGATATACGGTGTTACGTAGAAACGTGGGGAAGCTCTAATAACATGCCAGAGTCATGGGGGGAGGGGTTCTCAAAAATCACGCGTAGAAGGGCCAGCAGAGGGCGGTACCCGGGGGGCTTGGCAATCATTTTCAAACAAAAATGGAAAAAGTTTATAAAACAGATATGTATAGATAAGGAGGGAATCCTGGGGATCCATTTTGCAGCGGGGTCCCTGAACTTAATCGTGCTGGCAGTTTACAGACAACCCCCAAGCTCCAAGTTCTATTCAGAGCAACATTTTGACAATTTAGGGGCAACTATTCAACAACTGACGGAAGAACATCCTGGGGCCAATTTCTTGGTGACTGGTGACCTAAACGCCAGAATTGGGGAAGAGGAGGTATCCTGGGACGACTATGGGGGGCAAGATAGTGACCAAACGACTCATGACGGCATGTACTTAGGACAACCTAGACAAAGCAGGGATAAAATAGTAAACGCGGGAGGGAGGCAGCTCCTAGAACTATGCGGGTTACATAAGCTCCAAATATTAAATGGGAAATTTTTCACAGACTGTCCGGGGCACTTTACATACGTGGGGGCGGGGGGTAGTAGTACTATTGATTATGCTATTGGCTCCCTCGAACTGTTACAAAGAATTAAGGGTTTTCACGTCCAGGCGCAAACGCAATCGCATCATATGCCACTTGAAATCGACGTTCAGTGGGATACTCATAGTAACGTAGACACTCCCAAACTCGCGTTGGAGCCCGAGAAAATATTACGCAAATACGTGTGGACTAAAGAGGGGGAGGAACAATACAAGATAATTATGACCGATGACGTAACAAAAATGTTGCAAGAGCGTTTTAAAACAGCCATCGAGGGAAATAATATACAGGAAGCAGTGGGATTAGGATATCATATTCTCGAAAGGGCCGGAAGTCATATGATAAAGGGAGAGGGGAAGGGGGGCAAACATGTTAAGGGGGGGTGGTACAACGAGAGATGCAAAATAATGAAGAAAAGGTTGGACCGAGCTTTGAAACTCTACAGAAACACAAATAGCGAAGAGGGCAGAAATAACTACCTCATGGTCAGAAGAGCGTATAACAACATTTTAGAGCAAGAAAAAGAAAAATGGCAAGTTGAAAAATTCGAAGAAATTAGAAAGGCAATCTCGGAGAGGAATATTTCGGCATTATGGGGAGTTCTACGCACATTGAGGGGTCAGAAAAACAACTGGGTGCATATTGAGCCACATATTTGGGAATCTCACTGTCGTTCTTTACTTGGAGGGGAGGGGGAGACATCTCGAACAGAAATTGCACGGGAACGTTACTTCCTAGGGGACTACATACCGATACTTGATGAGGATATACGAGTGGATGAGCTAAGAATGGCGATTGGGAAATTGAAAAAAGGGAAAGCGGCTGGATTGGATAATATCGGAACGGACTTCTTTAAAGCAATTGGGGAAGACATTAATATGTTAGAAAATATCCGTAGACTACTAGATAAGATTTTCAAAGAGGGACATTTCCCGAAGGACTGGGCCACATCAATAATTTGCCCTATATATAAAGGCAAGGGGGATAGGAGCGACGCGGGCAATTTTAGGGGTATCTCTTTGCTTCCAATATGGAGCAAAATATATACGCATATTTTAAACCGTAGAATACAAAAGTGGTCAGAAATATTTGATAAAATTTCCCCTTTACAAGCAGGATTCAGGAAAGGGCATAGTACCCTAGATAATATATTCATATTGCACACATTAGTACTTGAGCGAATTAAAGAGAAACGAAAAAAGTTGTACGCGTGCTTCATTGATTACGAGAAGGCGTTTGACAAAGTTCACAGGGGTATTTTGTGGGGGAAACTGCAAGAAAAAGGAATGTCGGCGCGCATGATAAGGGCGCTACAAGCTATTTATGAAAACGTACAATTTTGTGTGAGATGCGATGGCCACAGAGTATCATCATTACAACCCTCGCATTCCGGGTTAAAACAAGGATGTATCCTGTCGCCAATTTTATTCTCTCTCTTCATTGATTGGGTGGCGAACGAAGTATCATGGGAGCAGGGCGCAACCCCATCTATAGGGGAGCAAGAGATACCTGTACTCTTGTATGCGGACGATATAGTCATCATGTCGGAGACAATAGAGGGGCTACAAAGGGGACTAAATAGCATATACGAGGGGTGCCAAAAATACAAAATGACAGTTAACATTAAAAAAACTAAAATCATGGCTTTCAAAAATGGGTATACTTTCAGCAAACAAGAAAAATGGAATTACGGGGGGGAAGTAATTGAGCCTGTCAAGCGTTTCACGTACTTAGGAGTAACATTATCTATGACTGGAAGTTGGACGCAACATATACAGACACGAAAAAGCAAAGCAAAGCTCGCAATAGACCAAGTAATACGTACCATAAGTAAAGTACCGCAAATGCCGTTCTCAGTGATTCAGGGTTTGTACAAGTCAATAATAACAGGAACTTTGAACTATGGGGTTGAACTGTGGGGGGCAAGAGGAGGGAGCACAGTCGCAAGCATTCAAACAGAATACTACAAAAAAGTGTTGTGTGTAAGTAGAAGTACTGCCAATTGTGGGGTACTTAAAGAATTAGGTCTAAGCAAAGAGACAGTACAAGCTAGGATGAGAACTTTAAAGTATTGGCTTCAGCTAGCAAGGGAGGGTAACACGACACTTAAGGGTCAATGTCTGATAATGCAAGTAAGAGAAGAAAATACACGGAACTGGGCGAGGGATATAAAAAACATGTTGAACTCTATTGGGATGGGGTGGGTCTGGGAAGCAGGAGGGAGGGTAGATACATCAGTTGAAAATCAAATTAGAGGGAGACTTATGGACATAGACAGACAAGAAATACTAGCCGACTGTCAGACGAAGACTTCACTAAGAGATCATTTGAATTCAAGGGATTGGGGGAAAGCAAGATACATAAACTTGGTAGGCAAAAAAGAAAGGGGAGGGATAGCATGGTTCAGACTGGGGGGTTGGAAACAAGTAAAAATTAAGAATGAAGCAGGGGAAACTATATGCTCTTTGTGCGGGGAGGGAGAGACGGGCGAGCATCTGCTCTCTGCCTGCCCCTCTACGCGTGATTTACGAGACAAGTGGGTTGAGAACGTAACAGAGAGGGAAATAATGGAAGTGGTAGAAGACAGAAGAGGAATCATAAGTGAGATAGTGCAACGAGTGGGGAGATATTTGTGGGAAGTGAGGGAGCGACGAGGAAAGGCGTTAGCGGACAGCGATAAGAACGAAGAAACCGCACAAAGTGAACCGAGCGTGTAATACGTGTACTGTGGGTCTAGCAGTGTGCAATGTATATGTGTTTTGTTTTGTTCTGTTCTGTTTTGTTTTTCAACAAAGAAATTCAAATTCAAGTAAGTCTCCAGACAGGAGGCCGAATGAACCGGACACACAACTTTATTTGCATGTGCAATATTTCGATTGTTAAAATATACTAATTATGTTTAATTTTTTCTTTTGTATCTGATCAACTGCTAAGAGTTATTTGTATACTAACGTAAAGAAGGTACAATATTAATACATGACTTTGAGGGAAGAGAAAGTGTGTGTAATGTAAAATTAATGTAGTGCGTACAGCGTACAGCTCGCACAAGGAAAATGTAAATAAATACAAATACAAAACTGCTAAGGCGGAAGAATAGCGAGCTAAGCTAGTTTTGTCCGCGGATCACACAGAGGGACGAGAAGCACGTGAAAAAGAACTGTGGCTTTAACAAGACAATAAATATTGTGATTTGAAAATAATTATAGATGTGAGATTGATTAATCTATCTCCGCTAGACTAGCTACTCCTCAGTGTACGTCACTGTTAGTAATACATAGTAATAAAAACTATTGTTAGTGCCACTGCATGTTGGGTAGCGATATGTACTTTTCAGGAAAATTATTACTGTTATTTCTTCATTTGGGGCGGGGAGGGATTCACAATTTCCTAACATAATTTTGTGTTGCTTTCTGGTTTTTGTGTCACTCCCAATGATATATATAATCAATATAATGAAGGAAAAAGTTGCAGCATTGAGATAGGATGGAAACATTGGATATGATATGATATGATTTATTTCAGGGACGTCGTTAGGGGGGGGGGGCCGGGGGGGCGCCGGCCCCCCGAAACGTTCACGTGGCCCCGGCAAACTGTTCTACATTTACTGAAAATTTTACTTTCATGACAAATATTGCAAAATAGTTTTTCAGTATTTTTTTCTTTCAGTTAGAAACACTGTTCTTAATTTGAGTGGCACGAACCCAAAACCACATTTCTTTCTCGTTTTCCTGGTTCTAGCTATAGTGGATGTCAGTGTACGAACTTAGAACTTCGTTGTTTCTCGGAATTTTGAGGGAGCGGTCTTTCCACCCCTAGCAGTCACAGGTCAACAACAGGCAGGGTTGGGCGTTGAGTGTTGCCGTTGCGTCCAAACAATGTTTTGAGCTTGAGTAGATTGAAGAACGACCGCTTGTGCAGCGGTAAACCACATATATGCAAACAGTTACAACTGGTCCCGAATCAGAGCCCAATACACGCTAAATAAGTATAATGGTGGCAGGATGCCTCATATCTCCGGGTAAGTAGTATCATTCGCACCAAATATCTATTCTACTATTAAAACAGTCTAAAACACGCAACGTGTTAAAAGTAATTATTAGAGCCCGGAAGTTCAGGCATTTATTTTCGTTAAAATAGGCAGGCAAAAAGGCATTTATAATGTGGAAAATAGGCACTAAAAATGAAAAAAAGGCAAAATAAACCGAAAAAAAAGGCACATTTGGAAGTCGCTTACTTTTATCTATAATTTCTGGTAAAATGTTAAAATCTACATTGGGAAGAGCATTTCACTTTCCTCCGTCTTGATTGCACATAACTACAAGGTGTTTTTTAAGTTCTCAACATTCATTGATTGATAGTCGTCTGTCAGAGAGAATATTTCTCATAATAGAAAATTATCTTTCTACTTCGAGAGAAGTTATTGGAGCATACAGAAAACAAGCTAATGTAGCTGGACTCATTTTGGTAACAGCATTTTCACCTTTTAGAATATCACAAATTGTATTCAATTGTTTCAAGTCCTTATTTGCACTCACTACCCGTTTGCACTTTTCCGCAACAGCTGACCCCTTTTCTCCTGGCACTTCCATTATCTGCTGCATAAATTCCTCGAAGATTTTCATGGATGCTACAAGAGTCTCACCTCTTTTTTTCTAGCTTTGTAATTGTCTCTGGCAATGCACCATAATGTGCAAAAATAAACGACAATTCATTCTTCAGTTCTGAATAGCACAGGAGTTTTTCACTTCACGAATTGAACCCGCTTCATTTTCTGGAAGAGCATAGATCACCTCACTGATTTTTTCAAGGTTGTTAGCATAATATATAGCTGCTAATATCCAGGTTCCCCATCTTGTCAAGACTGGTTGCGGAGGTAAACTAAGCTCAGGCGCAACTTCCTGAAATGTTCGGGTTCGAGAGGGAGATTTCAGAAATATCTTCTTTGTGTTCGAAATCAACCTCTCCACTTCAGCAGTCAATCATGCACAAGGAAATGTTAACCGAAAGGCAATATCCGAACTCAGCATGAAATACTTTTTTTCTCACACTTTTCTCCTTCAGCAATGTTGAAACATGCGTGAGTTCAATATTACTTAAATAAGGCGAAAATTATTCACATAATAAACGGAAGAAAAATAAATGCCAACATATTTTTTTAAAAAAATGGTCAAATTTCATTGAAAAAGGCAAAAAAAGGCATTATAATTAAAAATAGGCAGTGGGGTCCCAAATAGGCAAAATAGGCAAAATGAAAAGGGTTCTAAAACATTCGAAACAACATAAAAAACGTATATCCGGAAAAAAATTATCAATATATGCAGTAGATAAAAAGAGGCATTTTGCCAAACTTCCGGGCTCTAGTAATTATCTTCACAAACTGTACGATTTCTCGAGTCGCATATTTTTCTCGATATAGTGAATCCTCCTTAACTAACGATGCCTCCCCGATTGCGAAGTGATAACGTTGTTACCTTGTAATCGAGGGGTCCCGGGTTCGATACATGGGTGGAGGTACACAGTGGTCCGGATCTTACTTTAAACTGTAGGTTCAGTCCCGATTAGCCTTACTGTGCATAAAGTGGACTTAAATACACCAACTCAACTCCTTAACAAACTTTTCGAAGAATCGAAAATTTAAACAAGAACAAGTAAATACATTTTTGTAATTTTGAAGTAACTTATTATTATTGTTATTATTTTGGGTATTTTTGGTTCATATGAATCAGCCTCACACAGTAAGGTTATTTTGTTGAGTCAAGTACATTAACAAACCCTTGCAATAAGTCACTGGAAAGACATGTGAGGTTGCACATATATTTAAGAATCTATAAATAAATAATAACCCGTGGTTCGACAATCCCGGAAGGGCCTTGGTCTATCTCCCGACTGCCAGTCCCTCCCACAATCCTACCTAGAGGTGTGGAGATCTTTAACCAGTAATGGTGACGTGGGGTCAGCACGTCGAACCCCCAACCGTTATAGGGGATATTCGTAAAGAATAATTATATTCTTGTGGTAAGGAGTCGTTGTCATTTTACAAACTTTATTGATTTATTCCATCAGCATTATTTAAAATGTAGTGCCATACTGAACTTACCAACTTAACAGTGGCACATTGATTGCTAAATGAGGCATTTTCCTTGTGTTGCAGAGCAGGTTCAGTTTTTGGAGTATCGTTCGAAGAATTTTGAAAATATTGATGTTTTGTCAAAGGGGCCACCCCCGAATAAATATCTGTGGATGTTTTACAGGTTTCATCGTATTTAAGAAGGTATTTTTCCGGTGCAACTTTCCGCCCTAGAACATGTATTTTGCCACTCAAGCTGAAGAGCCGATTCATAGGTGCAACGACCTTGGCAGAAAGAAACTCTGATTGGCACCATGTTGACAAAAGACTCAAGAAGTCCCGCAACCGACAGAACTCGAAGCGCTCAGTCCTACGGTGACATACACTTTGGTTGAACACAAACGGATGCATTGGTAGGAAATGCAGTGATTTTATGGGCCGTCCCTTTCTGGGAAGTCGGGGACCTTTTGAAAACACACTTTCCCTTCATCCACACCAGGGGGCCTAAGCCAGGTCACCCCTTCCCACAAAATCTTCTCTTCATCTGGCTCTGGTTATCGGCCGCGCCGAAACGCACTGCAGGTAGCTAGGACTTTCTGGGTTAATTACTTTATGGTTCAGTATGGACATAGGCTTTTCAAATTGCAAGAGACAAAATTCTACTGTTTGTCTCTTTTCTGGCGGGAGATGAATGACAAAGATGTGGCGGTTCCTTCAGTTTCCCACACTCAACCCTTGTGCTCATAACCTGCAAGGAAGGGACTTTATATCCTTCCTTGGTAACTTTCCACTCATTTTCAAGGAAACATCTGCTTCTTTTTGCCCTACTGTGTTGATTGGTCGTCGACAATTGATGACTGTCAGCTAGTTCGAAAAACAGTTTGATCCAAGAAGTGGTTTCATAGTTAGCTTCTGTAAACGTGAGATTCCGGTAGGATCACGGAGTGCTTGAGATCTCATTTTCATGCATTGCGAGTGAAATTTCGATTGATTTGGTTCATTTTACTTTGCTCGTCTGCCACATTTGGCTAATTGCGAAGATGGGGATGAGTGATGATATGATTAAATTGATCAATGGACACAACAAACACCCATGCTCAGTCCGGAATTCGAACCCGGCACACCTGGCATCGTAGCACGATGTCCTAACCACTCCGACACGGGGTTAGGCGGAGTGAAATTTCGAGTGTGAAGCTCGAAAAATTTGAAGTAGGATCAACTGATCGACCAAATGTCCAACACATTGACTTTCTAAATTTGTGCCACACAGGAGACCGGGTTTGACTCCCAGGGCGGTTGATCTCACATGTGATGAAGAATAAGTCACATTTCAATTAAGGAAGGAAACGAGGTATGTAGTCAACTTTATATAGTAGTGTGCATACTCTAGAAACAATGCGTTTCAAAATTCTGCATATTTCGTGATTTCTCTTCATTTAGCCTCCACCAGGGTTGTCAAAGGTCCATCTGCCCATAAGTTCTATGGGTTTTATTGGGTTCCGTTGCAGGACCGGAACCTTTCTTCTCGCATAATTTTAAATTCTGTCTTAGTAGTGTATTGTTCCATTAAAAAAAGGTTACTGGATCGTCTTTAAATTGATCCGGAAAATATTCCTGCACCGAATATAAATTGATCCTGGAAAAAAGGTTCTTGGACAGTGTTTAAATTCAGCCGTAAAACAAGGTTCCTGGACCGTATTTAAATTTTATCGAAAAAAGAGTTCCTGCACCGTATTTAAATTCATGCGGAAAAAATGTTCCTGGACCGAATTGAGGCCTAGAACCCATTTACACTTGCTGATTTTCTCTCCCGGATGTGAAATGAATTTATTTACAATACCTAAACCATTAACAACCCTGGGATTGTTAAAGATTAGGGAACGGAAACATTCTAATTTGTTCTATAGGATTCCGTTATAGGACCGGAACCTTTTCTTTCGCACAATCTAAATTCGTTGCGAATTGTTTCATTTCAATATTGAACTTTGACCCTATTTAAACTGATTCGAAAAAAGAACTGTTCGTTGACCGTATTTAAATTATTCAGGAAATAAGGTTCCTGGACCGAAATTAAATTCATTTGAAAAAAATTCATGGACCGAATTGAAAACGTTACAGATGAAGAGGTTCGTTAGGGTCCAGAACCCATTTACGCTTGCTGATTTTCTCTCCTGGATGGGAATTGAATTTATTTAAAATTCCTGGACCTTTAGCAACTCTGGCCTCCATCCGCAAATGCAGACGCTGTGGCTGCTGCTTGCGGGAAAGTTGACTAGACATACAAATAAAATTAATCCAACGTTATATAGCGAATAATAGTTACTTACATATTAATATCATGAAATATGGAGAGCCAAATTACTTATCAAGCATTTTCTGTTATTTGCCTTTACTAGTGGGTGCGAAAATCTTTTGCTCTTGGTGGTGAACTCGGTTCCTGCAAATTCAAGACGGCATTTCCTAGTTTTCATTTCTATTTGGGCCGACAACTCCGTGGTGGAGTGGTTAGCAGGTTACTCTAATGTCCCGTGTTCGAATCCCGGCCTGAGAATGTGTCTTCTTTGTGATGGTCCTTTCATCAAGTTAATCTTAACTCATTCTCATCTTCACGATTAGCCAAAAAGTGTCAGAAAAGTGAAGTAAAATGAACCAAGTCAATCAATAATTTCTATTTCGTTATTTTACGCCGTTTTTTTCACCTCTTGGGTTAGATGCGACGATGAGATTGAATGGTGATCCGAAGGTATAGCGATGCGAGACATGATGCAACCACACCTGTCCAAGGTCCGAACCTTGGACCTCTGGTTTCGCAGTGTGTCATGCTCATGCTTCGAGAGTGGAATCCTTTGAATGAAAAACTATAAAAGTAGGGTGAAAGAAAACAAATTGTACTGTGCAAAAAAACCATGTTTAGGTCCTCTAAAGAAAACTACAGTTATTCAGTAAAATTAATATTGAAGGACAAAGCCTCCGAAGTGTTTTTCCATTCGGTGACGCGTGGTTATCACATCGAGTCCCATCTAGTTTTGAGAGTGGAATTCGCTTACATATTGATTTCAAGTAGCTTCTCAATTGTCTTCATGGAAAGACTAGAGCGCAATAATTTGAGCGCGCGGAAATTTTGTTGTTTCTATTGCCATCATATATTCAGTTTTGCACGCGCAAAGAAGATTACTTTTAAGAAACTAGATGTGTGCATAAAATTTCATATACTCGTATATCGTCATCATTCTCCAATGTGTACAGTACGACGCCACAAAAGACTGGTGCATGTCCCATAGAATAGTGGTTAAGGGTGTCGGCTTGCACTTAATGCCGCCGGATTCTATTCTGGTATAAACAATATACATGGGATGCCTATCTTGAACTCATTACACAAACATTTCATTTTCGAACCGTTGTCATACTTGAGCACCTGATTCCAGCACCTTTTTATATCTAAACTGACGGAAGAGGGTTTTCTGTACTTCTCAATTTTCTTAGAGCAAATTTACAAATCTAAGGAGTAAGGACTAATGAAATTGTTCTTGGTGTCTCAAAAATCTGACATAAAAGAAAATAAATGGATTTTTAAAGACTGTCTAGAAATTTTTGGGGGCTACAGGAGAAAATAATGTTCTCTTCCAACAAAATTTTATATATATTTATATATATATATATATACACATACTGTACATATACTTATGTAGGCCTATATGGTATATTGCTTATATGGTCTGTTGTAAGAACGGCCCTAGAGGCCGAAACACGCCCGCTCCAATAAAGGCGATTTTATTATTATTATTATTATTATTAATAGTTTGTTAGTTTTTAATGTGGTTTGATAGAAAAAAAATCTTAAGTTTTGGGCCCCCCCGAACTGATCAACCTAGCTACGTCCCTGATTTATTTGCATCCAAGGACTACAATTTTGTACAAATATACATCTGTAGTATAGGACATGTCAAGTAGAAGTTCATGATAATAACATTTGGTAATTTTAACATAAGATACACGCATATATATTGGTGTATTATAACCCTTGCACATCAAGATATTATACTACTATACAATTTCAGTTTGATGTGCAACATCAAGCCCTGCATGTATGGTAACTAACCATACCTTTTAACATTTAATTATCGGAGATTATAAATAGATAATTGATTGATAAGCAATCATTGCTTCTTTTTCGTTATGTTTTACCTTACGTATTTGCGTTTCGTGAATTTGTTGTGTGTGAATAAAAAAACCCTAAAAGAACGAGAAATTACTTCTGATGTCGCAATGCGATGCTCAATTGTCAGTACTTCGCCATCACTAGCGACATCTGACGCCATATTTAGTGTTGTATGTCAGCGAACGAAGGAAGGTGCGTGCTGCATTATTTCTTACGCAAGTTACCAAAGGATCGTGTATTAGTGTCCGTGCCCGTTTGTGTTTGTGTGCTACAACAAAATTATCTTCGATTCACGCGTACTATTTGTTTGTTTTATACCTCTTTTGATGTGTAGTGCGTATTTCTTGTTATTTTTCTTCTGCTAAGAAAAGATAGATCGACTCCATTGTAGTAAACAAAGCGTTCTCCACAAATCGATTACGCTTGTTAGTTTGCTGCTGTGTTTTACCCGTGGAGTTACGTATATACATAAATACGCAAATATAGATACGATTTTCCCATCTACAAGTTTTGTGTCGCAGTTCTGCATGTGTTGTGGTCTGTAAGGCCTTGATAGGAGTGCTGATATACCAGGGTGTTATTTATGCACTAATGCTTGCACAGGTATACACGAAAAGCACCTTAATGCGGACTTCTGAAATAACAGTGCTGTAATCTGAAAGGAGCATACCACTTAGCTACGTTTATAGTAGCTTTGGTTGTTGATGTAATGGTTTAAAATTGCGTGTGTGTGTGTGAAGTTATCGTTGTTATCTCTGAATTAATATTAGCCATAATTATGCCTGAAAGTGGTCCTGTCTATCAGCCGACAACAGTTAGCTACGAACAACAAAATGATTGGACTACAGGATATTTGTCCCAAACTATCAGCAGTGGTTTAAATCGTACGAGATGCATTCAGTGGATGTTCTTGACATCAGGCGTTTTCACACTGGGAGCTGGTTTAATAATGACTATTGCAGGAGCAGTAAATTACAGATATGCACAAGAAATTAATACGCCTGATGCAGATCCTACAGGAGAGTTGGTGATTGCTATTGCAGGAGCTTTTATGATCACGGCTGGAGTGTGTATCCTTTTTGCTTACGTGAGAATGATTCGGCGGAGGAAAGGATTTCCTTGTTTCCTAACAAAGGATCAGAGGCTAGCTAGGCAATTGAGGGAGACTCAAATGCATAATGGACAGGTAAGTGTGATCATTGGTATTTTGGATTATGTGCCAGTGATCTTGTTTGAGACTAAGGCTCAAGTTCCTTTGTTTTATTGAGATTTCAACAAGCTACATTAATGCTATAAAGATGCTACATACCAAATATCAGCTTGTTATAAATTAGTTCCTTTATTTCGAAAAAAAATCGCCTGACTGCACTATTTGTATAGGCTAGTTTGCCTTTCTTTGGTACTTCTCTAGGTTAATTTTGACCATAATGATAAACTGATGAAATACATGCTGGAACACACATCCATATCTTTTTGAGTATTCGAGCTTAAGATCCCTGATGATCCAGTTTCGGATTGTGTTTTTATGAACCCTTCTTTTATATGTGCTTATGTGAGTAGGCTAGGTAGGTCATGTTTGGTGATTTTGGTATTATAATTATGCTTGTACAGTATGTGCCAAAATATACAGTACTGAAATTAAAAGACAAACATTACATTGTTGTCATCTGTGAGTTTATTTATCCTGAAAGAAACACTAACATATACACTATTAGCAAGTACAACTTCCTTTTCACTACTGAGAACACAAGTGTCTGGAGCTATGCCCCATCGACAAACGCACATGCGCGTTCGAGGTGCGCGAGTTTCAGTATGGTATATTACCATATGTGCTTACCATGGTTATTTGACTAGAATTGTTAGAGATATTTCAGACTGAAACAACAAGTGGCATGTGCCACTTGCGAAGAAAACCAATCAGCAGCAATGTTTCACACTGTAGTGGCATGATACTGTTTACATATATATTTTTAACACAAGCAAAGGAGAGATGCACACGGGAGTTAAAATTATCGTAGCATGTAGTTGACTATTACATACGAATGGTCACTAGTGTAATGATTATGTAGATATGTAACAGAATGGAATCTTGATATTGCTGATTTCAGTCAATGAGGTTTTTTTATTTGTGCTAACTACTTGCATTAAATGTAGATATGGATGAGGTTTGCATGCCCATGTATGTATGTAGCAGTGGCGTATACTGGGTTAAAATCCTGGGCTCTCACCATATCATTGTGTTCGATTGGACAAAATATTGCTGGTGGGGAGGGGGTTCTTTTAGCTCATTTGGGAGGAGGAGGCTTGATGTGATGTGACTTTGTGATTAAAAATTCATACCTCGTAAATAAAATGTGGAAATGTACACTGTCAGTAAGGAAAGGATTTCAAGAATTTCATTCTTATTTACGTAAAAAAGAGTCTGCAAGCACTCAATGATGTTCTTCCAAGAGGGGTAATTTCCCTGTCTCTTTCCCTTTGCTTGTGTGCATTTGACTTCAAAATTCCCCGTTCCTGGGAAAATTACATGCTGGGAACAATGGGTTTGCAACATTGACCTAGATTGTTGAGGAAGTTCAGAGGGTAATTTCCCTGCCATATGCAACCCTTTTCTCCTCTCATGTAGGCTAATAGTTTGGCTCCACAATTTCCCGTTCTTGGGGAGATTACATGCTGGAAAAAATTGGTTTGCTACATTGATTGGGTTCTTGTGGTAGCTTTGTCGCGACCATGTGGCCCCTGGCCTTGCCCGTTGCCCCCTGGAGCTGCCTTGCCTTGCAAATTCAAAGAAAGCAGGCAAAGTTTCAGACTCGTAAGAAATCAGGTTCATCTTATTAAAGTGAACAATTTTATGCACACTTTCTGATAGATTTTTTTTCAGTATTTTGGTCGCTGAGTCTGGGCTTCACAGTAGTATGTTGTGTATGTGCACTTCGTCCTTCAAGTACGTACTACATATGCCAGGGGTCCCAGGTTTGAATCTTGGCCTGGCCTCAGGTCTTCTTTGTGAGTATCCCTTCATCATATTAGCACTCACCCCCATCTTTGCAATTAGCCAAAAGTGGTAGAAAAGCGAAGTAAGATAAACCAAATCAATCAATGAGTATATACGCACAATATTATTTAAACATAAATAAGGCTTTGGAACTGTACAGTACACTGAATATATAGTCCATACAGTAGGCGAAGGATGAGCAGACTTTTATGCAATTTAAAAATTAAATTTCAAATCCTCAGTGCTCAATGGAGTTTTCATAATATTATATAACTTACGTTACAAGAATTAAGTGAGAACAATTTGACTTCTTAATATATTATTTCACTTTAAATAATCTGATACAAACTCATTTGCAACTTTTTAACACAAGACATTTAAAATAAGTTGTCCTACATAACAGTAACAAATCGAAATCAACAACTTTAAAAATATTAACATTCATACAGCATCCTTAGTCTCAATGGTTCCATGTTAATTTACAAGATGCAAATAATAGAAAGGAAGAAAATACTTGTTATTTTTGAGTCTAGAAGAAAGTCACAACTGGTTACTTTAATTTTGAGACCAAATATATTCAAAAGTGAGGTTTTTCAAGACCTCTGGTTTTTGTCGAACACCACACAAAAACATTAAGGCTTCTGTGGTTATTTTACACTCCTCAGTCTCAAAAGCACTTTTTCATTTCTCCTGCATTACATGTAAATACTGCATAACATTATTTGTTTTTGTGTGACTAGTGAAAGTTTTTCATGAATGATTTTATTTACAGGTTCTCACTCTGGGACCATCAACAACTGACTTGCTGGTGACTGCTCAGTATGCGCCTGTGTCAGAAATAGCATATCAGCCTCCTGCTGTTACAGAAGAGGAAGAAACTAGGGAACTGATGGGCAGTGAAAATAAGGAGTGGTGAGCACTGTCCTGCTTTTGCTATCATTGTGTCTTAGGATGTAAATGTGGCCACTACCAACAATAATGTTGCCACTGCTGTACTTCTTTGTAGTTTTAAAAGATAGTTGTTTAGCTAAATTGTTCAATAAATAGTAACTGCTGTTGCAATCCATACTTGTGTAGCTTTCTTCTGTTTTTAATTATTAACATAGACTGTGCTTTTCAGAATTCACCAACGTGCATCAGACTGGTGAATCAAGAATGACGTAAAGTTCGGTGAAATCCAGAAAGCTTTTACTGAAACAAGTGAAGACTAGATTTGGAAAGCGCACGCATATTCACATTTATTAGGAAAAGCCACTGATAGTGAATAAATCACAGTAGATATTTCATGAGTATTATTTATTTTCACTTAACATCATCTGATTTTGCATGTGCACTGTGAATTTAAGTTTGTAAAAATATTGAATATTGCAAATGGATGCTTTCCTGCATGTTGTAGCAGAACTTGGATTTTATAATATTTTATTTCACTTTGCATGCAAGTGAAGGAAGGAGCAGTGCTATTAAAAATGTCAACAGTTTATACCTGTATCCAGTTTATTCACCCTCAGTGCAACAAAATCAGCGTGACATTCCATATTATTGCACATGGAACGGATATCGTGAATCAGAATAAGTTTCAAAGTAGACAATGCCATTTCAAATTACCAGCTCTGGAGGTTCAGTGTAAAATGATGATGTCATGGTTTAACCTGGTGAAAACTGTGGTGGACACTGGTGAAATACGGAATGCCAAAGCGTGCATTAGCGGTGTGCCAACCTGTACCAGTGGATTCTGGAAAGCACCCACAGTAACATTGTAGATAACATGTTTTATGCTTCCAACATATAAAAGTGTATTCATAGTGTATGAATATAACCCATGCATGGGTCTATCCATAAAAGTGATTTTTCTTTCTTTCTATCAGCAAAGCAACTTGCAGACTGTATTTTCAGTAGGTTCGTATCACTCTTAGGAATGCTGGCATTACAATTGTTGTATCCTTATTGTTGCATGTGCTTACATGCCAACTTCCATGGCTGACTGGCATAGGTGTAACTTGGCATGGACAAGGGGACACTTGCCCCCACCCCCAATTTTCAATTATTAATATGTACACCCAAGGGCGAAAGAAACAGTAGGCGAATTGTCCACCACCATTTTCATTCTGTCTGAATTACACAATGTGATGACAATGAATTGAAATAATGACGTCAATAAGCGGAGAACAATGTCTGCTTCGAACCAACATAGTTTAATTCCTTAAAACAACACAGGATGTAGAATAAAAAAGTAGTGAAAAATAGTGGTGAACAATTTACCTACCTACTTGGCTGTACAAGTTAAAGGGATTTTTGTTAATCTCCTCGAACCTGAGGAGCAAAGTAATACAGAGTGATTTTATGATTTCATAAATAAAACGGTTGTTTATCAAAAGTGTCCCGAATGCTATTTTCATGGGATGGATATTTTTGGCCACGAATGTTGACTTTTTTCTAAGACTAACATTCTAGTTTCTTTGTGAAGTGCCCCTTCACCGATGTAGGGTCTCCCCGATGGCATCATGGTAACGTTATCGCCTTGTGGTTCGGATCCCACTTTAAACTTTAGGTCCAGTCCCAATTAGCCTTTCTGTGCATAAAGTGGACTTAAAACAACAAATAAATCAAATAAGACTACCATTTTAGTTTCAATTTGTTTGAATTGTAAGTATTGATCTTTTTTATGTAACACACAAACAAATAAAATAAACCATAATTTAAATTGTCAATTCGTTTTCAAAGATTAAATCATTAAAATTACTATAGTAACACAGCTAGTTAAATCCTACTTCCTTCTGTACACAATTTCTCAAAAATATTTGACATACTTGAATCAACTTTCTGGTTTATCAATTAGAAAGGATGAATGTTAACAATGAGATGTATGTAATGATTTAGGTTTCTAATGCTTTCACTTATATAATGCATATTAATAGTTTGCGACTAATTATATGTAGAAATAATATTGGCATGTTTACAGTAATAGAATACTCACTCTTGTAGTCTTTACTTAAATATTTATATATGTCATGTTAACTGCATGTACAATTTTGACTATAACAATGAATGTTTTTCAGTGTGGAAGAAAGTGAACGTATGCTAGAAGCTGATCCTCGTATAGTGCTTCGTCCTTTGAGGCATGTTGATGAACATTAAACAGGTATAGTATTCATGCCTTTTTATATTTTTGTATACATAGTGACATTAAGCTCACGATTTGCAGTATTGGTGTGAATTTAATCACCAGTACTTGTTGGAATATCCTGCAGAATGCATAATTTTCACTGCAATGTATTTCAAAGTGAATTATTTCTGTTGTAGTCTACGGCTATTACAAGCATCAAAACACAGTGTTTTGTTTTGACTTTTCAGGATAACACACTCCCTTCTTCAGCATATGTTCTCCTGAAATGTCACAGTGGAACACTGTGTTTTTATGCTTGTAATAGACGTAGACTACAACCAAAATAATTCTGAAATCCAAGCAATGTGTACATACAAAAAAAAAAATATTTCAAAATGATTCATCAACAGATTTCAAATTAGCTTATTTCTGTATAGATGAGCCATATGTGACGTAATAACCTGCCCGTGGCGTAACAGTCCACGAGTGCCAATAGCTACCAACTGCCAGCCTCAATCCCACCAGAAGTGGAAGATCATCCAACCAGTTGCGGGGTGACGTGTGGTCAGCACTACGAACTCCATGTCATCGTTGCATTTCTTGTAATTTCTCACCTAGATATTTAGTTTCCTCTACTCTTCTAAGAATTTTCTCTTGAGTTTTATCTGTGCATGTTTATTAGCATTCAGTTTACCCTTTAGGATTATAAAGTGGGTCTTCTGGGTGACAATCGTCAATTTTGCCTTATCACACAAGTCCTCGAGAGAGTTTATTGCAATTCTGGACTTCCTTTCCAACTCTGTTCTTGAATTACCTTCCATAACAGTTATTATGTGATCTGCAAAGTCTATTGTGCTTTTGATCTCCGAAATATTTCCTAATTTTTTGA
The DNA here is from genome assembly GCF_977018435.1 of Lepisma saccharinum. NCBI lineage: Eukaryota > Metazoa > Arthropoda > Insecta > Zygentoma > Lepismatidae > Lepisma > Lepisma saccharinum. The sequence goes on along the minus strand of NC_139235.1, from coordinate 63,206,405 downwards.
TGGCTCCCAAGTTTAGATTCCAGAATTCGGGACCTAGAATGGATCCTTGCATTGTTGATTTTGAGGCCGTGAGGTTAGATGTCTGATGTGCTTTCCTGCATATGATATGGTTCATGAGCATCTATGTCTGTCAAGGTCCTTTAAAGCTGGTGTCAACTAGTGTTGGTACAGGTAGATGTCAGTTCACTATCTCAGATGGGTCCCCTTTAAAAATTCTGAAATTTGGCACATAGGAAGCCCTTCATGAACCTAACTTCTCTTAACATGAGAAGTTTCATTTCACTTTGAGGTTTCATTCAACTTCTTGCATCTGTGAGATTTGCTGTTTTCTTCCTTTCATTTTAACAAATTTAGCAACGTGCTATAGCACATATTAAGCAGCCACCACTGGAAGGAATGATATATCAGTTTGGAGATAGAAATGAAGCGGTGGAATCAGAATCATTATAGCAGAAAGAGTATATACATAATATTTAAGTAATAAAGTGTCATACAAAAACGTTCCCGGGGATGGGGGAGGGTTGGTGGGAGACATAAAAACCCCCTTTCGCCCAGTATTCCTAAGAAATGGAAAGTCAAAGGCAGGAAAAGATGACAAAATGAGGAGACTACTACAAAAAATCCTGGAAGCACAACTTAATAAAACTTAAAACATGTTCTTGTGTTCATAAAGTGCACAATGTATACGATTTAATTGTGCTGTGTACTACAAATATCAGTAGAGAGTTCTTTTTAGATAGCTTTATTTTCACCCCAAGTTTATTGAAGAGCCGTCAATTTATTGAATGTGGTTGTAAAATTTGTGAAACATCTCACTTGAATTACTGTGTAAATAATTTGGCAGTTGCAAACACTGGTAGTGGTCAACACTTTTGACGTAATTTGAGCTGGACACAGGGTGCAGACTAGAGTGCCTAGAATAACGTAGTGTGGAAAACGGCATGGTTCTGCACGCTCTGGCTGGTTCCACTTGAAAATGATCCACTAGAGGCACTGGTGTTGACCCCAGTGCTTGGTGTTCGACTGCTTATAATGGAAGTAAATGGAGTTTTCGCTGCAACGTCTGATTCTTTTACATGAAACATTTCTATGAATGTGATAATTGCTATGATATTTGGTACAGTGGTCGTGAAGATATTAACGAACATTCTAGACAGTCAACCACGTCCTGTTATCGTCATACTTTCGTTAATAATACAGGAGAAAATATACGCGTGGAATGTTCTTGGCAACTAAATTTTTGAGTATGAATTAGGTTCATTATTATTATCATCATCATCATTTCTTTTAAAGATATACACACTGAAGCATTTGTATTTTTGATATTTACTGTCTCTTTTCTTCCGCTTTAAACTAATGAGTGTAAGGCAACTTTCAAACCAATGGGACAAGCGACACGGGATGTTCACACTGTCACACTAGTGACACACACTTCCAGACTGTAAAATAGCATTCAATGCATATGAGGGTCCAAACAGCAAACGACACGTTCATATGGCGTATTCGCGTGCTACTTGTTACTTCGGTCGGAAAGCTCCTTAAAGGAAGGGTGCTGAGACCGAAGTGACGTGCTACAGGGGGAGTTCCCAACTAAGTGACAATCGACATGGTGCCTTCAGTCTATTAGCAAGCGTTGCTTGTGAACAACAGATAGGTGACACGATAAACGGCACATTACAACAACAGATCTAGGCGACACGATAAGCCACACATGTCACTTTGTCGCTTCTGCATCGCTCAAACTGGGCCATTTCCTCAATAGCTTGCAACATGTTGCCGTGGTTTGTTGTTCGCGCATACGCGATGCAATAAGTGTCTTGCTTTAGTGAGATTGCGCACTAAAGCGACAAGCGGCACGCGACACTTATCGCTTGAGGATTTCACCAACCGAACACTGGCCTGTGCTTCCCGTCATGCCGCTACGATGTGATATGTTGCTCTTGATTGGCTCCTTTCCAAGCAACATGTGTCACTTCAGTATGAAAGTTGCCTTGGACCGAATGATCCATGTTCCTTTGGTGTGAAATCCTCGTATGGTTTGTCGCGTGTCACTTTGGTGTAAAATCTCCTTGAGGAAACAGTGCAGTCAAAGAGCTTTTGTCCCTACGGTTCGAAAGGCTGCATTGATTTCCGACTGCTCACTTTCAAGCGACATTTGTGGTTTGTCGCCTCGGTATGAAATATCTCTCAGGATACTATTTATATTCTAATAACATAGAAAAATAAACTCTAATACACAGTCCAAGACCTGACGTCCGGAATCACATTGCGATGTTTCTTCTTGTGTTACGCATGCTATTTATTTATTAATTTTATTTTACTTTTCTTTCCAAATTAATGCCATTTCGTGACTGCAAATTACTCCACAAATATAACTGTTTCCATCAATTCACTTACCGCCTTTCTAGAGAAACAAATCTACACAATGTATTCCAAAAACTAACTAAGCTGCATTACTTTCATAACAAAATTAGCACCTGGGTCGATCGCACTGCCATCTACTTGTCATCATCTCGGGGAACCAGTTTCTTGGGTCGTTTTCCACACTACGTTAACCAAGGTTCGTCGAATCTTCCCTCCCTCCATGGAAGAACTCTTCACGGTGGTGCAGTATACATTCCAATTCCTGGAAACACAAATGCTGGCCGTTTACCATCTCGCCGAACTCCCAATCTCCATTTTTTTTACACGTTTTACAATTCGCGAAATCTAAATTAAATTGTAAAATAAAATGATGTATATGGAATTTAGAACAGTGATAATAACTTTTTTAGTTATTTTATGACTAAGAATTATTATTATTATATTTGCAATCTTGTTTACGTGTTCATGAAGACAAATATTCGTTACTAGTTTTTGGTGGCAATATATCCTTCTGCTTTCGGTTGAGATCGGTTGTTTTTGGGAATCATGCAAGCTCAGGAAGCAGAGCTTTTTGTTGAAGCGTTGTGGACGGTTTCTACCAGACTTTCACGCTTCGCCATGTGACTCCTTTGGGTACATTATTTTTCCACAGAGCGGACGCAAGCACTGAGGCTGGTGTTTGATACAGAGCTACTGAGGTAGTTTGCGGCCGTAATTTTTTGCAAAATTGAGTGCGATGGAAACTAAATTAGGCTAAAACATTATGTACATTTAAAATATATTCGAATAATGCAAGCAGTGCTTGCATTGCTTGTACTATATCTTCGGCTCTTCAAATCAATGTAGAATTAATAATATAAACACGCCGATTTGGTGACCGAGTGTGTTAAGTGGCCTACTTTCGATCTTGCCACAGGAGTTCCCGAGTTCTAATCTCGATCTGGGCGTGTGTGTCCTTGTAAGGGTCCTTCCTTTAATTTAATCAAATCATCACTATATTCGCATCGTCGCTATTAGCCAGAAATTACAGAAAAGCAACTGAAAATGAAAAAAAATTAAAAACTTACGTACTGTCCTGCAGCTGTCAGCATCTCCAGTTTTGAATGGAAATCCGATGTTGAAGCTTTATTACAATATAATTCTTATGCGTGTCTGGTCGTCAGTTTTTGGATGTAGTTTCATAGCTACTGTAACGAGCTCTAACAATGAACAATAGCTGTTTCATATTAAACTTTGTTGTGCTGTTTTGTGTTAGGTCACGTACACTTACAAAATTATCCAGAATGTAAAAGATGTTTTGAACTGAAAGAAAGTAAATAGTAGTGAAGTTAGTAAATGTCTGGATTCAGCTAATTTTCCTTTTTTTTTAATATAGCCATTTTGACATCAGTTCATTTTGAATTTCAGAACGTGGATAATTATTGTGAATTTCATTTTATTGTGTACGTCTGAAATGGTAATTGGTTACATTTCGAAAGAAATTTCACCAATTTTCTGTTGTTTGGTTTCCTGAAAATTCTAAAATCAGATGGCTACTACCTGGTTTATTTAAAACACTAAATAGTTGACGTATTCATTCAGTATGATTATGATTGTTGTTATACAATGACTGTTATAATCTCATAAATATTAACCAATTTTATTCCAGAATAATATTTATAATAATAATAATAATAATTATTATTATTTTATCTTTGGGAAGATACTTCTACTTGATCCACAAGATGAGTGAATATCTAGCACAACTGGTTTTCATAATTTGCCTTCACAATGCACCTCCACATTTCCTGTAGTTGAAGTACTGAAGTGCATAGTTATTCTAGTTTGTTATAAATTTTACACACAAAAGTTAGGTGAAATCTTAATGAAACCCCACAAGAAAAAAATCTGGGAAGCGAGGTGGCCATGCAATTGGGCCTGCACAACTAATCCACCAATCTAGGAATCGGGTATCGAGAAAATCTCGAACTTCTATGTGCTTGTGCCCCATTTTGCTGATAGTAAAGGCATTCATTTTGGTCATTCTCGTCGAACTGAGGAATTAGAAAATTCCACACCAGGAAAAGTAGCCATTTTCAAGAACAATGCTGACAGCGCTACTGGTGTGTGAGTTATGCACTAATGGACTGCGTGAGTCAAAAAGTAGCCATTTTCAAGAACAGTGCTGACAGTGCTATTGGTGGGTGAGTTCTGTACTAATGGAGTACACGAGTCAAAACTTGATGTGTTTTTCTTTGGAATGGCACCGAACGGACTCTGTAAGTTATAAATTTCTATATTTCAAATTTGTAAATACCTTTTTGAATCACCCTGAAAATATAGTTCGTCCAATTCCTTGCGAGGCCGAGAGATCGGGAGAAGTGTGGCGGGTCTAGTGGAGATGCCGACATATTCGACCAGTAACATCCTGCTTAAGTTTACCCTTGAAAGCATTTTGATTCGCTTGGAATAGTTTGGAGGTTTTGAATGTGCATATTCGACCAGTAACATCCCGCTTATTTTTATGGGCATATCTTTAGCAATGCAGATATTTATATTAATATTGCACTAACCTATTTATTAATAAATAATAAAGCACTAACCTATTCAAAGTGATGTCCACCTACATTCACACATTCCTGGCATCGTTTGATGAAATTTAGAGGTTTGTTTGGCGAGCGTTCTAAAAGCTGCCCCAATTACGTCGAGTTTTCTTAGGTTAGAATCCGTCATTTTTGCTTATGGGTTCTAAAATTTAACGATCCGGTTTCTCGTAATATAAGCACAAGACAACTAACCGTCTCTCTACCTGGAGGTGAAACGCCAGGGAATTCCTGTGCAAATTTCCTACACACGTTTCTGTTTTCACATAGGTGTCCTACATAAAAATGCTTTGTTCTAACTTGTACTTGGCGGCTGGCATTTCAATTGCCTTGCCTACACACAACACACACACACTGCAATTACACAAAGAAGTAGCACGGCAAGTAACCAAAAACCACACTCTTATCATACAGTACAAAATTAACACGCTCTTGGTTCAAGGTCTGTTCTTCACTCCATTCGTGGCTCTGTCCACAGCACCTGTAGTCGCGAAGGAAAGAACAACTCAAGTTCGGATCTTTCAGATTGCAAACAGTGCCCACGAAAACCATTGACTTGTGACGGTTTAGTCTGCAACGTAATCTTGATGCAGTGTTGAACATTCAAAACCTCCAAACTATCCCAAGCGAATCAAAACGCTTTCGAGGGTAAAAGCGGGACTTTATATATATAGTCATGAATGTTCCCAGAAATTTCTGTACAGGTGGTCAGGCCATTGACCTATTTGAATAATAATAATAATAGTAGTAGTATTCTCAGTGCTTAAAGTGGTTTCAGACAATAGCCAGAAAATCGACCACATATGAATAGAACAACAACTACTGGTACTACTAATAATAACAATAACGTATTAAGATAACAATGGCATTAGTGTTCCTGAATGTACATACAAAGTCTGTCACGTGAGTCATTTCAGGAAATTAGATTCCCATTTACATCTTAAAGGAATAGCACTTACCAAAATATGTTATTTTTCTAAGTTTCCAGAAATAGTGAAATTTTAGTCCTAAGGAAATAGCGACATTTTAGTCCTAAAGTTTGTTGTGTGCCTCTCACATAAAACTCTATTTTTTGAAATTTTGAAAACTGTGAATAATCGTAACTCGTAAATAAGCGAATTCTAACCTGATATATTTACTTCCATATATAGATTATCAAGAATTGACATAAAATAATGTAATTGTTTCTAAGTGGTTTTATTTATCACAGTACACAACTCACAATGGTTAATTGACTGACAGCAATAGGAAAGAATTCTTCTCTAGAAGCTTATCTTCTTGCTTCTGGGAAATCCACCTTTCTTCCAAGTCATGCATATCGCTTTGGGCATTTGAGGACTATCCAACGAAATAATTAATATGTAATAAACAGGTTGCCCTGAAATGCCTGGCACCTGTAACCTACAGGTTGCCCACTGACATTTAGTACAAGAACTGTTTATTTTCCTATTCATCTATTGTTTACAATAGGAAAAGCATTTAATAATTTATATCCACATTGTAGAAATTGCAATTATTCCGCTTCGGATTTTGAAGTTTTTGATCCTAATAGAAAGTTTTTACTTTATTTTCATGAATTACTTTACTATTCAAAATATGTTTTCAATAACTTTTATTCAGTGTTATATATTTTTTTACTTTCAAGAAAACTGTTATAGAAAATAATTCATAACAGTCAGAAAATTTATATAAAACCTAACTCACTCACTCTCTAGCCTTAAACTCAAAGGTTTATGGCTGCAGCCTTCCGTTCGTGCCACATGGCCTGCCCACCTAAGCCTTCTTGATTTAAATATATAAAATGTAACATATTATATATATCTGCGGAAAGAGGAAGTGGTGTAAAAAAAGTCTCCTGGAGAAAACTCTTATGTTCTAAGTTCCATCCAGAAAGGCTTAAATTTTGACTATTCTTGTCTTAATTCCCGTAGAAGCCACATGATGTGGTGAAAACTTGAGTAACTGAAAACATAAGTGCATGTCTAAACTGGACTTGAACCACTTACTTAATCTATTTGTACGTGCGCTCATTTCACGTACAATAGCAGTCGCGTGTTTTACTTTTTACAACATACATAAATTAGCTGCTTTCACAAGCTTAATTTTTTTTGTTCTGCATGGCTATGTTTTTTATTTGTTTATTTATACTTTGTTATTTTTAATTGTTTTGACTTATTTTTATTCGGTAAGATTATTTAATTAATTTTGGAGTAACAATTGCACAGTTGTTCAGATCCCAATTTAAACTTTAGGTCCAGTCCCAATTAACCTATATATGCATAAAGTGGCCTAAAACACCAATTATAAGTTTCTAAATTATTTTATTATGTTTTTGAGGAATACAAAGAAAAACTTACGTACTCATTACAGTACGTGTATTTTAATAATTCACTTGAACTTACATGATAGCAAATAAAAACAAATGCAAACTTGTCTTCCTCACCTGAAGATTCTTGAAGAAATCATTCTGCCCCTTCATGCAACAGGTCCCGGCAAATTGACTTACAGGAAGTCCGTAACAGAAACCGCTTGCTTTGTAATGTTTCCACTTTTCACAATTACAGTTACAATTACAATTAAAATAATCACGTACCTTGTCGCAAGGATGCTGGAAAAGGTGTCCTCCCAAATACAAATATTTCTGGCACCTTATTTTTGATATCTAATCTTAGATTAGACATCGCTACTATCCTCAGTTGACAGAAAGGGAAGACAGCATCCCGGCGCATAAAGAAAACCGAAAGCGTAAAATGATATTTAAAAGTAATAATAATGAAGATCACGATGTTGAAAATTACCTCCTTCAACAGCAATACAACACGTTTTTTAGGTTCAAGATATCCTGTCTCTTGTAATTGCCTGACCACTTTTCTGCAAGAATTCGTTTTCACGTAATTATTGTACATAAAAACTCTTTGTTCAAGACTATATTTGTTTAGCAGCATAACTAATGAATGAATAACAATTAACACACAATAAAGCACTGGCACTGAATAGCACTAACTCAATAAGACAGTATAAAGAACACGCAGTGTTGCTAACCATTTTTCGGCAATGTCCCCACAACTGACCAAATGCCAAGTAAAGCAACTAAGAAAAACAACACCTCATGAGCATGCAAAACAGAAGGTAAAATATACAGATTTACGTACCAAATCTTTCTGCTCGGTGCTTCCACAATTAATGAAGGAGCGAATTTACAATACAGGACCTCTCCCCGTTTTTTGTAATATTTCGCATACTCACTAATTGAGGCCTAATCACGAATTTGAAGTTAAAATTTGAGGGTCACGTGTAGAAATTGCAAAATAAGTGAAATGAGTGGTCTGCAATCGCGATTGCTCATTGTTTCCAATACTTAAAAAACAAAATATACATTCCTGATATTACTACGACCCCAAATTTTAACTACGTTTGCCTATTCTACCCTAACCTAACCTTACCTGAATGGTTCGTGGGGCTATCAGTCAGTGGTTTGTGGGGCTACCCATGAATGGTTTTTCGACTCCAAATTTTAATTATGTTTGCCTTGCCTAACTTAACCTAACCTTACCGAGAATGGTCAGTGGGGCTATCCTTGGTTTTGCGCTAATTGTGATTATGAACCGATAAAAAAAATCTATTTTCGTAGCACTTTAACGGCAAACGTTCATCATCGAAGATGCCATTTTCGTATCCTGCAATTTTACGATCGATACACTATTGCCAAACTTACCTGTAATCAAATCAGTCCACACTCCACATGTTCTACATCGTGATTGTCGCTGTCACATGTAAGCACGTTCTTTGGGCAATATACCGAAATCCATAAGTTTATTAGCCCATGGCCATCCTCCTGCACACTCCACCTAACAGTCTGTACAACATTAACAACCTTTTTACTGTTCTCTTCCGCCATTCTTACACAATCCATGCTCTCCAAGTATGAAATCAACAGTGTGGCAACGCTGTAGACAGCGTAACTAATTGTAATTTGTTCATATCAACAAATATGGCTACCATACTTGTTCTCGTAGAACATCAGCCAAACATAATATCCGCAACAAGCACATCTAAAAATCCCCAAACATAAAACCGCCACATATAACAAGTCCTTCATTGTTACAGGGATCAGGGAATAGAACAAACTGCCTGCACCATTGACTAACATTATTTGCCATCATAGTTTTAAGAAAAATCTGAAGAACTTACTATTGTCCCAACAACTTAATTAACCTTCATATGCTAACAATTGCACCTGCACTTATACATCATATAATGCATACCTAACCTAACCCCTCCCCCCTGCATACACATTGAACTACCAAAGACTTATTACTTATCTTTACTCAACAGTATATATACTAATCTATTCAATGTATTATTTTATCATTGTATAATCTTTATATTATCTTTATTGTATTATCATGATCATTATGTGTTTTTTTTTCTTTCTTTTTGTTTTTATTCATTTTTGTATCTTTGACAAGGGTTGGTTGTAAGAACGGCCCATGAGGCCGAAACACGCCTGCTTAAATGAAGACCATTCTATTCTATTCTATACTTGTATATGGAGAATCATTGCGAGAATTGAAAAGCTAATTTTACAACTTCTACACGTTAATGAACAATTTTTTCACCTCACCCCAACATGTTAACTTGAGATAAATCATCACGATTAATTTTTTTATGAGTATAAGACGTAGCATAGAAATTACATAATGGTCCGGTATTGTAAATTCTTGCCTTAATGAATAATAGGGGTGTGTGGGACAGAATTTTTTGGGTCGGGACGAAAAAATTTGCTTTTCACTTTAAGTGATTGTTTTTGCATTTCTAGAACAAAAACTTACAATTTCCGATAAGTTCCAGAAACTTACAATGCAGAAAACATTGAGAATTAACGACTTTTTAAAGTGACCATTCGGTATTTCCCGACTGCTTGGGATCCCGAAAAGTCGGGAAGTCATTTCCCGAAGTCGGGATCGGGATGGGAAATTCGTTTTCCGATCCTGGTCCTGACTTTTCGGGATCCCCCACACCCCTAATGAATAACGTTGAGTCGTTTACTGTTGATTATGTTATTTGAAGTCATACATGCTGCTGCTGTGAAGAGATAGATGTTGGTTGGTGATGCTGTATTTCCTGCAGTCTTGAACAATTCTGGTCCCATTTCATTTATCTTTTTTTGTTTTTGTATCACTTAACATTGAAAATATTCCTTCCGTTTCCTCGTTAGAATGTGGCAATGTTAGCACTATTTTCGCGAGAGTGGAAATGTTTTCAAAAAAGAACTTGCCTCGAAAGTTCTTGGTAACCGATAACATGTTTCAAAATTCTGATGGAGATTTGTTGGTTGGTTCTTTTTTCTCCTCCTCGCTAAAGTATCCAGATAAACTAATCCATTCATTCCAAACTGAGCACGAAGAAAGTGCAACTGACTGGCAAGTAAGCTTTGCACAATAAAATGTTGTTTTCCAAGATTGAAAAAAGTCCCTATGTTTTCCCTTATTTGGTCAAATCTGTCCCTACGCAGGCGAAATATAGTGAAAAGTCCCTACGGTTGGCATCACTGCCGACAGGTGCAGTATGAAGTGCCCTCTCACAGCTGACAACTCCCCGATAAGCTGCCTGCGCTGTCGCTACAACTGAGGATAAAGTAGCGATGTCTAATCTAAGATTAGATGTCAGAAATAAGGTGCCAGAAATATTTGTATATGGGAGGACACCTTTTCCAGCATCCTTGCGACAAGGTACGTGCTTATTTCAATTGTAATTGTGAAAAGTGGAAACATTACAAAACAAGCAGTTTCTGTTACGGACTTCCTGTAAGTCAATTTGCCGGGACCTGTTGCATGAAGGGGCCGCTTGGCAGCCGACGGTCTGACGGTAGACGACTGAAATAACCTCCCTGTATATATGTATATATTATTTTAAATTACTTATGTTAGTCCTTTACAAGTCGTTGAGGTTATTATATAATAATTAGTTTCTATTTGCAGCAAAGCCACCCAGCCTGATGCTGGAAGCATAAGCCCAAGAGCCCCACTGGCAACAGTGGAAGAAGTGACCCCTTCCCTGCGATCTTCTTTCGCCAGTGTATACTATGACGTAACCCCATATGATTCTGATTTGTCTCTGGACACAGTTTGCAGTGAATAGGAGTTCAGTTCATCTCATCTCTTATTTTGTACGCTGACAGTTTGGCAAGAATCTGTGTAGAAACTTGGCGTTTCCTCGAAGAAGACATTCATAAATGTATGAAATGCTTATTATATGTACATGACATTTGTATAACACACATTGTACTCACTTGTAGAGGATGTTAACTATAGGTGGAACTTTTTTTTGTTGTATTTGAAGAAAGTGAGCCGAGTTAAATGATGTACATGGAAACCCTGATTTTACATTAGACATTCAATCTTCATCATCCCAATAGAACAAATTATTACAAAAATTGCCCAGATTGTACATTTTCTCACATTTTTCCGTCTTGGTCCCTCTGAAAAATGTAAAAGCGAGGTTTTACTGTACATCATAGTCAAGAAGTTAGCATAGGCAATATTAAAATTTTAGCTTGTTGCATGTTGACAATGTAGCCAGCTGTTTGATAGTGTCTTTAATAGTTGTCGAAAAATACTCCTTGTTTCCATGTGATATGGCTGCTATTTTAATATGGATTTACTGTACATAAAATATCATGCTATATAGGCCTATTAAAAATTACTGTAAAGAAGTCAATATTGATGAAGAGATGTATATAAAAATAATTCATATCAGAATTTGAGATTTTATCATTATCAAAATATTAAAAGGTTTGCTGTGATGCATTTACTTTAATGCATATAGTGTGTGTGTGTGTGTGTTTACAGAGCTCTATGTGTACAATTATATACTAATGTGATCAACTCCCAATACTGTGGATTTAACGTGCAACGCAAGTTTTATTAATGAGAGTTTTGGTAAGAGTAAATTCAAAATTTTTTAAATGGCATTTCAGTAAACAACCTACTGTAGGGCAAGTTATTTTTTCTTTAGGAATGAATCATGCAAGTGTGGATGCTTTTAGTGTAACTTTTAGTGTGGCATAACTTGAAGTATGTGCTAATAAATAGTTCTATTTTTAAAGATGCTGTGAATTTTGTGTGGTGTTAGGTTTTCATTGTTACACAAATCAAGTCTGTGTTCATAAGCATTTAACTCGACTAAATTTTCGTGTATGATACATGTAATGTTATTGAAAGTCATGAGACAAATTTCTACATCAATAGACTGACTTATGTCACTATGGAAGAAGATAATAGAAGTATGTGACTTGCTAAATTAAAATAAGGATCAGACTTATTGACATATTGGTTATTTTAAGTTACCAAGTTATCTGTTGCATTTTTCTTAGGTTGCCGAATATCTTGAAATATAACATCGACAGTGTTCTTCTTGCAATAGAAACAATATATGAATCTTTTTAATTCGGCCTATTAGTTATATCAACTTCATGTACATCTATTCTTGTGAAACATGTAAAAAATGTACTTTGCTAAAAAATTTTTGGAAATGGTGATTCGTAGTTCGTAATGAAATGGACGGACTATCCTGTTTTGAGAGGCTAAACTGTGTTATTTCCTCCAACATGGTGTCAAATTTAATTTTACCTGCACATACTTTTCTCAATAATATGACTTTTATTCATGATTGGGAAAAGAGAGACGCGGTAGTATATAAAAGTGAGTACTAGTTTCTCCGTATTTATGACTTTTACTTCAAAAATAGTAAAATTCAGAAAGTGTTTTTGTGGTGCGATAATTCTAACAACATTAAATTTAATATAGTGAAGTTGTTCTTTAAAAAACATGACTGAAATGTTGTTTTACCTTTTTAAATGACAACGAGCATACAGTAGTGTTTCGTTATCCGACATTCCGTATTATCCGACATACAACCGAAAAAAAAAAATCATCAATTGGCAACAAGAACTGCAAGTTGAGCAAGCGTGAGCATAGTCTATTTTTAGTTTCTTCCGACTCTACTGCATGGTGCAACTCTATTTCTGTATTGTTGTAAAACGTGATTACTGTATTAGGTTCGTAATGTGTAAAATTATAACATTAGTTTGATGTTTAATAGGCTTTTTCATAACACCTCCCTTTATGTCGGATAACTGAGACTCTACTGTATTTGCTTTTCTTTAAGCACTTAAAGGATAAGCTACCAATTGCAAATGCACGTTTATGGGGTAATTTAGAAAATACACTGAGAAATTAATTAGTTTAGTTGTTAAATTAATATGAAGACTTAAATTGCTCTGTTCCATAGGATAAGAGTGTTTGCGTACAGCAGCTACATGTCTAATCTGAACACAGTGATTTAGTTTTCAAAAATGTTTAATGAATTTTGAGAATACTCTTATTCAATCAGTGATATAAAAGTTTAGGGCTTATGTAATTTTATGTGAAAAATTCCAATGTTCTATCAGCCATATGAAATATATCCTGGTGGGTAAATTCCCATAAGTAGGCCAGAAGTGTGTTTTAATGTTGGTAAAATCTTCTAAGTGTTTACAGACTCAAAAAATCTTTCTAGTCAGGTGATGCAGCTATCATAATTTTACCTAAGAATGTGTAGTAGTAAATAAATTACTGTAGACAAATTTTATGTTGTTTTCTGTAATGGTAATTATTGCAGCTATCGCACATTTGCCCTTGGTAAATTGAAAATTCTTTTTTAATTTTCTTGTAAGAAATTCAAGTCTTGTTTATAATTAATATCTACAAGGGTCGTTCAAGGAAAAAGTTTCCCTATGTTGCAAAAAATGTATTTCTTAAGTTACAGACAAAAATCAAGTTGCACCAAGTAACATGGTCCTTTCTCACTTGTCAACATAATTTCCAAGGCGGCACAAACATTTGTCCCATTGTTGCACAAGTTTTTGAAAGCCATCTGCAAAAAATTCGGGGTCCAGGGAACGAAGAACACTTTTCACGGCTGTTTCCATTCCATTGACGTCCGTTTGAATTCTGGAGTGTAGTGATGAACGAAGCTCTTATCCTGGGGCACTTTTTCAACAAAAAACAAAACAAAAAAAAACACTTTTTCCTTGAACGACCCTCATATTAAATCAGAAAATGAATGCATCATTTGGTTTTGTTTTTCTGTGTATATTTAGTGAATAATTATTTTGACGACTCATAAACTTTCAGCATAAGATCTCGTACATAAGTAAGGGCTATTTCTGTATGGTGTATAATCCTCAATTGTCTAGTAGTGTATAAGTATTAGAAAATTAGACCGTCCATTTTCCTTCCATAAGTAACTTAGTATTCTGTGTTTCTTTACAATGTTGATGTGGCTTGTACTCTCAATATAAGATCTGGATTTATATTAATAGAATCATTTTTATAACTTTAGGCTTAGTTGCTTGCAGATGCATGTGTGTTCTCACATTTAGAATCTCTTCATATCTACTAATGTTTACATATGTTTTAAATTTTATCTCATATATATATGTATAGTGGTTTACCATGCTAAATTTAGTGTTATACGATTCACTCATTGAATAATGTGTTCTAATGAAAAAATTGTGCTTAAATATTATAAAAATATATTTTCATTTAGTTATATTGTGATAATTTTAATTGGTATTAAAGTAGAAATACATACATCCTTTAATTTTTTCATATTTCATTTACTTATATTTACATTATTAACAATCAAAGGTTTGAGTGAGTGTATATGTTTCACAGTAGAGAAATTGTGGTTGGTAATATTAGAAAGATTTTCCTAAATGAATTAGCTTTTGGATACATATTTTAATTTTGAAATTCAACTGGGATGTGTTGTATAAAGTACTTGTACATACACAACTGTTCTGTCATTTCTCCATTCAGTGGTGCACCTGACTTTTTCTGTTGGCCTGGTAACTGAATTTCTCAGCTTACTTCAGTAAGCTGAATTAGAATTATTCAGTTTTATTGACAATATTTCATTGATACTTTTATTTTGTTGTTTTATAAATTGAATATCACTGAACAATTGCACTCCCTTCACAGAAGTTATCACTAGTGTGGTATCATTACAATAAGTATTTTTTCCATTTCTTTTTTTCATTCAGCACATAATACAAATAGACAAGAACAGTGAAGGAATTTCATGATTATTCTGGCTTATTCATACACAGTATGTATATTATAACTTATTAAAAATAATGGGTCTTTAGCATCCTGTACAGTACTACTGAGCCATGATATCAACATCTAGCCTCCCCCACAATTTCCACAGGATGTTAAAATGGTAACACAGTCAGTGGCGTAACAAATGATTTTGAGACACTCCCACATAGGACCTTAAGGGACCCCTTAGTCTTAAATTTCTTCAACTTAATTCCTGATCCTTTTAAAAGTGTAGTTGTGATATAGTGAGCATGTATAGTGAAATATAGACTTAGAAGAAAATCGTAACTTACCATATTGATGTTAAAATCTGTCTTGCTTTTGCACTCTCAAATAGTCTCAGTTTGAAGTATTGTACTAAATGAGAGAAACACAAACTATAACCAAAGTACACAAGAGTGAGTTAAGGATGCATGAAAAACTATATCGACAGGTTTCCTTCATAACGAAACTTCTTGATGGATCCAATCGTTATTTTTTAAAACATTATTAGAGAGATTTGTTTGTTGTTTCCAGTACAGCATCAAACCTTTGATCTAAAGTGTGCTGGGGTGTTTGTTTACACTGTTACTGGGACTTTGTGGCCATGCAATTCCATTAAAGATTTTTTTTTACATATTTTATGTTTTTTATGTATGAACAATGCTAGGTTTACAAAATAAAGTTTCATAAATGTAGCATAGGAACTAAAAGTAGCTACTCAAAATTCATCGAGTAATCTATGCAGGAAAAATTTGATAACATCATTTATTCATTTTTTGTGCTATCAGTGGGTGTTCTCCCTCAGGATATGAAGTCTTGGGGGCCGTTAGCTGTACCACTTTACACCTGCAATGAGCATAAAAATGTGGAAATTGTTGGGAGGCTGAAGTTGTCTTCATATCTTGGTGGCATTTTCATAGACTTGGCCAATAAACACAATTTTAACTGAGCTTTCCTTTATATATTTAACAGTTATGAAATGTATGTCAGTTTTAAATTTGTGAATATCATGTGGTTCAATTAATACACACACAATAATACAATCTGAAATTGAAGACATGCAATAAGCTCACGAGCACATAATATATATCTGTGTTCACTGTAGTTGAGCCACACTAGCGCAAAACAAGATATGATTACAAATGTTGCAAGATACCATGAAATTCAAATTTAAGAAACGTGGGTGCTATTTCATGTATTGGATAGAAAGACAACATTGTTATTCGCAGGTTGTAAATAAAAATTTAGTTATTTCGAAAATATTTCAGGTGATGGAAGCTCTGTTTGTGTATGTTTAACTTTGGGGGGGGGGAGGAGGGGGTGTCTTTCAGACTGGAATGAATAAGAGGCGCAACTACAAACTGCATGCACTGGAATAGGCAATTTTCCATCCAGTCTAGAAAAACATTCACTATGTGTGCACGACCAGCAGACTGAAATGACACAATGCATGTTATTAAGAGAATGGCCTAGGCTGAGTGACATGTGTCACCTATTGCGTGTCGTGTCAGTCTGAAAGCTCCCCTACAAAAAGAGATTTGGAAGGACAAATTTAAGTTCAAAACAACCGCATAGCTATTTCCATACTGTTCTTTAGGAATGTACAATCTTAAATTTTTTCGTAAAAGAGTTAAATGCTTTTATATAACATATCTCCCAGTTGTGATATTTGTTGTGATCTGTTTGTGTTTATATGAAAATTATACATGACTCCTGTACTATATGTGGTGCAAGTTCTTCAAAGCCTATAACTGCTCAGTGTGCTAACTTCTGTGCATCCATTTATTATATCATGTAATATTTGCAAAATCTACTGTGGATGGATATGATCTACGTTATAACAATACAATGCTTATTTTCTTAAGATCTATTATTTTTATACGAGGGGATCTCAGTAAATAGATCGCAGATGGTCGCTGACAAAACACTATGTGGGATACAAAGTTGAGAACATTTGAAGGGCTTGGGTGTAAAACATGGTGACATTTTGGTCATTTCCGAGTTCAATAAGAAAAATGGTTATTAAAAGCTATACTGTAGATAATTGTTTTTGTGTTGTGTTTACCAATTTCAGAAGGCCTCGTCGAGGCTAATACATATTGTATGACATGGCAATTTCACCCGAAAATTGAAGAATGGCACATTTTACTTTGCAACTCAAGAATGACGAAAATTTCACTTACTATGTTTTACACTCGAGACCTTCATTTAATATTTCTGAATATAATTTCTTTCAATATTCAGATATTGTTTTATCAATGCCTCAACACTGATAGAACATTTTCCTTGGTCAGTTCTTTTTTTAACTTTTCACAGTTATAGGAAGAATGCCTTCCATTGATTGAAACTCCTCACTACCATTGTCAGCTATCTCATAAGTATTTGTGACCTATTTATTCACATATCTGAACACTACAAATTTTACACTCCCAGTTGAAATGAATTGAGGAAAAGGATTTATTCACACAAGTGAGAAGCAGAAATCATTTCCTTTTCTATATTACAAATTATTTGTTTCTTAAGACATTGGAAATTCTACAAAGTGTGTTTATGGTGGTTCCTAGAGAGAACTGACCAAGAAAAATGCTCTATCCTTGCATTCTTTGTACATTTCAGTAAGAAACGCAGTTTCGGTAACCGGGAAGGGGGTTAGAGGGTACAAACAGGATATTTTGTGAAATTTTGGACACGTCTAATGCAATGAAATGCCATTAAGACCACAAACGGAATGGTTTAATTAGTGGTGCATCTCTTTAATGAATATTTTTAAATAAAGGAATATTTACATGAAAGTTTTTTTTTCAGCTTTTATGCTATAAACAATGCTTGTCCCTTTGAAAATTGACTGTTTCCACTACTTGTCGCTGTTATTTTAATCTAGGAATCAAGATGTGTGATTGTTTTAGAACACTGACTTGTTAACAAGTAATGAGCGGACACATGGTGTGACATTGTAGAAAACTTTGTACAAAACCAATATCGTGTACAGCAAGTACATTTGCAAGACATGGAATTAACAATAGTACATAATTTGTTGTGCATGCTATGAAAAAACATGATTTAATCTTAGTCAAAATGAGCTCTCTTAATCCCGAGCATTTGTTCTGGATATATTGTTTCTGTTAGGTTCATATAAAGATTGACTGAAGAATGTTGTTAACCTAGTGTCAATGTTTTAAAAGAATATGTGCATGATACTAATGCATAGACTTTTTTGTTACTAAATATAAAAGTTGCGCTTAATATGTGAATCCATTTGTTGTAAAATACAAGGTACTTTGCAATCGATTGTAACTCAAAGACTTACTTGCAAAGTGACTTAACATTACTGCATTATTAAAGCTGTATATTCATGTGGAAATATTAAAGTTTTCAGCAAGTTATTGGTATTTTATTTATTCATGTTGACTCCTGGATAAATTAAGTAAACAAATATGTTTGTGCTTTACTGAAACATTTAGTTTTATATAAGTGTATTTCAATTGTTTATTACTTAAGTCTTGGAATATTTCTAACTTAGGATTGTTGGTTTCAATGGTTCCAACTTATAATTTGTCATGTTATTATTAGATACAGTTGAGACTGCTTTATACGTAACTCAGTTCTTCGTAATTCTGTTTTATATGTAAATTAGTGTAGGTCCTGGCAAAATATAATTTAAAAACGTGTTAATTAAACCTTATTTGTATGTAATGCATTTATACATAATTCTGTGTTACACATACTAATTTTCATAAAATACAGTTGATTTGTAACGAAGCTACAACAATGTAACAAGTATACATTCTTGTTACAAAAACATAAATATGAAACAGGACAGGTGGACATGGCGATGGTTGGTCTTGAGTTGCAAGAAAGATGAATGCAGCAACCGATTGTTTACAGAACGTTCCAGTAAGAAAGAAGCAAAAGGAATCAAAATACCCCTTTTTGATATAATAGACTGAGTCCGGTACACAAAGGGAAGTAAACGCTCGTGGATTTTCACGTTGAGCAGTTGCAGCAGTTGGTGTGGAGATTTTGATGGGAAGGTGGTCCCGCAAGTTAGTGCTCTGTCTGTTGAGTTTTGTAGACCTCCGTGGACATTTACTTCTGGCGAAAGGATAGTAGCATCTTCAGTCGGAAGACCACGCTAGTATGCCATTTTTTGCTGAAGCACTAGAAACTTAAAATTGGCATTAAGGCTCTCCAGAAGAGAGATCGTGCGGGAGTGTACTCTGTCTGCAGCAGTTTTACAGATTTTCAGTTAGTGAAGCTGAGGTTGCAGAGATAAATTTTCTCCAACTACAAGACACCGAGGATCATCAGAAAAAGAAGTCGGAGCAATGAGGATTTTAGTGAAGTGGTCACCAGTGTACAGTGTTCTCATGTTTTTAATCCCCTCGAGGTTGACCTTTTGAAGAAAAATGCCACTAAAGTTCTAAAAGCGCTAATTCTTTCTAAAGACCAGCCAGCAAGGTAGTCAATCGTAACTAAAAAGGTTAATCTTGTTATTTTTATAAATATATGAGAGAGTGATTTTTTCTTATATTTCTTTTACCAAGATAATCTAAAGTATTGGTGTCAACTCTTGTATTGAGGTTTACTCATATAAACCAAGAACCACCAGCGAATCAGCATGAAACTTTAAATTTCTGTGAAGTTATTTCTTAGTTTTCTTCTGTAATAAAGGAAAGAAAAGGTAATTGGTTATTCTTTCCTTCATACCTTAAAAAGTATATATCATATATATTTGATATCGGTTTATTATCTCAATCGAACTGTAGCTAAAAAGCAAAGCTTAATCTAATAATAAGAATAATAACGATAAACACATGTTATCGTTATAGACGGTGTCACAGAAAAGGCAAGGAGAGGCAGCATGAAATCAGAAAAGAAAGATTTGCCGCAGTTGTTCAGAACACAATACAAATTTTATTTTGTACGTTATCATGATACGAAAGCTCGCATGTTAAAAAGATGCCAATAGCAGAGATTTGCTGTGTTCCATAATAAAAGCACAACAGCGGTTCCTTCAGTGAAAGTTGTCAGTTGCTACTGGTCGGTCATGGAGAACAGAAAGAGGAAAAGTTACATGCTTGGCGAGAAGGTAAAATTTCTATGGGAAGTGGACGCTAATCGACATAAAACTCTAGTGGCCAAGTACTTAAGAATCAAACTTATCAAAATTATATTTTTAAGTTCAAGTGTACTGTACTAAGAATAATATCGAATACATTCAGAAATTAGTGTAGTGAGTGTTCCATGCTTTTTTTCTCAAGAGGAGATTAACAAATCTACATCAATACGCACAATAAAAGTAAATCAAGAATGCAAAACAATAACAACCATGAAATCTAATTAAGTTATATTAACATAAAACAAAAACTAAATAAATACACATAATAAAACCACTTCAACTATTTCATAATTTATTAACATCTTCAACCAGTTAGTAAAAGAAGTGGTTTGGTACTTTATACGTATCGTAATATCTGATATACAAGGGATGATCGAAAAAAAGGTTACAAAGCCTATTATGGCATATGTGTTAGACATAGCTGGAAGATCAACACACCTGATGATGGAGGACACTCGACACTAGTCCTCGATGTAAATCACCTTTTTTGTTCAAGCACTTATCACAACGGTAGATGAGGTTCTCCATATCGGTTGCTCAGAAATCCGCGTCAAGTTCTCGTAGCCACCGCGAGGCAGCTCTTTTGACATCATCATATGTCAGATAATGGTGGCCAGCCAACCAAATGGTAGTCCCAGCTCAGCTGATATTGAGCATAATGTTGTTCTTCTGTCCTCACGAATACACTAATCCACAAGAGCACAGTTCACGTCAGTGGCTGAGGTACTGGGTCTACAGCTGTGTCGAGAATTGTCATTAACAATACTGGCCCGTCCTTATTTGAAGGCACGACACCACTTTGCTACATGTTGCCTTGAAATGCCCTCTCTCCATACACCTCCACAATCTGCCTATGAATGTCAGCAGGTGTAGTGTTTTTGGCCCACAGGAACCGCACCACTGCCTTCACTTTTACTCTTGACCAATTTTCTAGACGAGTCACCATTTTAAATGTCCGTTTCTCGGGTAAACATGGTCAGAATCCGAAGTCCTCAAACCCGCAACAATACAAACATGTTATTAATTTACACATAAATTTTCGTTATGTTACAGTGAATAAAACAAAACTTATATGCTTTGTAACCTTTTTTTTCGATCATCCCTCGTATATATATATAAAAGTAACAAATATATTTTTGTCTAATTAATAATAATAATATTTTTAATTTAGTATTTTATTTTTAATAACATTATAAATATGTATATCGTATAATTTATATGTATGTTTCTGTGGGAGGGGGGTTTGTAGATTAAGATCTTTCTCCCCCCACCAGTTTTAAATGATTTTGCACCCTGTTTCATTGCATCTATGTTTTACTGACATTAACAAAACATTCAAATAAAATTGAATTTTCATTACATAACTGTGACGGTCCTGTGACACACCGTGAAATCTCACATGCTCAACTAAGTCACACGTGAGAGACGTCAGTAATGTAATAATAACACTTGGTGCAACAGCCCTTGAGGGCCTGGGCATACCTACAGACTGCCAACCAGCTACAGGGTCATGTGTGGTCAGCATGACGAACCGCCAGTCGTAGATTTTCCATGATGGGGTTACGCTACTTATTCATAGCTCCCAAATTTTCTCACGATGGTGGGTGGACAGCGGGTCCCACGTAGTGGCCAAAATCTCATGAGGAAAGTTGTTACACTTTCCTTAGGAGACCTGAATTCAGCGGCAGCTGGTGTGTTCGTATTAGGTGGAGGACTAGTAGGAAGAAAAAGGGATAATAGAGGAAATTAGATCAATAGTTACACGTACTTATTAGAAAGCCCATTTTCTAATACATATGTGTAACTATTAATCTAATTTTCTGTATT